>NC_136068.1:1554358501-1554706001 GCF_964261635.1 Lissotriton helveticus | reverse complement strand
TTGGCAAAGCCATTTAAATGGGAAGCCTGTTGATTTTACAAATGCCTATTTTTTATTGTTCCACCTTAATTTGATTGCATAGTTGACATGCGTATATCTTTTTGACTGCCCTCCCCACGGAAATTCCTTATTTGTAGGCATGTAATTTGGAATTTGTAAAATAATGTATTTGTATTCTTTCACATCTGACCAATTTTTAGGTTTCGCCTGTCGAAAGATGCGCACCGCGCAGCTTTTCGGCGCAGGCGAAATCTGCTGTCAACAGTATGTGGCTTGGTCACCGCCCCTCAGTCCCATTGGCTAGCTCCATAAATGGAGGCTAGCCATTGGAACAGAGATCTGTCCGTCAATTGCGGAGCAGATTCGGGGGCGTTCCGGCCATTTTTACTCATCCTGCCCCTTCTGACAACGTCATGCGGCGGTGGGCGTGTTTATTTTTTTTTTATCGTGTCGGCCTGTTTGTTTTTTTAGAAGTGTCTGTTGCTGGAGTTGGATGCAAGATTTAAGTTCCCACGAAGCAATCAGGTAAGGAGCATTTTCTTTCTAATCTCCTTTCCCGCCCCCCCTCCCGCTGTCCGTGTCTCCTTTCCCGCCCCCCCTCCCGCTGTCCGTGTCTTCTTTCCCGCCCCCCCTCTCGCTGACCGTGTCTCCTTTCCAGCTCCCGCTGACCGTGACTCCTTTCCCTCCCCCCCTCCCGCTGACCGTGTCTCCTTTCCCGCCCCCCCTCCCGCTGACCGTGTCTCCTTTCCCGCCCCCCACTCCCGCTGACCGTGTCTCCTTTCCCGCCCCCCCCTCCCGCTAACCGTGTCTTCTTTCCCGCCCCCCCTATTGTATGCTGGTGGCCTAGACACCACTTGTGCAACAAGGAGAGCACAACAGTTTCTTCTCTGGGGGAAATGAAGGGCGGTGGCCCTGCCCAAGAGTTGGTACTTTTCTTTCGGAAGGGACACCCACCATGAACCACGAGCTGTGCTCATTAAAGTGTCCCCAGTGTTCCATTGGTTGCCCACAGCCCCTGCCATGTCCTGTCTTCACAGGCAGCCTGCAACAGTGTGGCTTGGCACACCTCGAGACTTCTACTTGAACAGAAATGACAATCGCAATCACACTGGTCCTGTTTACACTGTTCTCGGGAAAGAAACGCGGCGAGGACAGGTTGTATATATGGGCATTGAATAATCAATCTTTAGGACAGCCTGATAGGACGAGCACCTTCCTCTTGTACTATTTATTCCTGCTTTTCTCCGATACCTGAAAGTCTCGTTTAATGAGGATTCGGACAAGAGCGGGAGGTCGGGGGAGGGGGCAGCTATGAATGTTCTTTATTTTGGGTCTTACATTGTGGAATCGGATTCCTGTAGCGATTAGGCAGGACTACACAATTATGGGATTGAAAGATGGGGTGATTATGGCATTGAAAAGATGGCTTTTTTGCGGATTTGCGTTTTTGTTGTTGAACGTTTCTTTCCTATCCTCATTTTAAACTCTGATGCTGAAGACGGCTCAGATGATTTTGTGCGCGCAATATCTTTCATTGCAGACTGTAAAACCTATCCTCCACCCACACCAAATCCCTACCTCTTTATTCCGCTGTCAGAAATGGTTTCCTGTGTATTCATTACTCCCTATATGCCAAGTGCTTTGAAGTGACCAGTGACTCGATCTTGGTAAGTCAGTGGCGCCATTGTTTCTTCAGTACAGGGGAGGCCCGGCGTGAGGCCCGGCCAGACTTCGCTCTGGTGCTCTCAGTGTCATCTTTCACTCCCACTCCACCACTCCTGTGTGTTCCACCCCACCCTCCCCCTGCCTGTCCTGCTGTCTCACTAACGCGTCCACCCTGCCTGTCCTGCTGTCTCACTAACGTGTCCACCCTGCCTGTCCTGCTGTCTCACTGACGTGTCCACCCTGCCTGTCCTGCTGTCTCACTAACGTGTCCACCCTGCCTGTCCTGCTGTCTCACTGACGTGTCCACCCTGCCTGTCCTGCTGTCTCACTGACGAGTCCACCCCACCCTGCTTGTGCTGTAGTCTCTCTAACGTGGCCTACCCACTCTCTCTTCACCCTTCACTCTTGGACCTCGCACCCGTGCCCTTCTTCAAAACTGGGTGCCCTTTCACCTCTGACCGCTGTCCTCAGCCTCGTGCCGTGTGCTTACCACACCCCGCCACTTCTGCTGCCCCCTCTCAGCAGTGCCTCCTCGTTTAATAGTAATCCCCTGTTTTGTAGCGCTGCGTGTGCACGTTATAGCTCCTATAATGCTACCTGGGTGTACGGGGTAAACGTATCTGTATTTGGGTGTGCCCGCACAGTGGTCTGATCTCTGCGGTCTTTAAATATGTTTTTTTTGCCTTTGATTGATCTGGTACTCCGGCCGCCTGTACGTGGTAACAGTTTGTGGTGATTGACGTGTGATGCCGCGCGCTCCTGTTGTCAGTCATGCTTGCCTCCTTCGCGCCCCCGCGCGTGCCCATGTTGTCAGTCCTGCATGCCTCCTGCGCGCCATGTTGTCTGTCATGCTTGCCCCCTGCGCGCCCATGTTGTCTGTCATGCTTGCCCCCTGCGCGCCCATGTTGTCTGTCATGCTTGCCCCCTGCGCGCCCATGTTGTCAGTCATGCTTGCCCCCTGTGCGCCCATGTTGTCAGTCATGCTTGCCCCCTGCGCGCCCATGTTGTCAGTCATGCTTGCCCCCTGCGTGCCCATGTTGTCAGTCATGCTTGCCCCCTGCGTGCCCATGTTGTCAGTCCTGCTTGCCTCCTGCGCGCCCATGTTGTCAGTCCTGCTTGCCTCCTGCGTGCCCATGTTGTCAGTCATGCTTGCCTCCTGCGCCCGCGCGTGTGTGAGTGTGTGTGTGTGTGGCTCTGTGTGTGTGTTTGTGCTGTGTGTGTGTGCAAATGCAATAGGTCTCGCATTTGTGAGAGATTAAGCTATTGGCATTGTAAATGACAATGCCATTTATTTATCTGTTTTCAAAACCAACACATAAATACAAAATTTGTCATTTACATTGCCAATAGCTCTAACTTTTACAAAGGCGAAACCGTTGCATTGTAAATGCTTGTTCACACTTTAAATCAATTTTGTTAACTCTCAAGACAATGAAACTGGAAGATTCTCTCATCTTCACGCAATATGTTATCTATTGATTTGTTGGGGCGAGCGTTCCTCTCAAAAAGGTATGATCTGAAGCTACTGCAGAGCTGGGTTTTTTACTCCTCCAGCTTGGAGCTTCTGGGAACAAAGAATAAAAGGAGCGTAAAGTTGGCTTTCAAAAGGTATTTTTCTCAGTATCACCTTGCTCCCCCTCAAGCACAAGAGAGGGCTGACTGACCATAAGTCAGTTTTAGGGCACCTGGCCTAGGGTGAAGACGAGGAAGAGGGAGTGGTCCAGACTGTGCAAGGTTTTTATTTTTACTCTTTAGATATTTTGTTGTCCTAGTTTTATACATGAAAGGCCATTAATATTTAAGAAGCATACTTCTATATAGAAATACTTACATTTAATGAACTTGGTCAACCAATAAGACTTATAGATGCAAACTCTGATACAAACACCACTTTACGAAGCACAGCCCTTTCCTTTAAATGTAGGGGCTGCACTGTCATCTGCAGAACAATAGTCCTGCTGCTGGGTCTGATGGTTTTGTGGACTAATGAGTCCACATTAGGGGCTTGTGTTCAACCTCATGGTCACAGGTTCAAATCCCGGTGGGTCCATTAAGCCTTTCATCCTTCTGAGGTCGATAAAATAAGTACCATTGATTTGGATACCAATAAGCATCTGTTATTCAGTGCCAGGATACCCTTGGGCGAAGGTGTGGTTTACAGATGTTATGTCACACCACAGGCAGATACAACCAGGGTCATTGGAATTAGGGGAAGGACCAAATTATGTGGCAGGTTTAACTAAATTATGGTGCAAAAAAGCCATATTATGCAGCGTAATGTTGTAAATTTTGTGACAGTAATACTTCATTGTTGTGTTATTTATTCATGGTACCACTATCTGGGCAAAGTTGTCACCACCGTAGTAACAGTTTAACAACCAAATACAGCAATATGCAACTGAAAGATAAGCAGTCAATTTTGGAGAATGGCTAGTGAACACATTACACATTTTTTAGTAACGTTTGATCTGTGTGAGCTAGAATCAAAAAATGTTGGCCGGTAAAATCTGCAGATGATGGAATATGTGGCAACTCGATAATCATGTGGAAATCGCCACTGCTGCAAAATGGCATAATTCCAGTGGCCCTGGGCACAGCACTCACTGCAACTGTGCAAGCTAACCTCTTGCACCTTTACACATATATATCTCAAGCAGCAGCACCTAGCACTCCTTGTACAAGCAGATCTGAGCGGTAGATGAAGGAACTATCTCAGCTTCCATCACACCTAGAATAGACACACTTGACTATCAGCCATAATAAAAACATAAAATGTGAAACAGATTGAACAGCAGAGCAAACCTAATCGCACAACCACAACAGAGTGAACCACTGACAGCATTGCTAGCTAGTGTTGAAGAAGGAGCGCAAGCTTCCCACAAGCAAAGTAGTGCTCAATGTGAACACCTATTGTAGTACTGATGCTGGACTGGATCCGTGACGCGACCTCCACCTATACTGATTTATTAAGCGCGAGCTATGCCGGTTATATAAGACATACCAGGACCGTCAAATATCCTTGGATTGCAAACAGCCCGATTTCATTTGGACGAATTCCTCTCATATATTGATCGTGGAGAAATAAAGTATTCTCATTTCAGTGCAAACAGAGTTGCACTTCATACTGACAGTCCGGAACATAGATTTTAAGCTCATTCGTTCCCAGGGTCTTCAGTTCACATATGAACATCTTGTCCTGAAGATGGTCTTGTAGATGAATCCACAAGATAAGACCAAAACGTCGACACTTCCAACTCAAATCCATCCGTATTTGTACATAGGAACTGCTCACTGTCTTCTAATTGTGTTTTCCTTTCCTTCTAATGCAAGAAATAGATTTTTACAAAAGTGTTTTTGAGAAAAAAGCTATGTTGAAAATAAATGTTCTTCTCAGCTACTTCTTGTATTTGTGAAATACCCTCTTAAGCTCTATTTATATAAATTTGTATTCAAAAGCATACACCCCCTTACGCCCACTTTTTTTTCCTCTCGATAAGTTAATTTCAAACTGTTACAATGTATACGTGTAATGTATTTACTAGAGGCCAAACAGCAAGGGCTCTCACAATTGATTGCATAGTATTGAATAATTTGTTTTGGAAAAAAATCCCTTGTGGGCACCATTAACATATAATAGTGCATAACACCCAAGCCCCCAAGGGTAGATTGGGCTGCCCATTTTTACTTGACAGAATGTGAACCGCAGCATAAGTGCCTCTGAAATTCAGAACAGGTGTAGCACAGACAAAAACAAAGAAAGCTTCTAACTCTCTCAAACGTACAGAAGATGTAAAGTTAGTGTAGAAGCCTTTCACTTTTTATCATTCAGAAAGGATCCATATCAGCCTCCACAAGTTCCTTACATTCAGAAAATACGGCTTTTGCACCAGCGATGCACGTTTCCGTCACAAAGAGCGTCAGAAGCCTCTGCAGTGCAAGAGTTTCTCCAACATATAGAGGTGTGCGAGGCACTGAGGCACTGGTCCCATTGGACACTCGAGCCAGAAATGAGCAGAGCATCCATCTACGCTCTCTCATCAATCTCCAAGACTCCAACCCCCAGCTCACATCCGCTGCAGAATGAGGTGTTCGGCAGAGGCTGCCAAGGTACAACTTTAGAAGACACTAGATCTACTGTATTTTTATTACATTCATGGGTAACAGAATATTGAAGGGAATCCGCATCACTAGACATGTAAGGATAAGCGAAACCTTGCATTGCATGCTGCATGAGTGGATACACCAGGTTATAACTATAATATATGGATCCAGCATTGATGCATACAGATCATAGAATGGGGCAATCATTATCAGCCAGGTAAAGAAACATCTGACTACTTATCAGAATATAATGACATTGAGCCCAGGCAGATTCACACAGACCAGAAAATCCTTTGTCGTCTGAGATAACTACCTCTTCCTAGTGCAATAGCAGTATACGTACGTGTTCCTCGCTTGTACTGCCAGAATAATAATAGGATTTGGCTATAGATTGTATTACAAGACGGAGGCACATATCATGTAATTTATTTTTACTATTTACTTATCAAAGCATTTTAAATAACTACATTTCCCATTATCCTGCTTTCCAGACAGGAAATGACAATTAACTGAGTTAACCCAACACTATAAATAGGGCAAATGTGAGAAAGTGTCTCTTTTGATATGGTTAGCCCCACACTTATTGCCTGAAACATTATTATAGTTTTGATTGAAAGTGCACAAGATCCCTGCCAACCATGGCCCCTGTGCCAGAGTTCCTTTCCTAAAACTGAACCACGATTGGCAACTTCAGACACCGCAGTAAGTCCCTAGTAAATGGTAGCCTGGTACCTACAGCGTTGGGACTGAAGAGGGTCCCCTAGGGACCACTTACCAAGGCCATGCTAACTGCCACTGCAGCCTGCATGCCTTGGTGCAGACAAAAAGGACAAAGTCGACATGATACACTGCCTGTGTGGTCAATACAAATGAGGGAGAAGGGGCGCATATAGGTCCAGCATACAGACCCCAATAAATACAATGTAGCACCAAAGGGGTATGCAGTTCCTGTTGGGTGGGGAAAGAAGAGATGGAGGCAAGGTTGGTCAACACCCTTACTCAGTAGTGGAGTGTGGGTGTCTCCCAATTTGGGAAGTGGGGCCCTCATACACCCATTTAGGTGACATGCTTCATCATAGGGCTTGCTCCTCGTCAGGCCGGGTCTGCAATGCCTGACGGGCACCCTATGAGGGGCTTTGTTTTTCCCAAGCCGTATAGGTGAGGTGCGTATGAGGGGAGTAGTGATGTAGATGTGAGGTGATGTGAGGAGAAATAAAATGAGGCGAGGTGGTGCTTAAAAATGAATTTTAATCTCGGAGATGTCTGTATGTGTGTAGTCATGGTCTTTCCACACCCTACAGGAACTGCATACTCCTGCGGTGCTACACTGCCTGTGTGCCATGTCAAAATAGCACTACCCAAGGTATAGGTAAATCAAACCTCTAGCAGGCCTTACAGACATAAGGCAGGGTGCACTATATCTCAGGGGGAAACATCCTTTACAACGCAACTTTTACCACGCAGTGCCTTTACGACGCAACTTTTACAACGCAAACCATTACAACGCATTGCGCTGGGGGGCGCTCTAGGATAGGGAATGTATTTAATATACTATCCAACACCTTCCCTACTATCCACGGGGAATGGAGTTGGAATAGTAAATTAAATAAATCACTATCCAGCGCCTAAAAGCACTATGCGTTGTAATGGTATTCGTTGTCAATACCACGTTGTAAAGGCATGCGATGTAAAAGTATGCATTGTAACGTCATACATCCATCTCAGGTGTGGGCATATCTGCATGAACAGATATACCCCTACCATATTTAAGTCCATTCTTAATATTGTAAGTGCCAGGAAATCCATAGATAGTACACAGGCTGGAAATTTGACAACTCGAGTTCCCCAGTACCATGAGGACTTCACTAAACCCAGGAGTGTTTGGTACCAAACAACTCCTCTTTATACAGCCACACTCACGTCAGTGTTGGATTTATTAAAACATGTACTCAGAAGGCACCTCAGAGGTGCCACCAGAAAACCTACTAAACCTGATGTGGACTCTGACTGACTTTAGGCAGCCAGCCACCACCAGACATGTTACTGGACCCCTGGGTCGAGAGCCCCTGCTCTCTGAGGCCAGAAACAAAGCCCATCCTGGTCGGAGGTGTCACACCTCCTCCCCCAAGGATGAGCACAGTGCTTGAGAGGGAAGCTTCAAAGGCCTTGCCACCTTTGTAATGTGATATAAAAGGGGATGATGGACGGAGCGTTTGAGCAAATCAAACACTCACCCCCAGGCAACTGATCTGGGTTTAATCCATCACCATTCTTTAGCCCACTCAGCCACCCCATTTCAGACACGGCTATATGCAAATCAGTCTGACCCTGTGCCTCATGGGAACAGTTCAGCCCGAACTGCCAAGCCATGTCTTCCATGGACCGGAAACAAGCATCCTGGGACTGGTTTCGGATTCATAATCCTCATCAGCCAGGCTATCTTGAATCCAGTGGCCAAGTGAGCAAGGGACTCACGTCTGAGCATACCCTGCCACACTTAGGGCGAACAAAGCGATACAAAAGGGGATGATGGACGGAGCGTTTGAGCAAATCAAACACTCACCCCCAGCCAACTGATCTGGGTTTAATCCATCACCATTCTTTAGCCCACTCAGCGACCCCATTTCAGACATGGCTATATTTCCGGTCCAGGGAAGGCATGGCTTGGCAGTTCGGGCTGGACTGTTCCCACGAGGCACAGGGTCAGACTGATTTGCATATAGCCATGTCTGAACTGGGGTGGCAGAGTGGGCTAAAGAACGGTGATGGATCAAACCCAGATCTTTTGACTGGGTGTGAGTGTTTGATTGGTTCAGATGCTCCGTCCATCACCACCCCCTTTTGTACCGCTTTGGCCGCCATAAGTGTGGCAGGGTATGCTCAGACGTGAGTCCCTTGCTCACTTTGCCACTGGATTCAAGCAACCTGGGCAGAAGACGGCTGTAATGCCAGAAACTGGTCCTCGGAAGCTTGTTTCCGGTCCAGGGAAGGCATGGCTTGGCAGTTCGGGCTGGACTGTTCCCATGAGGCACAGGGTCAGACTGATTTGCATATAGCCATGTCTGATCTGGGGTGGCAGAGTGGGCTAAAGAACGGTGATGGATCAAACCCAGATCTTTTGACTGGGTGTGAGTGTTTGATTGGTTCAGATGCTCCGTCCATCACCACCCCCTTTTGTACCGCTTTGGCCACCATACGTGTGGCAGGGTATGCTCAGACGTGAGTCCCTTGCTCACTTTACCACTGGATTCAAGCAAGCCGGGCTGAAGACGGCTGTAATGCCAGAAACTGGTCCTCTGAAGCTTGTTTCCGGTCCAGGGAAGGCATGGCTTGGCAGTTCGGGCTAGACTGTTCCCATGAGGCACAGGGTCAGACTGATTTGCATATAGCCATGTCTGATCTGGGGTGGCAGAGTGGGCTAAAGAACGGTGATGGATCAAACCCAGATCTTTTGACTGGGTGTGAGTGTTTGATTGGTTCAGATGCTCCGTCCATCACCACCCCCTTTTTTACCGCTTTGGCCGCCATAAGTGTGGCAGGGTATGCTCAGACGTGAGTCCCTTGCTCACTTTGCCACTGGATTCAAGCAAGCCGGGCTGAAGACGGCTGTAATGCCAGAAACTGTTCCTCGGAAGCTTGTTTCCGGTCCAGGGAAGGCATGGCTTGGCAGTTTGGGCTGGACTGTTCCCATGAGGCACAGGGTCAGACTGATTTGCATATAGCCATGTCTGATCTGGGGTGGCAGAGTGGGCTAAAGAACGGTGATGGATCAAACCCAGATCTTTTGACTGGGTGTGAGTGTTTGATTGGTTCAGATGCTCCGTCCATCACCACCCCCTTTTGTACCGCTTTGGCCGCCATAAGTGTGGCAGGCTATGCTCAGAAGTGAGTCCCTTGCTCACTTTGCCACTGGATTCAAGCAAGCCGGGCTGAAGACGGCTGTAATGCCAGAAACTGGTCCTCGGAAGCTTGTTTCCGGTCCAGGGAAGGCATGGCTTGGCAGATTGGTTCAGATGCTCCGTCCATCACCACCCCCTTTTGTACCGCTTTGGCCGCCATAAGTGTGGCAGGGTATGCTCACCCGTCAGGGATTAGATGGACACAAAGAGCCAAAGGGAAGGCAAGGAAAACAGAAGGCTTGGCGCTGTGAACTCTTGTTGCGGCAGTGATCAACAGCTGGGAAGACAAGAGAGACCAGGTTAGAGGGTTCCCGCACCACCCACAGCCTATTCCCACAATGCAATCGTATACAGGAGACCGTAGTTCCGGACCACTCACCAAGATAATTAATAACAGGATAACTCCTCATAGGATGGCGTATTCCCAGTTGAGTGTTCCTGCGCTGCGGTAAACCCACGTCACAGGTGATTGTTAGGCGTCCACAACCTGTCCTGTGTGTCCGTGAGCTTTTGCAGAATATTCTATTGCCCTCAGGTGGAGCGCACTTACGCGTTGTTCTTCAGCAGAAGGGGAAGACAGTACCCCCCGAACATGTTTGCCACAACTAGTGCGCTCCTGCGCGGGTCAAGCTAAAACAAAGTAAAGCGCTCCTGCGCTGATGAAAGCTAAAACAAGTAAAGCGCACCTACGCTGGTGAAAGCTAGAACAAGGAATGCGTTCCTGCGCGGAATACAAAAAGTACCTGGTAGCGCAGCGGCGCTTAAATAACCCCGTGTCACGAGTCCCTATGTCTGTTGAAGGAGCAGCAGGTGTCACAGGAAGGAAACCGGAGGGTCAGGGAAGGTGGCGCTAGGCAGCACGAGGTCAGAGAGGCACTCCAGTAGACGAACACTCCCTGGAATGCCGTATCGAAGAAACAGAACGTCTCCTCCCAAAGTGCGGCTTGGTTAGCGCTCCCAACGCGAGCCAGAAAACTTAAAGAATACAAAGCGTTGACCCGGCGGGAATCGCGGGACTTATGCGATTCCCCCGGAAACGCTGCAGGGAATCCGAAAGTCAGGTAAAGACTAGACCGGGACTCCGCTTCCGCCCGGAAGTGAGTGTCTCGGTCTCCTGTATAGGAGAGGCGGAACCGCCGATACATGGCAGTACCCCCCACTAAAACAGATCCCTCTCCCCCACCACCGGAGACCAGGGAAAAGAGGCAGGCCGGGCGCTAAGAGGGTGGCTGAGATGGAAGGCACGGACCAGCCGGGGAGCATGGCGTACATGTGACAGGGGTTTCCAGGAACGCTCGTCAGGACCATACCCTTTCCAGTCCACCAGGCAGTTGAGCCGCCCTCTGGTACGACGAGAACCCAGTATGGCCCTGACCTCGTACTCCACATGGCCTTCTACCTGCACTGGAGTGGGAGGAACAGCAGTGGTGCACCCAGGATGGACAGAGCTCAGCAGGGAAACGTGAAAAACAGGGTGGATCTTCATGTGAGGAGGCAGCGAGAGCTTCATGGCCACCGGGTTGATCACCTTCTCGATGACGAAAGGACCCACATAGCGTGGTAGGAGTTTTTTGGAGCCAAAAAACGTTAAGGTGTTTCATGGATAGCCACACCCTGTCGTCTGTGTGATAGTCCGGTTCCTTCTGTCTGTGTGCATCGGCATGCATCTTGTAGGTCTCTTTGGCTTTTGCTAACTCAAACCGGGCTTGCTGCAAGAGGGCGCAAAGCGTTCCATGGTATGCCCTCACCGTGGGCAAGGAGCTAGGCATCGGTTCCTCCCAAGCAGTGGTTCGGGGGTGCCGACCCTGGAGGCAGAAAAAAGGAGATACACCGATGGCGGAATGCCTACTGTTGTTGTAGGCATACTCTGCCAACCATAGCACCTCAGCCCACTCTCGTTCCACAGCAAGCAATAAACAGTGGAGATATTGCTCCAGGGTGTGATTGGTCCTCTCTGCCTGTCCATCCGTTTGGGGCTGGTATGCGGAAGACAGACGCGCATCCATCTCCAGAGCCCTGCAGACTTCCTTCCAGAAGCGGGACACGAATTGCGACCCTCGGTTCGTTATTACCACTGATGGAATACAGTGAAGACGGACCACTTCCTGCATGAAGACCAGAGCTAGTTCGGATGCCGTGGGTAGTTTCTTTAGAGGTACGAAATGAGCCATTTTGGTGAGATGATCCACGATGGTGAGAACAGTGGTGTAACCGTTCTTGGTGATAGGTAGTTCCACCACGAAGTCCATGGATACTGTGTGCCACGGGAATGGAGGCACAGGGATGGGACGCAACAACCCAGTAAGTGGTTCCGATCTATTTTTTCCCTGGAGGCAGATGGCACACCAATACACGTGGCTCTTAGTGTCCGTCTCCATCGTGGGCCACCAGAAATGTCTATGGAGTAGGTCGAGTGTCTTATGGTACCCAGGGTGAACGGAGAGGACATGGTCATGACACATGAATAATGCTTGCTGTTGTCTGGCCACTGTTGGCAGGTAGTATTTGCTGTCCTTGTACAGGAATCCATTGGTGTACGATACCCCTTGCAGTTCCTCTGCTACAACAGTTGATCTGGTTTGTTGTACATCTTTTTGTATTATCAAAAACAATGGCCCAACTCGTGATTGTTTGCTGGCTCAATAAATCATATGCTCACAGTTGATCACTTCTAAAGTTAAATGAGGAATAAGGTTATTTACCTCTAGTATGATTAAATCATAGGATATTCATTCCATTGAAAAAGCAACCACCTATCACAACTCATTTATTTACAAAAAGGAGTTTTAATAGAGTACTCCAAACACAGCGGAACATTTATTTATATACATTTGTACAATATTCACAGCAAACGGTAAAGGAAAGAGCAACGTGCTTCTATAAGGGTGCCGGAAATAGAAGAAAGTAGTGGTTTAAGGAGAAAAGGGGTGTAAGCCTCAACGGAAAAGTGACATAAGATTTTGTTAACTTAAAGCAAAAGCTGGAAAATATCCAACGTGTTGTGCAAACAGGCCACTATTGATATTATTCCAATTTATAACAATCATACAGTCTTGACTGGCATGTATAATGTTCCAAAAAATAGTGGTCCTGGTTATGGGAAAGGGGGGGCGTCGACGTTTCGACCCGTCTTGGGGTACTAGGGTAACTGGGAACCTCGACCTGCGGGTCTTCCTCAGGACGTGTAAGGCAAAGCCTTCGTACCGTAGCTAAAACGCTGTCCAATTTGCTTTTATGGGAAGTTCACAATCCTCATGTATCTCGAAGGACGTGAAGGGAAATGGCCACAGTCCCACTCCAATTTTTTGGTCGTAGACCGTCAACACAAAAATTCAGGTGCAGATTGCAAGGGTATTAATACTGTTCTCATGCACGGACTCGTCTGTGACTTCAAGTGTTCGTGTATGGATATCGCCGTGGAGTAAAGAAGAATATATCTTCGTCCTGGTATCTGACGGTGCTTTATGCTTCTCCAGTATCACCCTCAATGGGAGTCATTCACAAGAGTGGGCGTTGTCCCAAATGTCAATTGCCAAATGTGCGCACGAGTGGTTTTTTTGGTGTCGGCTCGCCAGACTCGGAACGCACGTGGCGTCGTTCACATATGAGGGCGTTGTCCAAGATGTCGGTTGCCAGGTATGCGCACGAGTAGTTGGTTTGTTGACACTGACACTGACTGGCCAGCCTCGAACTGCTTTTTTTGTTTGGGGGATTTCACCCATCCAAGTATTGCAACACTTAAACAGGAAAAATCCCACAAACCAGCAGGACTCTTTAAGAACAGGAAGCCAAGCTATACCTGAGAGAAACAGTCCCCAGGATACGGATCTGTCAGCATCACCTACATCCTCCATGATGGATTTTTTATTGATGTTACAGAAAACCCTTCAGGGAATTCTAGAAGTATCAATGTTGAATAATGGCGTATTAAAATCCCAATAGTCGTTCCTAAAAAAGATTGAAGAGGAGCTGGTAGGAATTAAAGGGCAAATGCCGCACATGATAAGACCAGTAGTCACTCCCCAGCCCACAGAACAAAGTATAGTGAGTGAGACGGCAGATGCACTAGATAACGTATATATATCCAAACGCCCAATGCTGATAAAAAGGAGACTTGAATATGTAAGGGTCCTTACCAAAGGTAGGGCAAGTAAAAAGCAGGCTCCGAAAACAGCAACAAAGGGAAAAAGGAAGGAAATGGAGGTTGAGGAAAAACTAAGTCTAAATGCCTCTGCCCGGACTTATGTACCCACTAGATCCCCGGTATCAGAGAACAGAAGAAACGCCCTGAGTGTACAAAGGAAGAACCAGAGTAGTAAGGGTTTAAAGGAGAAGTTATCAAAAATCAAATTTGCAAATCAGCGAGTAAACCCAACCTTAGGGGGACAAAACCAGAACCATCAGAGATATGGTAACCCAGAGGAAACACCACAATCCCACGATCTAGCAGAAATGGAAAGTAAAATGGGTCCCCCAGTGTGGGTAAAGGGTAGACAGCTAAAACCAGAAACCCCTAAGAAAGGAGTAGAGGTGGATAATAACAAATGGGTGTACCTGGAACCGGCTCAATCAGGCCAAAGGGGAAAGAAACTGAGGAAAATGAACCCATTAAATAGGGCACAAATCCTGACTACCTTTTCTAAATGCACAAGTCTGAGTGGGATTGGCTCGAAAGATCTGAGACTGGTGGGCTTTACAGAAAATACAAATGGCAAGGAAATAACAAGAGTATTACTTTACTCGGACCTGGTAAAAATGGCAATTACGAAAGCAGCTAGTGAGATACTCCAAGTGGGAATAAGGTTGATCCCAGAGAGGGAATTAAAGAGAAAAATACAATCAGGAAGTAGTTTCCTAAAGTGCCATGCAGGTCTAGGGAGGAGACAGGTGAGGCTACTAAGATATAATGAAGAAGAGGGTAGCCGCCTGAACATAGTGATAAATAAGACAGTAAAGGAGGACTTATGGGGTAATTGGAACCAAAGAAGCTATCTGGGAGAACCCTCCGAGAGGTATATGGAGGGAATGGCAGAAGATGGTGGCTCAAGTGTGGTAGAATACGATGTGGGGGTGTCGCACAGCCTAAGTCTCTTATCATGGAATATAAATGGCCTAGGCAATGAGATAAAACAAGAGCATATAAAGAAATTAGTAAATGAAGTGGTAATTGCCTGCCTACAAGAGACTTGGGCATGCGACGAAACCCCTAACTTCGAGGGCTACCTTCAATTAAATCGACTGGCCAAGAGAAAAAGATTTGGTCGCCCATCGGGTGGAATCATGACTCTCGTCTCAACAGAAGTAATAAGAGACGTAATATTGCTAAAAGTGAAATGTAAATGGCTATTGGCATGTAGATTAGACCTCCTGACCCTGGATAAGAAATATGAAATGGTAACTGTTATAAATGTATATATGCAGTGGGATAATGTGGCAGAGTATGTAACTGAGATGGGGAACTTCAAAGAGGACATAGACTCTCTATTAGAAAAGTATGCTTCAGATGTATTGTTAATTATGAGGGATTTTAACCATAAATTGCACCCAAAGAAGGTCGACCTCTAGAATAGAGAACTGTTGGATGCATATAGAATCAACTATGCCAGTTTCCCAGTATGTGATCCCTCGAAACAGGATATGTAACTGGAAAATTATTTAGGGGAAAGGGGTGTCTTTTGCCTAAATGGCAGATTTAACACAGACTGCCCTGCAAAGAAGACCTTCAAAATAGGTTTACAAAATTGCCCAATTGATTATGTATTTATGTTAGCCTGGAACTTCCTTCTAGTGCGGGAATTTAAGTTACACAAAAGTGAAAGCAGTGACCACAACCCGTTGCAATTGACGGTATATGGGGGAAGGATGGAACCTAGAGAGAAACTGATCCCACAAGAAGTTGATTACCCCAAGCGTGCAACGACAAGACTAACAGAGGAGTATCAGGAAAAATTAAAGTCCTTTCAACTTAAGGTTGAATTAGGAAATCTCGGGTGCAAAAACTTGGAATTGTATGAGGAGAAGATAGCCCAAGTAGTTCAGTGCCTCAGGATAGAATTTAAAAAACGATTAAAAAAAAGGGTACAATAATCCCGGCTAGCCGACTGAAATGGTTTTCCATTGACTGTCAAACTAAAAAAAGGGAGATAAGGGCAGTATTCAGATGTCAACGGAAAAAGTTTAACCAAGAGAGGCAAAAATATCTTAATAAGCTGAAAACTGAGTTTAAAAAGATGGTCACCGATGCAAAAGGGTCATATAAAGAGAAAGGTTGGGTAAATCTGCTAGAATCAATTGAAGCTAAAAACCTAAGACAATTTTGGAAACTGATAAAAGCAGCATCCGCACCTACAGTTGGAGAAATGAAATGTGTCATTAGCGAGACAGCCTGGGAGAAGTACTTAAGGGAATTGTATGGAGTTCGAGAACCCCAAGGAGATATAGAGCCCCAAGATTGCCAGGAAATATCAGAAGAACTCAAATTAGATTTTACTGAACAGCAAGTAGAAAACACAATAAGGAAGTTGAAATTAACCTGTGCCGCAGGGCCTGATAATCTCCCAGCAATAATATTAAAGTCACAGATAAAGTGGTGGGCAAGATTCCACTCCCAGTTGTTTCAAATAATACTAGCAGAAGGCAAAATGCCATTGAATTGGAAGGGCGCTGTAATCAGGACAATCCATAAAAAAGGCGGCATGGACGCACCACAAAATTATAGATTGATCAACCTTCTAGATATAGGAGAAAAGGTATTTTCAAAACTTGTGCTAAATAGACTAAACGCCTGGGTCGACGAGTTCTCAATCGTACCCATTGAACAGGGAGGATTTAGAGAGGAGCATTCCACGATAGACCATTGTTTTACATTATGGGCAATGGCGAGGAAGTCAACGGAACAGAATGGTAAGCTTTGCTGCTGTTTCGTTGACTTTCGAGCAGCGTTCGATTCAGTAGACCGGGATTGCCTCTGGGAAACACTGATTAATAAAAATATACCAAAAGACCTGTTGGCTATAAATAAAGAATTACACCGAGGTAATTGGGCACAAGTAATTAGGGACACTGAGGGGTCATTAACGCCAAAAATACCCATTGAAAACAGCCTGAGACAGGGCTGCGTTCTGGCCCCACAGTAATTCTCTATATTTCTGTCTGATTTACCGGCTTGTCCAGAAGTTGAGGGTAGTGCAAGCCCAAGAAAGTATGGTAAAGAGGTGCTGTGCCTTCTATACGCGGACGATCTGGTAATAGTAGACCAGACTGAATCGGGCCTCCAAAGGAAGTTGAAATCTTTTAGTGAATACTGTGCAAGAAAATTTTTAACAGTAAACTTAGACAAGACAAAAATTCTATGCTTTGGAAAGAAGGCAATTAAGTTTTATTGGTTCTTAGGTGATCTTAATTTGGAATCGGTTAACGAATATCGCTACCTAGGGATGTGGTTTGACAAGACACTAAATTGGCATACACATCTGGAAGCCCAAAAAGCGAAAGCACACACATCAATTTCTGGTTTAAAAATGTTTAACCGTGATTATGGGGATATGTCTCACTGACCATTCTAAAGGCTTTCAGCACAATGATACCCCCGCAAGTATTCTACGGCGCAGAAATCCTTTATTTGAGCGGTAAAGGAGTCATGGACCTGGAGGAAGGAAAGTGCCAGAAAAACCTTTTGTCCCTTCCCCCATCATCAATGGTCCAAGCAATAAGAACTGAACTAGGAACAACGGCTTGGGGGGTATGATCTGCGGATCATTACCAAAAAAAATTGCAGCACAGAGGAAAGAAGCCGGAGCCACAGGTGGAGGGAGGAACAGAGCACCAAGACTGACAGACCTGGAGCAGCTGGTGGAATCTACCCTGGAGCCTGAAAGTATCCATGGGATCGGGGATGCTGACAGCTCAACCAGAGTTGGGGAAAAAAAAGGTAAGATGCATGGACTTGAATCCCCACCCTTTTCCCTGATTCCCTACCCCAATGTGGTTGTCTGCATCACACTCCAGAACTGGTATTAGACATTTCCAGCAATGCATCATGGGAGACGTAGTCATAGGGACATACCTCAATGCGGGAAACATCCTTTACAACGCAACTTTTACCATGCAGTGCCTTTACGACGCAACTATTACAACCATGTCATTACAACGCATAGCGCTGGGGGCGCTCTAGGATAGGGAATAGATTTAATTTACTATCCAACACCTTCCCTACTATCCACGGGGACTGGAGTTGGAATAGTAAATTAAACTATTCACTATCCAGCACCCCTAAGCGCTATGCGTTGTAAAGGCATGCGTTGTAAAGGCATGTGTGGTAAAAGCATGCGTTGTAATGTCATACATCCCATCAATGCAGTCAACATAGAAATCAACAAGGCATGCCACACACTACATACAAAAGCTGTTGAGAACTAGGCAATTGTGTGATAGGAATGTGATTTAATAATGACACACAAGTGAACAACACCACTGACCCAATTTTCATATCTGTCCACCTGAGAGTCATCACGCAGTACAGCGCAGGAAAGGGAGGAGAGGGCACCGACAACGGAGAGGAGTGATAAGACAACCAATAGAGCTGGTCCAAGCACTGTTCTGCAAAACACACCCACAGCGCAGGCAGCCATTACACCGGAGCCAACCACCACACCACAGCCTCTGTCACCTCTGCTGTTTGGGTCACAACAGTTTGAACCACCAGCACTCTCCCCCACACGAACCTCAGAATCATCTGTGCTGGGAAGGCCAAGGAGGCATGATGTGCCCCCTCTCAGGATTCTTGAGACATCAGATGAGGAAGATGTGGAGGGTGTCACACCAACAAATCCACCTCAGGCTGACAACGCTGGGCAGCAGACTTCATCTGGAGCTGCGCGGGCCGGTGTTCGGGGCTGAAGAGCACGGGAGAGAGGCGAAGGCGAGGATGGAGAGGGGGTCTTCTGTGGTCTTGAGGCCACCATGGTTAAAGTCCAGCGCCTGCAAGCAAAGGGCATTTTAGCTGTTCATAGACAGGTGCGCACTTTAAATATCAGGATGTCCAACATAGACCGGGGGATTGGCACAATGACAGAGTGCATGCAGTCCATGGCAAAGGGAATGAGGGACAGGACACAGACCATGAGTGCTCTCACGACAAACTAGACAGTGACCACTCCGAGAGGCGCAGGGATTGTCAGTGCATGCGGCAACAGACCAAAGCCATGAACCGGCTTGCTGCAGCAACCTCCCTGCTATGCCGGTGCTCTATCAACATGCAGGATGGCATTGTGCACTGCTGCACTGATTTGCCGAGGGGGATGGGGAGAGTCACCTCTGCCATGGAGCTTTTGCTCACACAACAGGCAGCCACTGCTGGAGACACAGGTGTTGGGGACACAGAAGACTCCACCTGCAGGAGTGGCTCTAGCAGTCCTCTTCCTTACATGTGAAGGAGCAGCAGGCGGCAATCTGCTGACCCAGGCACCACCGCAACCGGTGACACCCAGCCTCGTGCATCCCGCACTGTAGTGCCTGGGCGCAAACATTGATGATACCCTCAACCCACAGGACAGGTCACGGTGAGGGAAACTGTGACCACCCAGTGTGGAATACAGACATTGTAGTACCATGGTGTGGTATCAATGAAGTGCGGTAGTGACTATTAAACTACGTACTTCAAATACTAAGCCTGTCTGTGTCTCCTTACTTACTTAGAAATATCTGCGTGTGATCTCTGCCCGTCTCAGTCTCCCATCTGTTGCTGGTGCTGCTCCTGTTGCATAGGGCTCTGCCTGTTCTGTGTCATCATTAATGTCCTCATGATGTGTGATCTGCACCTCTGTGCCTTCCTTGGTGACAAGATTGTGCAGCATGGCACAGGTCGCTATCATTTTGCAGCAGATGATTGGAGTGTACTGCCGTGCACCACCGCTCTTGTGGAGGCAGCGGAACCTGCTTTTCAGGAGTCCAAATGTGCATTCTACGACGTTGCGAGTTGCTCTGTGTGCCACATTGTAACGCCTCTCACTCCTGGTAGATGGATTGAGGTAGGGGGTAAGCACAAAGGACCGCAGGGCATAAGCACTATCGCCTAGGTGGAAAAGAGAGTGCCATTAGTTACATACTCATGATACATTCATCTACTATAACTATCAGGGTGTGTCACAGTTATTTACCTAGCAGGTATCCGTCCCCAAAATCTCCAGCAATAAGGCGTGTGTATATCCCACTGTTCTGGAATATGTACGAGTCGTGGGTACTCCCAGGGAATTTGGCCACAATGTCTGTTATGATGTTGCCAGCGTTGCATATCACCTGCACATTGATTGACAGCGTTGATTTCCGGTTCCTGTAAATGTGTTCTTTGGCTGCAGGTGGGCAGAGTGGGATGTGGGTGCCATCTATGCAGCCTATGACGTGAGGGAAGTGTGCCAGTTGATATAAATCTGTTTTTGGTCTACGCAAGTTCCGCAGGTGTGTCAGGGAACCTAATATAATAATGCATTCTCTGCATCATGGCCTCAAGGAACTTCCTAAAGAAATGGGACAGGCAGCTCTGGGACACACCACCTACTGCGGCAATCACACTCTGGTAACTCCCAGATGCAAGCAGGTGTAGGCTACACAGCACCTGCACATGGGGTGGGATGGCATGCGCCCTTGGTGTTGGGTGCTCCAGGAGTGGGTGCAGGTCCCTGATCAAGTCCTGGATAGTGTGGGGGTGTAGCCTGTACCTTTGCAGTATCTCTGGCTCAGTCAGTTGGAAGAGTGTTATCCTCTGCCTGTAGACTTGCTCCTCCCTTCTCCATACCCTCTCTCCTGCTGCCTGTAGCCGTAGCCGCCTTGCTATGACGTAGAATGCCGCCATTCTGGTTACACTGTTGCATTTTGGGGCCTTATTTTATAGCCTGCACCTGGTTACCACCTGCTTTCAATCCATGGTAAATACCGACTGTTCAATACTGAATTTCAGGAAATTCTGTATTTTTTGGGTTTCCTACATCTCGATAGACATTTTTTACCATTTCTTATTTACCGATTCGGTAAATAAGAATTCGGTAAATTCCGAATCGGTAGAATACCGACTCATATTTACTGAATCGGTAGATTTTTTACTCCTACATCTCATTTTCCAAATACCAGTCGGTAACGGCCGAAATTACCGAATTTCCGCCATTACCGACCGGTATTTGGCTACCTACATCTGGCCCTAAATCTCTTGTGGACAGTAGCCTTGTCCAGAAGAAACCAACTTTAAAGTAAAAGAACGGTGCTCTGAGTAACTTAGAAACTGTCTCCAGACCCACCTCTGCACCCAACGCCAATGGCCGACTCCAAGTAGCCCACTGGCCTTGCGAAGGTTCCTTAGCGATTTCGAGACTACCTACCAGACTCTACCTCGAAGCCTGCACTCAACCCAGAGTCTCCCTGACCTCAAAATGCTCGGTAAGCTGTTTCCCGACGCCAAAGGATACCCCTGCACCCAAAGCCCACGGGCTTTGAGGAGCTTAACCAATGGCGTCCATACATCCTTTAGCATCCAAACTGACCTGGGCAGATGTGGGTTTCTTCATTCAGCCTCCTGGCCCGAGCCTGCACCGCTTTACTCACCATGGAGCAGCGCATCTTCGATCACCCCCAGTCTCCATTGGTTAACTTTGGACGCCTGACCCTGAGTTTGACCTTTGCACCTGACCACCCCTGTGCCGCTGGTGGTGCAGTCTTGGTGCTAACCTGAACCCTGCCTGGTGTTGACCACAGACCCTGAAGACTGGCTTTGTAAGTCGGGTACTTACCTGCAAAACTATTTGTGTTTTCCTCCCATAGGTTATGCACTGTCTATTTTTGAAAGTGCAAAGTATTTTTTCTTGAAAAACACACTTAACTTTTAACGTAGATCTTGGTCTTAAAATAAATCTTGAAAGAAGCTTACTTTTATAACATTGGTGTGGATCTCCTTTTTGAGTTGTGTGTCATTATTAGTCACTGTAAGTATAATAAATGTCTTACACTCCTCTGTATTAGGCCTAAGGCTCCTCGCCCACACTACCACAAATAGAGCACTTTGGGTTTACATTGACCCCTGTACACCTCTGGGGGAATGACTAAATTCTTTACACAATATATCCACCTAGTAGTATGTCACATAAAGTGCCAGCTTCCTACAACAAATGACACACACATTTCTATTTTCTTGCTGTTGGGAGCAACTTTTGCATGCATGTGGTCTTAGAGCTTGGTATTTTGTTTCTAAAGAGCATGGTTGTATGCAGTTTGTTTGATTGTTTAATTTGTTACAAATATTGGCACTGAGGGCGGTGTGGCACTGTGCCTGCTTAAGATATTGTTACATGCTTTTACACTCAGGACTTTGCTGTAATCTTGTATCAAATCGGGATATGCGGTAGAGAGACCACAGTCCCGTTTCAGTTAATTTCTTCATTTCTGTTTGAGGTATAGACATGCGAGCAGCACGTATCACATTAGAGGCATTGTTGCCAGCGGGATTTGTGAAGACGCATGGTCCCACCGGCTAAGTTAATTTCAATAAGTGCAACTGGACGAGGCAACTGTTAAGCATTACTAGTACATGTATTTGTGGTCAGAATTTTAAAAGCTGTAAAGTTTCTGTTTTCATGCATACATTATTGGTTTGGACATCCTACCAACTTGTTTCATTGTTTATCTGTTTTGCATTTTGCAATTTAAGTAAAGTGGGAATTTCCTCAAATGTGTGGTGGGTATTATTGTTTAACCTGGGTGTGCGGGGGTTCAATTCACCAAAAACTTAGAAAACAAATTAGTAGTTAAGGGATTAATGAATGTGGGGTAAATCATATGAATCAAAGGAAGACATCTTTAAAAGAAACCTCTGTGAATCTTTAGACACTTCCGTGTCTAATTCAATTTCGAAAGTGGTATCACCCTACATTAGAAATGTAGCCAAAAACATTTGTTATTCTGTGTTAGTTGCTAAATCTAAGTCCTTGACTATGCCCTCGGCATTCAAGCATGCGGTGATGCAAGAGAACAAGCATGAGCATCAAATTGGTGGTCGTTCATTTCCACAAAGTGAAATCAACTTAATGATTCTATTATGCATTCAAGTGGAGGTCAAATGAAAAGACGCCTTTTGTAGACGATTGTATAAAAGCTAGAATAAGGAATCCTATTGATAGGGCCACAAGGATCAAAATGAAGGTGAAATGCCCTAAGATAATCATTTCTAAAAAAGCATCTCTAGCCCCAGAGTTACATACAAAAATTGTGACCTTTCTGAGCAGAGGTGGTAAGGACCTTAGAAAAGGCGTAGCTAGAGCTTGGCTTTCCTGCCACGATAAGGTGCTGGATACTCTGGGTCCTCTTGCTAGTATTCTCTGTGCTGTGGAACAGGCAAAAAGTCAGGCGAGGCTCTGGGCTAAAAGATATTTTCTAGGTGGGTACAGAGGCCATTGATTTCCTGGGTAACACAAATGAAGGATTGTCCTTTGAAGAAGAAAGGAACTACTACTCAGGTTAGACCCAAAACTGTGGGACTTGGACAGGATTTGTCTGCACAGGGTTCTCTCTTTGGAGATGAGTTTATAAAAGAAATTAGCCAGCATGTGCAAGCATGTTCTTCGTTGGACAAAACACATTCCTCATTGATGAGGTTATTTAGTCAGATACGCCCTACGGCTGACGGGTAACATTGGTCATTTCGCTGGCCAGTCAAGCTTACTCAGACTCTACTAGAGGGTAGGAACACATTGGCTCAAACTCAGATTTACGTCTTATACCTAGCAAGGTTAGTGGGTCTCCTTTCCTCTTTTATTCAGGCAATATTTCCGGATCCCCTCCGTTACAGAGTGCCCCAGAGAGTAAAGATAAAACATTAACTAAAGGGTCTGTCTTACTGTCAGATGAGTCCATTGGACATGGAGGCAAAAGAAGTGTGCCGATGTTAAAGACATATAGAGACATGGAACAGTTGGGCATCCAGGTCTATTATTAGATTCAGGTGTAAGTCTCTAGGGATGGAGAGCCAGATGTGGCACCTTTTCACATGGGGGAAGATGGTCCAGGAAGGAGCCCTTAAAGCACAATAATTGTTTAGAGCTTCTTGCCAGCTCCTTTGCAATTCAGAGTCGGTCAAAAGGCAGGACAAGGTGTGTGGTCTTCCTTCGTATGGACAATATGACTGCAGTCCGGTATATCAACAAATTGAGGGTGACAACATCAAAGTCACTACCAGAAATAGTCAAGGCTCTGTGGGAGTTTTGTTTAAGGTAGAACATTTCTTTGAAGGTGAGGTACCTTCGGAGGCAAATTACGGACATATCAAGGCATCCTGGGCCAGGGGCACAGTCAAGGCATATACATTAACCTGGGAATTATAGAATAGTTGGTGTATGGAATGGGTTGATGCTCCCCTTTCAGCAGGTGTCACAGGGGTCTTATATATCTTGTTGTGTTTAGCAGAAGGGCAAAAGTATTACAGGACGAATAATGGTTATATAGCAGTAATGTTGTGAAACCATTGTCAGGGCAAAACACAACTCTGCGCCCTGCTTCTTAACACTCGGTCTCTGAAAAAACACGCTCTCAATATCCACAACCTACTTGTGGATAAATCCCCGGATTTCCTATTCCTAACCAAGACATAGTTGAGTGAGGTTTCTAACCCCACCTTAGCCTCGGCTACTCCGATGGGCTACCAGATAATTAGGAAAGACAGTCTTGTAGGTACAGGGGGTGGCTTTGCCATAATTTTTTAGAACCATTACTCCTGCTCTATAATACCCTCGGTCGAAGTCGAGGGAGCCGAATGCCTCAGCTTCCACCTGGTGGTATCTCCCCAACAATCCATAGCAGGCATTCTAATATACAGACACCCGGGGCCTGCAGGGAGGTTTCTAGCCTCAATCGGTGACGCGGTTTCACCGTTTGTCTTGAAACACAAACATTGTCTGGTTCTGGGTGATTTTAATCTACATATGGATGCACCGGAAGATGCAGACTCGACCAGACTACAAGAATCAC
Source organism: Lissotriton helveticus (assembly GCF_964261635.1). NCBI lineage: Eukaryota > Metazoa > Chordata > Amphibia > Caudata > Salamandridae > Lissotriton > Lissotriton helveticus. The sequence continues at coordinate 1,554,681,333 of NC_136068.1, read as the reverse complement.
TGGAGATGCTAGATTTGGCTCCCTATGTATTTGCCCCCACCCATGAAAAAGGCCACACCTTAGATCAGATCTTTTCCACGGCCAAACTAGGTATGAGCCAACCTCTTCCACTTGTTTGGTCTGACCATTTCCTCCTGGAGTTCGCATTTGAGAAGGTTTCTAATCCTCCTAAGGCCTCCGGGAAATCTAAAAGCATTAATTTCAGACCCTTCCATTTAATCACACCTTAGGCACTACTTAAGGCCATTAAAAAGCATCCGATCTCCCTTAGTGGGGACCTTGAGGCGGATGTGGAGGATCTGGATGATTGGCTCCTGCTCCGGGCTGGGGAACTTGCTCCTCCTGTCTGGAAAGACGGTTAGGTCGTCCGCCCCTTGGTTCACAACTGCCCTTAAAGAAAGTAAGAGGTCATGCAAACACCTCGAAAGGACCTGGTGGAAAAACTTTGACCTCAATGATAAGACTATTTACAAACAGGCATTAAAGGCCTATTTTAAACAAGTTCTTGAGGCAAAAAAAGCTTTTCTATCTGCCAAAATCGAACGTGCGTCCAACGAAAATAAGGGCATTTTTAAAATAGTCAGTGATTTCTCCTCCCCTGCAGTGGTAGCTAAGCCATTCACTCTTACTGAGGCATGACAAGATTGTAAACATCCAGGATCCTTCCTGACCAATCCCCTGGTGCAGGGTGACCAGGGTGCGCCAAACTCCCCACAAATACAAGTTAGAAGACCTTCTTTTGAACAGTTTCCAATGATCCCAATGGAAAAAACTCTAGAAATCATGAAAGGCCTTAAATCCGGCTCAACCTTTGATCCTTGCCCATCCCATACTCTTGCATCAATCGCTGATATCATTAATCCAGTGGTCAACCAGATCTTGAATCTCTCCCTGAAGACGGGCCAGGTCCCTGACAGGTTGAAGAGAGCCAAAATTCTGCCCCTTTTTAAAAAAATCAACTTTGGATCCTGAACTAGCCTCCAACTACATGCCTATATCTCTGCTTGCCTTCTTGTCCAAGGCCCTGGAAAAAGTGGTGAACAATGTCACCACTGCATTTGTTGAAACTAACTCTCTACTCCACCAGAGTCAGTCTGGGTTCAGGGCTAACTTCAGCACAGAGACAGCACTCCTGGAAGTATCTGAAGCAATAAAGGAGGTAGTGGATAGAGGCGGCAAAGCCATACTGATATTGCTGGATTTATCGGCGGCTTTTGATACCGTCCCCCACAACCGCCTCCTGCGTAGACTTCGGGAGTGTGGGTTTGGGGGTACGGTACTCAATTGGTTCACCTCCTTTTAAAAGGACCACCAGCAAGCAGTGTGGGTCCCACCTTTTGCTGCCCCGATCCCCCCTCTAGAGGTGGGGGTGCCCCAGGGCTCCATTTTGAGCCCCATCCTTTTTAATACATATATGTCACCTCTAGCAACTCTGGCTGAGAACCACAGCGCAGAAATTGTATTGTACGCTGAGGATACGCAGCTGCTCTTTACCTGCAACAAAGACATGGATTTCAAGGGAGACATGATTAACAGCAGTCTAACAGAAGTATTCTCCTAGCTTCAGCGCAACCAGCTTAAATGTAATCCTGGTAAATCGGAGATCATCCACCGCCCCAGCAACCTCTGGCGCAGTTGGTGGACCACTGACATGTCCCCTCCCACGTCCCCCCTAAGGATAGTGAAAAATGTAAGGGTGAAGCTGGATGGAAATCTTGCCATGCATGCACAGATCCAATCGGCCGCTGGTTCTTGCTTTGGCCTGCTCAAAATGCTGAAACAGTTCCTGCCCCTCCTGTCTATCACCCACAGAAAAATGGTCATCCAGGCATTAATAATCTCAAGGTTGGACTACGTGAATGTACTCTACCTGGGGCTGCCTGAGTATCTACTGGCAAGACTGCAGGTGACTCAGAACGCAGCAAGAGCAATACTCATGCTTGGCCCCCGTATGTCCACACAGCTGAAATTCTTGCATTGGCTCCCTGTCCGCAAAAGGATCCATTTCAAGGCCATGGTTTGGGCTTGTAAGGCTCTCCACGGCTTAGGGGCTGGGTACATTACGAAGAGAGTCCAATTTTACCACCCCCACCGTGTACTTAGGTCTGCAGCACTTCAACTGGCTCGGACCCCCAGATACCTTTGGGCATGTATCGGGGGTCGCTCCTTCCAGGTGCAAGCGGCAAAATTGTGGAACAATCTACCGGTGGACTTAAGGTTGACACAGGATCTCCTGCCATTTAGGAAATCTCTGAAAACTTGGTTGTTTCAGCTTTAAATATGCAGTGCAGGGGTCACCCTGCTTGGCTAGGCCTCATCCTGCTTCAGCACCAGGACTCTCAATTGAGTAGCTGTGCGCTCTATAAATAGCCATTTAACATAACATAACAGTGAATGGTTAGACAATGGATGAACAGCCTAATTAATGAAAGGAATAAGATGCACAAATATCTTTAAGTCCAGGTTTTTAACCATGTGTGATATACAGTTTTCTTCAGGAAGTATTCATTTTACCATTACAAGGCTACTAAGGCAGCTTCTACTTATGTGAAATTTCCAAGCGTTTCTTCACATTCAAACTTGTGTGTGGTGAGGTGTCTTAAACAGTATGTGCATGTCAAAATCCGGCTGATGTAGACTATACCTTTAGATGTATCGTATCTGAAGGAAAGTGCCCCTTTTGGCATTGTTACCCCCACTTTTTGCTTGGCATCTGGTGTAATATTGACTTAGAGTGTACTGGGTTCCTGCTAATTAGGTCCCCAGCACCAGTGTTCTTTCCCTAAACAGTACGATTATTCCACAATCGGCTCGACTTCAGCCCCACAGTAAGTCCCTAGTAAATGGTTCCCCTGGTACCCATGACATTAGGACCGAAGAGGGTCCATTAGGGCTGCAGCATGAATTGTGCCACCCTAGATACCCTTCACCAGGATCATGCAAACTGCCATTGTAGGCTGCGTGTCTTGGGGCAGACAAAATCAAAGAGTCGACATGGCACACAGCCTTGTGTGCCATGCCTACAGACACTGCATGAGACATAGGTATGCCACCCCTTCAGCAGGCCTCACAGCCCAAGGGCAGGGTGTACTATATCCCATGTGTGGACATATCTACCTGAGCAGATATGGCACTGCAATGTCTAAGTCCATTTTTATACATTGTAGGTGACCAGGGAAGCCATAATGAGTACATGGGCAGGACACTTGTCATTACTAGTTCCCCAGCTCCATGGTAGCTTCATTGTACCCCGAGATGTTTGGTACCAAACATCTCATCTTAATAAACCTGCACCAATGCCAGTATCGGATTTATTCATGAATGCACACAGAGGGTACATTAGAGGTGCCCCCTGAAAACCTACCAACTACTAGTTAGTGTGTTGACTGACTGGTCTCGACCAGCTTGCCACCACTAGACATGTTTCAGGCTTCCTGGGGTGAAAGCCTTCACTCTCAAAGCTGGTAACAAAGCGTGCTTTAGACAAAGGTATTCACACCTCGTCCAAGTAGGAAGTGCCTTCAGTGTGGGAAGCTTCAAAGGCCATACTGCCTTTGTAATGCGACCCAGGCCTCTCGAACTAGTAGAAGATGCCAACCCCCTGTCCCAACTTTTTGTCTGGAGGACAAGCGGGAACATTTGATTAGGAGGTGTGCCCACACCTAGCCAGCACCACCACTAGGGTGGGGAAGCTGATGTGGACCCCACTTTTTACAATCCTCCATCTTGTGTTGGAGAGAATTAGCCTATTAGGGTGACAGTTATGCCCACTTATCACAGGAAGTAGACATATAGAGGGTATAGTCACCCTAAACGTAGGTAGCCTATTGGCTACTACATGAAACTCCCTTACGCCCCTAAATTGAGTATATAAGTGGCGCTCCTCAACCCTGAATTTCAGATTCGACTGACCTAAAAATGAAGAGGACAAAGAGCTGCACAACCCGGGACCTGAGAGCATGCTGCAAATTTTTGGCGTGAACCCCTGCCTGCCGCTTCAAGACTCGACAATCGAGGTGAATTGTCTCATCCTGCAACTGTGAGGCCTCTAAGAACCCCAGAGGACTACCAGCCTTCGCAAACTGCCCAAAACTTCCTTGGAGTAGAGGAGCTCCTCCCCTGCAGATCACAAGCATCGAAACCGCAGAGTGTGGTCCACCGACCTGCATCTCCCCGGCCATATTGGCACAGCAACCGACCAAGAAGAGGTACCCGTGCTCTGGAAGGCGAGATCTTGAGTGAGGATACGGTTCTGCCTGCACACATTGCTAAGTTAGCATAAGTGAGTTAGATGCTCAAACGCCATTTTGCCGCTTTTGCACACAACACTACATGTATCTGTTTTTATAAAGAGAAACTGCTTGCTTTCCTTCACATGAAAACGGTCTGTTTTTCGCATCTCTAGACTCACACTGTGACCTCAAGTCTGCACAAAGTGTTCAAGGTTAAATAACAATGTATGCTGTTGATGCAGGTTGAGCGGCCCACGCTCTAGACACAACACTCACACAGCTGCTCATTTTTGAAACTCGGGTGCTTTCAATATTGCATTGCATGCATTAGACAAGCACTTTTGGAGAAAACCTTTCCATCGACCAAGAGCTGTGCTGATCTAAGATGTGATTCACTTCACCTGATTTTGGAGGTATGGGGCTCCCCATTTTAACCTAGAGATCTTCTATTATTATAAACATACCCCCAGATTCATCAAGAACACATTTTGCTATTCCTTAATAGCGAAAAATACCGATTCGCTATTAAGGAATAGCAAAATGCTATGCATCAAGAAATCACTAAAAAAATAGCGATTTCTAATAACTCCCTAATTGCGACTCGCAAATTACGAGTCGCAATTAAGGAATATCTCCCCATTTATTCCTGTGGGCCTAGAGGCCCATAGGAATGAATGGGAAGACAATCTCAATTTGCTAATCGCAATTAGCGAGTCGCAAATTGAGATTGCGATTTCAAGGGTGCAGGGGTGTCCAAAGGACACCCTGTTGCACCCCTGAAATTGATGTGTGCACGTATGTTGCGCACACACTTGCCCTAAGGGCATGTGTGTGCGCAACATGAAACTTTGAAAAATGCACTTCAGTGCATTTTTCAAAGTTTTTGCAAATTACTACGAAGATGTACTTCATGGTAATATGCGTGCCCTAATAGCGAATTCGCTATTTTTTTCACTTTCATGCATTGCATTTAAGGAATCTCAATTTGAGATTCCTTAAATGCAAAGAATCGCAATTTAGCAAATTCTTAATTAGCGATTTTTGCATTTGGGATGATGCATCCCAAATGCAAAAATACCGCTCGCAAAGGGCCAGATTCTCAGAATCTGGCCCTTTGCGAGCGGATTTGAGCTTGATGAATCTGGCCCATAGCTCCTAGCACGGGGAGGGTGGCACACATAACACTATAGACCTGTTTCCACTATCATTATAATATGAGTTTTCCTTTTGTATTTTAAGGAATTGTAACAATGCTGATTGTATTGATTTTATGCATATTTTTACTTATGTTAGTAAACATACTGCATCTTAGAGCACGTAGTTGAAATAAACATTTTAAACTATATCGTGTCTCTGATTACTCACGTTGTGGACATTTATGAGAATAAAAATGAAAGGGTGTTCTCAATTCCCACTATTTCTGAGAGGTCTCCAAGTCGCTTGTTATGGGTTGTCTAATCACTGGTAGCTGCGCTGTAGTATGGAGAACGAATGAGACACTGATGCAAGTCGGATTGGGGTTCTAGGCACTGAGGTGGGTTTTGGTACACCACAAAACACCGAGGTCCTGGTTTCCTGCGCATAGTTCTGTGCTTGAGCAGAATCCCCGCAACAATGTGTCTCCCCACCCGAGTGTGGAGGCTGCAGGACCAGCTGGAGTTGTGCAGTACCAACCCTCAGGGTTCTGGACACCCTTGACCCAAGACTCCAACTGTAGCAGAGCCCAGCAGCCTCCAAGGGACATTAAGACACCTGAGACTCACTTTGAGAGTGCCTCAGCAGTCCCAATTTGCCCTTGCCAGCTATTGGCCCCTACTGTGAGGAGCCTGGCCTGGGTAACGACCAACCAATTGTGCTCTCTTGTCCTTAAGACCTTTGTGACCACAGCCTCCGTTTGGGAGCTCTAGGACTTGCCTGGAATCCCCCCTGTGAAGCCTGTCACATTCTCTCTAGAATCAACTTCTTTTTCAAGTTAACAAATTGAATTGTGAGAATTGGTGTTCTAAAATTATACCAGCCTTTTACGGTAAGGTGGCCTTTGACAGAGTTAAGTACAGGTTGTATATTTGTATTAATCTTTCAGGTGATTAACAGAGTTTAGCCCACGGTGCAATAATCTTCTGATGCATTGCTGAATGCATTTAAGATGGCAATCTCTCGTCAAGACCAAGAAAGCCTCAATCCAGAGAAGCTCTCTGCAACCCAGGACTTTATTTTAAACACCTTACATCAGAAAGCAAAGGATTTCCCAAGGGATACGCGTGATGTGAAAGCCTAGACAGTCAGGCAGACGACATCTTATTCCTAAAATCTACAGTTTGCTTTATGTTGGAATCGATGCACAAGTGACTAGAAGGCACCAGACCATACAAAAAGCAGCAGCCAGACTTACGCTTAAACTACCCTCTCCCCACAGTCACATTATCGCACACCTCAAAGAACTCCACTGGCACCCAGTCCACAACCCAGCACTCTTCAAACTCTTCACACACACATACATACAATGCCTTGAACAATATTGGCCCTAATTGCGTCAACAATCGCATACATTTCCACAAACCTACCAATCACGACCCGGTCGGCTGGACTTCTACTCGCACACATCCCCTGCATATGCAGAATCAGATCCAGCATTCGTGCCTTCTCCTACCATTGGCCGAAAGTGTGGAATGACCTGTCCCTGCATATCAGAGCCTCCTCCTCAGTTACTGAATTTCAGACGAATCCAAAGACCCTTCCCTTCATCTAATCTCATCCCTGGTTTCACCATGTAGCTCCTGCCTTCAGCAACAAGATACCCACCTGTGGGAGTCATGCACTCTACAGATACACATAACACTTTCATCAAGGCACTTCACAATAGGTCATAGATGTGGTACAGTAAAATTAGAAGGAAATTAAACATGATACAAGCGACTTATAAGGAAGAATAAATTACAATTTCTGCAAGTATTTTTTACAAAAGGAAACAGCGATTATGGAAGAAAGTTGTATAGTTAAATAAAGATGGCATCTTGTTGAGTGACTGCTGCCCAGGACCTAACTTACTGTATGACAGGTTTGATATCGAGACTGCATTTCAGGAAGAGGACCATCAATCAGAAAATGGAAATAATTTTTCAGTGGATAAAGTTCCATCTGAGGATGACATGAAAACACAACAGAAAGTGCTCCAAGTACAGTGACCGAAACCTACAAAACACTAAGTTAAAGGGGCTGATGGCATCTCACAAAAAATGAAGGACAGTCCTCACACACTACCAGGTGTCATGCTTCATCATCGGCAGTCCTCGCTCTCCAAAAAATCAGTTTGGTGAACAGCGGGCCTACACCTGGAGACAGGGAGGTGTCAGGGACTGTCCGGGACTATGTGGGGAACACAGTCAGGGACTTGGACAAGGACTGGGAAATGGGTAGAAGACGTACACAGAAAGGAGGAGTACAGTGCTGCCCAGGATCATACAGGGAGTCAGAGGAGAAAAAGGGATCCAAAGGGGAAGCCTGTACAAGTGAACAAGATGAGTAAGACTCAGAAAGGAAGGGTGTTAAAAAGTCAGCCCCTATCGCACCCGATGCCCAGGCTGCTGGTGCAGGGCGACTCTTCGTTCTCACCTTGAATAATTACCAAATAAGGAGACGGGCACTGGAAGTAGGAAAACAAGAACAGAGTTTATTACTCATGAGGAGAGCATGTCCTTTGGGACACTCGCATGGTGTCTTCGGGAGGTGCTCTAACAAGTTTCTCTGAGGCTTCGTCTTTTATACACAGGTTTATGGCACACAGGCATCCTTTATTACAATCAACACATTGTATAGTATGGAGGTATTCCAACACGTGGCTACAGTAGGGCCCTTATTCTCCATGCAAATAGGAGGGGGCTATCATGTGGCTGAGTGTCCTGCTGATTCCATTGGAATGTGTGTGCCTGATCGAGTCTCAGGGGGTGGGGTGGCCATGATCAATAGTAGCTTCTTCCAAGAGAGACGAGTGCATAAAGTAGTGGGCAATAAACCGTATCCTCGGGCTAAGGGATGACCAGCAGTCCGTGCAAACATTCAGGCTCGGAGGAAGAGGTCATCAAAGGAGGGGTATTCACGGAGGGACAGGAGGTGTTGGTCAGGCGCGGGGTGCGATTCTTAGGGACAGAGCCATGCGGGAGGGGCGGGCTCGTGACTCGCGCATGTGGGAGAGGGGGCAGTCAGGGTGCATGGGGGAATGCTTGCAGGGTCAGGGAAGTGCGCTGATGAGCGATCGTGAACAGGGAGACAATGGTACCTAAAATGGCTGTCATGTACATGTGTGCATGGATCTATGCTGGCGGGGTTAAAACACTCAGTGTTTTCGCGATATCCGTTCTGCTTACAACAGGGGTGCTATGAACACAAATGAACGCCGCTTATGTACATACACATTGCTATTTTTAACAGTCGCTGCTTTTTACATAAGCAAGTTCAATTTCTACCTAGTCGATGTGATTGGCGGAATGCAATACATGTTAATTTACACCTGTCGGGTTCTTCATACAAGCCTAGAGATCGGCATAATGTTTAGTCGGTGTAGAACCAAGAAAAATGTTCCGATACATAAAAATCAGCTTCACATTTTCTCTCTAGTGACATCAACATACAGGAAGAACGCTCTGATACCTTCCGACTTGTCAGTACTGTAGGGGATTTTGGAAAACTAACCACATGAGTGACCGACGAAACATTTCTTAAAAGGCAATACAAAATGGTTGAGGGAGGTATTCAATTTGATACAAGTAATTTAGTCAGGGGCGAATAGAAAGTTCTGGAAAGGGGGGAGGGTCTTTGTCGCAATGTCTTTTAACATAGTCCGTCTTCTTTTGTTGGCGCTGCTGAGCACCGGCGGTGGAGCTATAGGTCCAGCTCGGATTCGTCCTTACACGTTGCAGGGTGCGATCAGTCCTCTGCTGTTAGATCACAGTCCTGTTTCCTAACTTATTGTTTTAGGGGTGCCTTATGCTGGGCACCTGCGTGTCTTTCCTTTTCCGTGACAAAATCCCAGTCCATAGTCAAATTTTATATGAAAGAGTTTGTTGAACAATCGAGGGAGGAGAGGGCGGAGTGGGGCCAGATCTTCGAACACACCAAGGGACCAAGGGAGCAAAGGACAATGAGCAGGCAGGCCCATCAGTCGGGAAAAGGGACGGGGACTTCAGGCACGAGTGGGTCAGCAAGTCGAGGGCTTCAAGGCAGCCCCTTATTCCTTCATCAGCTGAACTTGAAAGTTGTGCCTCGTCCCGCGTCTCGTTGCTCTGCGGCTCCACCTTTGGTCGTCACACGTGCTCCATGATCTGTGGCCAGGCTATGCGTCACGTCCAGCTCCTCTCCTTTGGCGATTGTATCTTTGAATGGGTGAAAAACAAGTTGTTAGACAAACTGGTCGGGAGAACAGATATACATTTCAATTCCTTCCCTATTCCTGAGTAGGTGGGGGATAGGTTCATCGGTCACAGTCAGAGGTCGTTATTTATGGAGTCTGTAGAAGGGCATTGCATATTGAATTCATAGACTTGTTTGGCGTTCATTCGCGATATATGATAAGAGAAATTGAACTTTTGTACACAATGTATTACGTTACAAAAAATCGAGTCCTTATGGAGAGACTCGTTCTTCCCTTTAACCCAAGTATCGACAATATCACATCTCCTTTCGGGGTCGGCTAATTCTTGCAAGCAGGGGCATTATCATAGGGTTGATCGGGGGCGAGTGGGTGCTTTTGGACAGAGAGCTAGGGTCGATCGGGGGAAGTGGGGTACTCTGGACATCCGCACTTAGGTGCAAGGGGGTGGGGCAATCGGGACATTGGGGATCGCATTTTCTAACGAACTGAGAAACAGAAGACCATTGACGTTATAGTTCCCCTATAAAAGGCCAGATTAGGGGACATCCGTCGTCTTACCCGTCCTTTCCTTCATTACCAACTCGGGTTCTATTGTTTGTAGAAGGGAGAGGTAGTAATATGGTAAGTCTCAATCGTTCAGGTTTGGTCAATTTTGCTGAACACCTTTGCGTTCGAGGAAACCCAACTATGTTTGTGTCGGAGGGACACAATGCCATCATACAAGAAAAAGAGGAAACGAGGGGGCTTCTGGAGAGAGGGAGAGAGAGAGAGAGAGAGAGAGAGAGAGAGAGAGAGAGAGAGAGAGAGAGAGAGAGAGAGAGAGAGAGAGAGAGAGAGAAAGAGAGAGAGAGAAAGAGAGAGAGAGAGAGAGTCATACTCTAAACGAACCGTTCGGTACTCGTATGCCGTGAGGAGAGAGAGACGTGTACAATAATGGTCCATTCAGTGCGCACACAACTTAGAACAGCAGGGGTTAAGTAATGCGTAAACACAAGCGGAGGGACGACGTAGATTCATACATCACGTACACACAAACTCAGACGGGGGAGACAGTACAGGTATTACATAAAAAGATCCAAGACAAAACATAAAACAGTTATTGGCCACAATTATCCTTTTCTGTGAGCTGAGCATCTTTATCATCCTAAGTTCTTTTTACCTTTTTCTTATCTTTTATTCGTTGGCTGCCTCTTGCTGGTGACTTTGATTGTACACACTTACGCCTTTGGCAACTGGTCATGGACTAACCTGGTCGGGCTAATGCTCACGGGGGTTTATTCGAGTCATTTTTAGCAAGTGCGTTTCCAGGCTGAGACAACAGTTGGTGTCAATTGGAGAGCAATGGGGCAGCTTTTAGTTATATGCCTATGAGGATGCGGAAAAGGAGGTAGTAGGTTTTCAAATATTGGCAATATCCCTAGTCCTCTCGGCGGAGGATACTTGTGTAACCCCTACCTCGAAATACCCTAAACCTTTCCCTACTTAGTCAAACGTAAGAACGCTTAATCATGTGTGTACATTATTCTTCTTTACTTTATTCGGGGTTTGTCGTGGTTAGGTACTATAATCAGACCCCTTTTCCCGTCTCTTCGTCTGTTGGATCGCCGTTTTCGTCGGCATTCCGAGGTGACCTGCAGAGAGAGAGAGAGAAGGAGGGAAGGGAGAGCAAGCTATATTGATACGCACTCGCGCGCATAAACCCAGAAAGGTTTTTACTTACTGCGTACTCGGCCTATTTCCACAGGATGCAGTCACTGCCAACTGGGGCGTTTAAGCCCAGGTGGACCGTTAGTGTGATTTTTCTTATATAGGTAGCATATAAAGTGTGGGCTAAATACCTGGATCTCCAGCGGTTGCCTTTGGCTGTATAAAAAGGAAAAATACACAACTAAAATTCGACCCTTCATATTTGTAATATTTCTACGCGTTATACCTTTTTCAGCCCTTTATCTAACCGAGCTTAGTCATTCCACCTACATTTCAGTTATATCGAAAAATAGGGATTATTCATTCAAGACTTTATCAATTTACACGGACAACTATAGTTGCTTTCTCAAAAAAAAATCTTTAATAAGAATGTCGATGTATAAATACGGGCCTACAACCCCGTGGACCGGCCACGGAGCAGGCTGGAGCGGAGTCGGTGGTCGTTTATTTCACAATAAAAGTGCGAAAAGCGCAATAAAATCATGTCGAGACTTCAGTGTGAGCGAGTGTCATAAGTGTTGGGCTTCCAACTTTCAATAATCATGATGTGCAAAATTTTAAACAACAATTCATTGTCCGAATGTTCAATCAATACCCATTTGATGTCAATTCGCCGTCTGAACACATAATCAGTACCCATCCAATATCACTTCATTGTCCGAACCTATAACCAGTACCCATCCCATATCAATTCATTTCCCGAACTGACAGTATACATCCTGAATCCATTAATTGTCCGAACATATAATCTGTACACATCCTATATCAATTCACGTGGTTAAAAAAAAAACCTTCATACATATCTCATGACACCAGGGCCGAACAATCGGGGTACAACAAGGAGTTGAAAGTTTCATTTGCATCGGCGCCATTTTTTAGTGCAGTCGGGCAGATTCAGGCATAGTCTAAATCTCTACTAAGTCATGGTTGGCCCAGAGCTTCCTTTGGCAGTCCAAAGTTCCGTTAAAGGGAAAAAGAAGGGATCGGTGGTTTGAACCATCAGTCAAAAAGAGGGGGAGGGAGGCAACAATGTTCCTACCGGGTCATACTGTGCTTCCACCGGAACTGATCCGAACTGTGGTCTATAGGACTCTAGTCATTCAAACTGAGACTGGCGCCAGCATGGGAGCGCCGACGTCCTGCGGCTACGTTTCCATCATTCCGTGGGCAATCATGGCAGTCACTCCCCATCGGGGGTATTTGCGGGAGTCGGGGACTCCCGTGGCTCCTCTAGAATCTTCAAGGTTGTGGAGAACTATGACGGTGGAGTCAACAAGTGACCGGGCCATTCCTTCATGCTGGGCCCGCTCTTGCCAGGTCGATCGCCATTTTGAGAGTTCGGCGGCTACCGGGGATCGCGGGGTCAAATGAGCGGACGGGCTCCCACCTGCCGAGCGAGGCGTTGCAGCATTGCCGCAGTGGAAAAACCCTTTTCCGGGCGCCTGGAGCGCTGAGGGTGCCGTTGGGAAGCCTCCACCTGGGGAGGCGGGAGAGGCCTGTTCGCACCGTCTCTCCCTCCCAGTGTACCCCACGGCGTCTCGTTTGACATTTGTTATGGCCGGACCAGGCGATGAGGACGGGGGGGTCGGAGGCATGTGCAAGACATCCCCCCCAGAGTTGTCGCAGCAATTATTGAAGAAAGAAGAAATGTCTGGCGTGTTGTCGCTGCCATTACGAAGGAGAAAAGAAACAATGTCCGTCCGTCTTTGGGCCGGGCCTCTGGTGGATGTCGGCCGGACGCCCCTTGCTCTGGCCCCATGAACGGGCTCCTTGGCTCATCGGCTGCAGCCGGATCTCGTCGGCCCCGGCCCCCGGTCGTTGGTGGCCGGGCCGGGAGAGAATGTGGCGGGACTACCTGCAACTCTCACGGGCCACCGCGGCCGAACTGGGAGAGAGAGGGGAGGGTCGAGGACATAGACATTCCCCCCCCTGCAACTCTCCGGCATTGTCAAGGCAATCCCCTGACCGGATCCCGCTGGCCTCGGCCTCTCCTCCGGCTACACCCTACGTTACGATCTCCTGGCCGACTGTTGGCAGCAGGACCCGCCTTATATGGGTTGCTTCCGGCTGGGCGTGGCCGCAACCCTACTCCACTTTGGAAGTTTCTAGAGTGGGGGCGGGTGTTCTGCTGACTTGCATTTTCCCCAGTTTATCGTTCTTATTGTTTTCAGGTTTCTTATTACGGGTTACTAAATAGGTTTTACCATTAAGTATTGTTATCGTTTTCCTTGTTCGTTATTTAATAAAAAGTTCGTTTTTCATCAGTGGCCTACTGAATTCGTTTTCCTATTCCCTTCTTTCCAGGTTGTTTCATGCTAAAGTTTTTCTGTTAACAGGTTACAGTGATCACTTCGTTATTATTGTATATGTCCTTTTTACTAGGGGTGTTCTCTGGTCAGGCCAGGTGACCTACCTCCAGTAAATGGTCCGGGTGAGACTGGCGTATCAGTCAGTGGGGAGTAGATAGGTATGACAGATTACAACGGGGGACAAAGGTCCGCATTACCTACCCTTCACTACTTGCAAAGACTAGAGTATGGTGACTCCTGTGCTTGTTTGCAAAAATAGAGAATACCTCCAAAAAGAACCAATTCCAAACAGTCAATGTTTGGACATACAATCAATCAATGAGGAACGAAATAGGTACGACGTGTTAAAGGTTTGCGTTACCTACCCTTCACTGTCGGCAAAGGGAGAGAGAATATTCCTATTCTTCCCCGTTTGTAGGCAGAGAAGATCCTTAAGAGAACCAACTTCGAACAATTTAATGCTCGATTCAATCAATCAATCAATGGGGAGGAAAAAATAGGCACGACGTGTTAAAGTTTTGCGTTGCCTACCCTTCACTATCTGCAAAGATTAAACAGAGTATGGCGACTCTGTGTTTGTTTGCAAATAGAGAATCTCCCAGAAGCAATCAATAGGCAATACTAGTATTTTCAAACAATCAATCAATTTCGCAATTTGTCGTGTGTCACGACCTTACCCGGACCGGACCATGTGGACAGTTCTTCGCCTTCCTTTTTCCAGCGTCCGATCGTTCTCTTTCTCCATGTTTTTACCGCAGCATTCCTGTGGGATTCCAGTCAGGACAATAGGTCACTTGAGAGAGGTCCGTTCGGAATCGGTGAAGCTCATTCAATCGGCAGCCGGACGAGGGCCCTCTCAAGGCAGGTATACTCCAATCATTTAGATGTTCACCCCATCGTCTGGACCTCTCTTACCGGACCTTATGTCGCTGATGGGCCCCGCGTTTTGGGCGCCAATTGTTAAAAAGTCAGCCCCTATCGCACCCGATGCCCAGGCTGCTGGTGCAGGGCGACTCTTCGTTCTCACCTTGAATAATTACCAAATAAGGAGACGGGCACTGGAAGTAGGAAAACAAGAACAGAGTTTATTACTCATGAGGAGAGCATGTCCTTTGGGACACTCGCATGGTGTCTTCGGGAGGTGCTCTAACAAGTTTCTCTGAGGCTTCGTCTTTTATACACAGGTTTATGGCACACAGGCATCCTTTATTACAATCAACACATTGTATAGTATGGAGGTATTCCAACACGTGGCTACAGTAGGGCCCTTATTCTCCATGCAAATAGGAGGGGGCTATCATGCGGCTGAGTGTCCTGCTGATTCCATTGGAATGTGTGTGCCTGATCGAGTCTCAGGGGGTGGGGTGGCCATGATCAATAGTAGTTCTTCCAAGAGAGATGAGTGCATAAAGTAGTGGGCAATAAACCGTATCCTCGGGCTAAGGGATGACCAGCGGTCCGTGCAAACATTCAGGCTCGGAGGAAGAGGTCATCAAAGGAGGGGTATTCACGGAGGGACAGGAGGTGTTGGTCAGGCGCGGGGTGCGATTCTTAGGGACAGAGCCATGCGGGAGGGGTGGGCTCGTGACTCGCGCATGTGGGAGAGGGGGCAGTCAGGGTGCATGGGGGAATGCTTGCAGGGTCAGGGAAGTGCGCTGATGAGCGATCGTGAACAGGGAGACCATGGTACCTAAAATGGCTGTCATGTACATGTGTGCATGGATCTATGCTGGCGGGATAACACACTCAGTGGTTTCGCGATATCCGTTCTGCTTACAACAGGGGTGCTATGAACACAAATGAACGCCGCTTATGTACATACACATTGCTATTTTTAACAAGGGCACTCACAAGGCAATTTAACATTCAGACTAACTACACCCAGGACGGACGTGCAAGACATATATATAATACAACATCAACAATAAAGGGGGGTGTGGGGTAAAGCACTCAGGAGCTCCACATGGTAAGACTGAAGCTCAGTAAGTTTCTTACCCGCAATTGCTGTTACGGATACTGACTGCAAATACCCACTTGTAGGATATGCATGCCAAGGCAGGGTCTGTGGAGCTTATGCCTGTAGTGATGTTATAAATGTAACTCAAAGCCAAAACTCACAATGAACAAGAAACACCACCTAGGTAGTCAGCTGAGCCCACGGATCCTGGCGATCAAACAGGAACGCGCAAGGCAGTAACAGCAAAGGGGTAGAACTAACACAAGCACAATAGACAAGGAGCTAGCAAGGAGTGCTTAACGGGAAAGGAAGGAAATGACAGGGCACACTTGGCAGAAAGCAGGTAACAAACATACAAGGTAACAGAAGTAAGACAGCAGAATAGAAAGGCAGCAAACTAGAACTGGAACCAAGGAAATGGGAAGCATGGCAGGGACTGGAAACGGATATACAGAAGGGGAAGCTACAAGGGTATACTAGAATAGTGCAGGTTAAGGAATCAAGAAAACAAAGTAGCAGAAAAGGCAGTGCTGGGGCAGGAACAAGAAGTGAGCTACGGCTCAGGAGTCAAGGCAGCACTGCAGACAGTGCTGGTTCAGGAACAAGGAACTACCAAAGCTTCAGGAGTCATGGTAGCACTGCAGGCAGTGCTAGTTCAGGAATAGGGAAATTACTAGAGCTCAGGAGTCAAGGTAGAAATGCAGGCAATACTGGTTCAAGGAAACCGGACATAGCTACAGCTCAGGAAACAAGGAGTCAAGAGAGCACTGCAAGCAGTGCAAATCAGAAACAAGAAATAGCTAAGCCCAGGAACAACGAATAACTATAGCTCAGGAACTCAGGAACTCAGGAAACAAGGTAGCACTGCAGGCCGTGCTAATTCAGGTACAGGGAAAAGCTATAGCTCAGGAACTCAGGAAACAAGGTAGCAGTACAAGCAGTGCTAATTCAGGAGAAGGGAAACTGCTGCAGTTCAGGAACAAGGAATACTATGGCTATGGGGTCAGGGTAGCACTTCAGGCAGTGCTAATTCAGGAACAGGGAAAACAGCAGCAGGTCAGGAACAAGGCATAATTAAAGCTCAGGAAACACTGGAAACAAGAATAGCAAAAACTCAGGGAACTCTGGAAACAAGGATTGGTCTCACCGGTAAACAGCTACAATGACCAACCTTTGCCTGAAGGGAGCTGGGGCTTAAAAGAGCTCACAGTAATCACATGCAGCTGGTGTGAGCAGGCTAGCAGCAGCCAGCCACAGGTGGGCTGAATTTCTCCACCCATCCTTGGCCTGCAGGGGTGGAGACAAAGCAGTGAGCAGGGAATTCTGGGTAATGGAGTTTCAGGCATGAATAGGCTGGCTTTAAGTCTAAGCAGGCTGGCTTTCACAAAACCCGGCATGGATTGGGAATGGATGTCAATTCCCAAATAGTCTCCAAATGGCTGGAAGTCAAGATATGCATGCAGGGGAGTGTCAGGAAGCATATTAGAACACTGGAGAGTCCCACAGTTCAGCCCCCTGGTGGTGGACACGAGAACACGGAGTGAATCGTGATAGTACTCCCCCTCCAAAGACCGTCTCCCGGAGTCTGGAACTGGATCTAAAGCCTTTGCTCCTAAGAATTAAGTCAATTCCCATCATAGAGTCAGTGCACGCTATCAGAGGACTGAAGGTAAATTGTGATGTTCTGGAGAGTTGGATAATACTCTGTAAATTAACAGCAGTATTGAAGGTAGAACTTGAAGAGTCCAAATTCAGTGACAAGGGCTTAGAAGCCTGCATTAAATGTGTTTGAAGTCCTGATGATGACAGGCTAGAGTAGCACTCTGAAAACAAAGGCTGATTGACTGTAGGGTCAAAAGCAGATAACGGATTGGCAGGAGGCACAGAGGTCAAAGACAAACTGGCTGAGACCTGAAGTTCTGGCCCCAGAAGAAAACATACTAAAGATACACATGCAGGAGACTTAGGAAGCAGGTATGCAGGAGACCCAGGCCCTGGAGGCTTACATGTTGAGAGTTTTGTCTCTGGTGCTGGAGGTTCAGTCTCTGAATGTATATGCATTGAGATCTCTGAAGGCTGGGAAACTGGAAGCACAGGGTCAAAACGTTGGCACAGTAGAGGCTCAAGTCCAGAAGGCAGGGAGCCTGGAAGCTCTGGTGCAGAAGGCAGGGAGCCTGGAAGCTCTGGTGCAGAAGGCAAGGAGCCTGGAAGCTCTGGTGCAGGAGGCTGCAGGCCTTCAGGATCTGGCTCTGGAGGCAGCAGGCTGGCTGAGGACTCGGGCTCTGGAGGCAGCAGGCCGGCTGAGGACTCGGCCTCTGGAGGCAGCAGGCCGGCTGAGGACTCGGGCTCTGAAGGCAGCAGGCCGGCTGAGGACTCGGGCTCTGGAGGCAGGTAGTTGGGAGGCCCCGGTACTGATGGCAGGAAGGCTGCAGGTTCCGGCTCAGATAGCAGGTAGGCTGCAGGCTTGGGCTCAGATGCCAAGCAAACTGAGGATTCTGGAGACTCTGAAAGACAACAAGCTGATGGCATAGGGGCACAAGGATGATAGGCTTTAAATTCTGGAAAGGGCGGTAGCCCTTGAACAGTAGCTTCCTTGTTGTCTGTAGTGAAATCTTCACAGTTGCTTTGCACATTAAAACACGCTGAAGTTATTTTTTCAGGATGGCTCAGAATAGTGCTGGTCTTAGCGTCTGTGATGATCAGACTCCCTTTACCATTTGGCAGTTCACATGTCTTAGTCAGAGGAAACAAGTAAGAGATCACTTGGTCTTTGGAAATGTTCTCATTTTCTTCTGCATTAGAAGGTGGTACAGGTGCGTCAGAGCATACAGTACTATCATTTCCTGACTTTGTAATATGTGGTGTGCTTGAAGGCAAAACAGCAAAGAAGGGGTCAGGATTTTGTTCCTTTTCAGCAAGGAGGTTGACTTCTGTCACAGCCATTAATTCAAGAGCATGGTCTGAGTCACAGGACATTGTCACATCAGGGATTATGTGGGGCACTGGTTCATGCTTTGTCTGTATGTTACTGATCTGTCTATGGGTTACTCTGAGATTGAACTGGCCTTACCAGAAAAAGAAAGCAAGGAGATGTTTTGGGTCTTGCCTGAAATTTGGGATTCCTCAAAACTGGAGGGACACATCTCAGATGTAGCACCTAGATGTAATTTAGCACTAGAAGACAAAACAGAGGAGTTTGAAAATTCAGGATTCAAACAAATACTTTCCTTAACTGCACTTTGAGACATGTTACTATGGCTGTCCTGAGTGGAATCTGAGTGATTAGCCACAGGATTATTTACACAATTACTAGACCAGCTCTGAGGGGACCGCAAAAGAGCGCACAAGGTTTCATTCTCCATTTCTAAGGAGGCTAACATAGAAGCTGAAAAGTAGCATTGTACCAGGGTTTTTAGATTCCCACTTGAACTCTTGGTTATAATTTTTTAACAGAGTCTGAAACATTTTATTCTCCATTTGTAATTCCAAAATCTTCGCTTCAAATATATCCTGTGAAGATTGAAGATCTTTTTCTACAGGGACAGCAGTAGACTTTGAAACTTCACAACAATCAACAGAATTTAACCTTGGATTTTGTTTAAACCTGCTACTAGTGGTCTGTGTTTTAATAGGTCTTCTCTCTCTTTTGACAAACTGATCACAGTTTACTTTGAAAGTAGTATTTAACAAGGTTCCTCTAATTTTGGTGTTGTGATCTGTACTGGACTAACAGACTGGGTAACATCATCTGAATGGAAAACAGAGGTTATGAAATGAATCTGCTCTTTCTGTGGTTAAACATGCTTTAACTGGGGTCATTGAACTACCAGTTTGGTAAGATGCTGATAAATGCGGTGTCTGGAAATTATCTTCAAAGAAAACATTGTCTTGACAGGGGGTCTCTGAGTTATAAACATCAGGAAAATGTCCCCTAATAGTACCACTCTCTAAATTACTATTTTGTCTTTCTGCTGCTAACAAGGTTTGCAGAAATTCGTTTTCATCCTGTAGGTCACAGGCTGACATCAGGTGAGGATCAGGGTTACAGATGGAATAAAAATCCAACATAGACTGATCAGCTGACCACAGGGAATAATATTCAGCATGTAAGAGTCTGTTTTGTTCAATGAATCGATCTCTAGAGTCTAAGGACTTTCTACTAGGTTGTATAGAACTGTGATTTGGTAATGGATGTCTGCCAACCTGCGCAGACTTTCTGGATCTGTACAAAAGGGGGTGGTGATGAACGGAGCATCTGAATCAATCAAACACTCACACCCAGTCAAAAGATCTGGGTTTAATCCATCACCGTTCTTTAGCCCACTCTGCCACTCCAGTTCAGACATGGCTATATGCAAATCAGTCTGACCCTGTGCCTCATGGGAACAGTCCAGCCCGAACCGCCAAGCCATGCCTTCCCTGGACCGGAAACAAGCTTCCGAGGACCGGTTTCTGGCATTCCAGCCGTCTTCAGCCCGGCTTGCTTGAATCCAGTGGCAAAGTGAGCAAGGGACTCACGTCTGAGCATACCCTGCCACACTTATGGCGGCCAAAAGCGGTACAAAAGGGGGTGGTGATGGACGGAGCATCTGAATCAATCAAACACTCACACCCAGTCAAAAAATCTGGGTTTGATCCATCACCTCTTCTTTAGCCCACTCTGCCACCCCAGTTCAGACATGGCTATATGCAAATCAGTCTGACCCTGTGCCTCATGGAAACAGTCCAGCCCGAACTGCCAAGCCATGCCTTCTCTGGACCGGAAACAAGCTTCCGAGGACCGGTTTCTGGCATTACAGCCGTCTTCAGCCCGGCTTGCTTGAATCCAGTGGCAAAGTGAGCAAGGGACTCACGTCTGAGCATACCCTACCACACTTATGGCGGCCAAAAGCGGTACAAAAGGGGGTGGTGATGGACGGAGCATCTGAATCAATCAAACACTCACACCCAGTCAAAAGATCTGGGTTTGATCCATCACCGTTCTTTAGCCCACTCTGCCACCCCAGTTCAGACATGGCTATATGCAAATCAGTCTGACCCTGTGCCTCATGGGAACAGTCCAGCCCGAACTGCCAAGCCATGCCTTCCCTGGACCGGAAACAAGCTTCCGAGGACCGGTTTCTGGCATTACAGCCGTCTTCAGCCCGGCTTGCTTGAATCCAGTGGCAAAGTGAGCAAGGGACTCACGTCTGAGCATACCCTGCCACACTTATGGCAGCCAAAAGCGGTACAAAAGGGGGTGGTGATGGACGGAGCATCTGAATCAATCAAACACTCACACCCAGTCAAAAGATCTGGGTTTGATCCATCACCGTTCTTTAGCCCACTCTGCCACCCCAGTTCAGACATGGCTATATGCAAATCAGTCTGACCCTGTGCCTCATGGGAACAGTCCAGCCCGAACTGCCAAGCCATGCCTTCCCTGGACCGGAAACAAGCTTCCCAGGACCGGTTTCTGGCATTACAGCCGTCTTCAGCCCGGCTTGCTTGAATCCAGTGGCAAAGTGAGCAAGGGACTCACCTCTGAGCATAACCTGCCACACTTATGGCGGCCAAAAGTGGTACAAAAGGGGATGGTGAAGGACGGAGCATCTGAATCAATCAAACACTCACACCCAGTCAAAACATCTGGGTTTGATCCATCACCGTTCTTTAGCCCACTCTGCCACCCCAGTTCAGACATGGCTATATGCAAATCAGTTTGACCCTGTGCCTCATGGGAGCAGTCCAGCCCAAACTGCCAAGCCATGCCTTCCCTGGACCGGAAACAAGCTTCAGAGGACCGGTTTCTGGCATTCCAGCCGTCTTCAGCCCGGCTTGCTTGAATCCAGTGGCAAAGTGAGCAAGGGACTCACGTCTGAGCATACCCTGCCTCACTTATGGCGGCCAAAAGCGGTACAAAAGGGGGTGGTGATTTTGGCCGCCATAAGTGTGGCATGTGGTCTCACCGGTAAACAGCTTTGCCTGAAGGGAGCTGGGGCTTAAAAGAGCTCACAGTAATCACATGCAGCTGGTGTGAGCAGGCTAGCAGCAGCCAGACACAGGTGAGCTGAATTCCTCCACCCATCCTTGGCCTGCAGGGGTGGAGACAAAGCAGTGAGCAGGGAATTCTGGGTAATGGAGTTTCAGGCATGAGTAGGCTGGCTTTAAGTCTAAGCAGGCTGGCTTTCACAAAACCCGGCATGGATTGGGAATGGATGTCAATTCCCAAATAGTGTCCAAATGGCTGGAAGTCAAGATATGCATGCAGGGGAGTGTCAGGAAGCATATTAGAACACTGGAGAGTCCCACAGTTCAGCCCCCTAGTGGTGGACACGAGAACACAGGGAGCGAATCGTGACAGGAGGCACTTCTAAAACTAAGTAGGGGCCAACGAAATAAGTGAGTTTAAAAATCAGTATAATCGCCAGAATTAGTTTATTCTGAAGAGGGGATTATATGATATTAAAAAATACAAGACCGGTGAGCAAGGGGAACTTATTGCCCCATCACGGTAGTGGGTAATATTGTGGGCATGTTTCTGCCTATGTGGCCCAAAGGGTCCGCGGCATTCATCAGGACAAGAAAAGTAGAAAAGGGCTCCTATCTTCCCACAAAAGTTGGTAGGATTACACCACTGCGAAGGATGACCTATGTCATACTCTACCTAAATTGATTTCCTTAAACCCTAGTTGGGCTTCCTACACGCCCCATGGGAGGAGCGTGAGGGAGAGTCCCCTGTAGTCACACTTTCATCAAGGTGCGTCTCTCGCTGAATCCTAGATGTGTCTTCTCTCCATCCCCGAGGTAGCCAGTCAGTGGATGAAGTTCCATCTGATGATGACATGCCTGCAAGTGAGTCTAAAGAACTCATCCAAGGCAGACATGTCCCTTCACAAACACAATCTGTGCAGCTGAGACAGTGGCATTGTAGCCAATCCAGAGTGCAGGCAGGTACCTCAATGAGCATAGGGAGCGTGCTCACTTGGCACCCCCTAATGGATTTCAGCCAGACATTTTCCCCATTTACTGCAGACGGTGGATGTAAAGTCAATACTGGAAGTTTTTTGCCTAATGAATACTTCAATCTTTTTGTGAGTGTGTTCCTTGAGGACACTACGGACCGAATGAATTTGCATGCCAAACACTTACTGAGGGAGCGGGTACGCACTCTGGAGCCTCGTTCTAGGGCACAGCTGTGGGCTCCTGTTGTGTGGCGTTTTAAGCTCCGAGTGAATTTTCCAGAATCATGCCCTTATATAGGTACAATTCACATTGCCCTTATATAGGCATAGAAATCAAGCCCTTATTTAGGCATAGCCGATGCTAACCAAATACAGGCATGGCTACTTCCACCCGTACCAACCGTCACAACGATTTCTTGGAAAACCAGATTAAGCAGTCAGGGACTTCCCCTTGCTTGAATATTGATTTGTCCAAGAACTCAGTTACTTTACAAAGAACAACTATTCCCTAGGGGTTCTTTCCTGACGTTCATATGCCCGACTTTACGTCAAACTATGGCATTCCTAAACACCTTCAAGGTATAAATATACCTTCACTTGCTCTAGCAAGATACGGTGGTTCGGAGCAGTTCGAAGACCTACTTGCCCGGTGCAGCTCGCTACAGCAAGTGCATGTTAGAGGTCACGGAGGCTGTCATCACGCAGGCATGCACTGAGGCAGTCATGGTGTGGTGTTATTATCAGATATCTGTATGAATGTAAGACATGTTCTGACAGACCTCCTATTGTCTAGCAGTGTTGTGTATGGTGAATAGAGGTGCTCGCTCAACACCCCTGTATTACCTGCCTAATTGTTTACAGGTCAGTGGAAGTATGGGTATCAAGGGAGAATAGATATAGAGAGTACTGTGAAAACAAGTAGTAATCCCATCTCTTTTTGTGTCTCGTTACAGGTCTCCCTCCTTGCTGTCCCCGTCCTTCCCTTCCCCCGCTTAATCACCCTTTAGTCTGTGTGTGATCTTATCCAGAATTGGGGCGGTTGAGAGGTGGACCCCATAGAGCATCGGTTCTATCCTGAGGATACGTTCAGGCCTGGGACAGTGCAGAAGGAAGCCGATTCTCCAGCTGACGCACTGATCAGGAAGCTGCCTTTCTCCTGCTGAGAATCCAGCTCCAGTGTTTCCGGCTCCCCTTGCGGGAGGTTGGGAAATTGAGTCCTGAGACAGAGATACCAGACCTCCTTCATTCTAAACCAAGGTATGGAGCTGATTAGAACCTAGAGAAAACTTTTGGTAGATTCTTGGCAAAAACTAAACCTATGCTACACAATATTTACTACTTCCCTGTTACTAGACTTAGGTTAGGTACACTGGGGTAGGCGTATTTTAGAAGCACCAGTGGAGTATTTTAGTAATTGTTATTTATGTATGTATTTCTATATGGCTTAGATTCCATACAATGCTTTTACAGTATTATTTCATAATACTTTTTACGCTGTATGCATTATACTTTGTAGTCTGCATAACGATTGTAGCACTTCACTTCTCTTGCATGAGAAAGAAGACTGTTCAATAAACCCTTTTATTGAAAACGCCCGTCTCTCTATTTCTCTGCAACTCTGTTGAAACGAAGCATGCACGATTGACTGAGTGAAATGCTTATCTATTGTTTCTGCGACTCTGAGAGATATATTCTTATTCTTGGGAAACAAAGTTGTCATGTTTATGCGATTGTCAGAAACTAATCCCTTCTTGTGTATTCGAGAAAGTTTCTAGTGACATCTGAGTTAGCTGGCACACACACAATTAAGTTTAGTATATTCGATAGAGACCTAGTTGACCTCAGTCCTACGTCAAATCTATAGGATATATTATTCCAAAGCGCAGAGCCTATTGGGAATATAGGAACTACACTACACTCCCACTTCACTTGCAGCACTGGAAACAATTCTGGGCCTTATACTCCTCATGGGAATAATGCACACACCAGTCATACTGGTTGACTTGTATGGTTCTGGCACCAACCAGCTTTGCACTTGTCATGAGAAGAGATCAGTTTTTTGATTCTGCAGTGCTTGCTGCATTTCCCCAGGACCATGCCTGCTATAACAGGTTGTTCAAAATGCAGCCTGCCATGAAACATTTGTCTGCCAAGTGTCTAAAGATTTATGGTCCTGACAGGAATATAGCAGTTGACGAGTATTTGATCCTGTACAAAGGGTGGCTACTATGCAAGCAGTACATACCAAGAAAAACAGTTTGTTATATAAACAAGCTGAACATTTCTCTGTTGAAAGCACAGGTAGAACTTTCTGGGCTAGTCATCTAGTGCATCAGTCTGCAAAGATATATTCAGCCTCAGCTGTCCCATATTGTGTCTATTAGAAGCAGCTGTCCATTTTTGGATAGATTGTGAAAACCTATCATGTAGTGTTACATATCATGTACTGTTAAGCGTTAGGTTTTCTGTGGTAGACGGATGTGCTACAGTTTTAGACTCTGTCTACAACCTATATCTTTTGTAATCTCTCCTGCTTTAACCCCTTGGCTGCGGGGTAATTCCCCTGCTGTGCTGGGGGGATGGGGAGCGCGCAGCGACCCGGGGCTCATGACAAGCTCGGCTCGTCATGCAGCACGGTGGCGCTGTGCTCATGATGAGCTGAGCTCGTCATGACCACACCCTTGTCCATGGAACGTTCAGCACAGCAGGGGAATTATCCCCGCGTGTGAGCGCCACGGCGGTCATGACGAGCTCAGCTCGTCATGAGCACAGCGCAACCGTGGCTCATGACGAGCCGAGCTCGTCATGAGAATGGGAGGGGTTAAGCACCACTACACAACCTGGGGATTTCAGCAAATGGAAATTTCACATACTAAAATCAAGTGAAAAACATGGTAGAGGCAAAACATTTTCTTCACAATGCCTTCCACCTCATAGGGGAAAATACACACCAATAAACACATGGAATCAAAAAGTTTAACATTTTTTGAGTATGGCAAACAAAATAGGGGTAATCTGGACTATTTGAATGGTCACCCTTACATTAGTACACTACATAAACAATGATAACAATGATTTAGTTCTTTTGCTGTTTTACTGTTTTTTACTATCACAATCCTCACATTTTCTCCGGTCCACCACAGTTTTATACCGAATGAAGAGGAGTGAGCACATTTAGCTCAAACTACTATTTTAAAAAAATTGCAGCCTGTCTGATATCATTAGTACACTCTACTTAAGGCCACTGCAAGCGCTAACTTGCAGTGGATGTGTGCAGAGGGCGCGCTGCTGGCACACCAAAGGCAAGCTCATCTGCTCCTTCCACCATTGAGGTCAGTCCCCCTACAAGAAGATGTTACTCTTCTGTGGCCTTACGCCCTCTTGGATACAAGTTTATGTCTCTTAATGCACAGACTAAGTGCTATACCAGCTGCTTTCTGCTTGCCTGGAGGGTCAGGTTGCCTGTAAAGTATGCAGTTTCGCCTGCATCTATTACATACCTAGGATTCATGAAGTAGGACTCTTATATAACACTACTCGCCTAACAAGGGATATGACACACAAGATGCCCATGATTGCCTCAAACCATACATCTTCTCACGTCCCACATAGCCCCATTAGCCTTTTTTTGCAATGTGAGATCACCACTGAAACACCCGACAGAACTTTGGGACCTCATTCTTCCCTATCACCAGACATCTGTTTCTTTAGGGAAACTTGGTTGAACTCCAGTGCTCTCCCTTTCATTACGCAATCACTTCCGAATAATTACTATGTGAACACACTTGATAGAGAACCGAGAATCAGAGGTGGCGACACTGCCAAAGTCTCCTTTATCGACACCCTAATAGCAGATTGGGTGGAATTGTATATTTTTTAAATCAAATTTTCTTTAGAAGACAAATGGAAAGAAGCACTTATTGTCCTCTGGGACTGGAAAAAAGAGTGGAGCCATCAGCTGATTACATTGCTCCACATGTACTGTTGTCACAGAATTTTCTCTTACTGGGCGATTTGAATTACTACGGGGAAGGCTCTTGCAACCCAGAGGTAGCACAACTTTTTACAGAGCTAGGTCTCCACCAGAACGTTATAGGTCCCACCCATTCAGCAGCCATAGACTTAATCCTTACTAGTTCCAAATCTTTGGTCAGTGACCTCCCTCTACCTCTCACCTGGACAGATTATTTAATGATCTGATTTCAAATACCTAAAATAGCTGGAGAAGAAAAGTCAAGGAAAGCTGACAGAGGAGCCTCAAGGCAATGGTAGTTAGTATCCCCTGACTTTTTCTCCAAAGTTTTCAAGTTTTCAATGTCCATTCTGGACAATGATATTAACATAGCATTAGCAGAGTACCACTGTTTCCTTAATTCAGCATTTAATAGCATTGCTTCTCCTAACCAAGCATTTAAACCTCAGCCTAGATCACATGCACCATGGTACTCAGCAAAGCTGAGAAAGAAGAAATCATCCTGTAAAAAGCTGGAAAGAAGATAGCATAGACAAAAAAAATCAAGAGGATAGAGACACGTAAAAAACTACAATTTCCACATACCACAACAAAATCAAACTAGCTCGGAAAACCCACATTATTAAGCAAATTGGTCAAGCAGGTAATTAAACCAAATAATTATTCAAAGCCCTCAATTAATTTGTTACGGTTCAGGCCTGCTCCCATGCCATTCCAACTTTGCAAGAACTATGCAACTCCCTTGATAACTTTTTTTTAAAATATATCTTTTAATTGTTTTAAGTACAAAGACAAAATAACAAACAATCGGCTTTTGCATCGGCATTAAAGAGTATACATGGCTGGACATGGCATTTCATTAAGGTTACAGGAATTTAGATGGAATTCTGTACATTTACAAAGGAAACATTCATGGAGACATTGGGTCATCATCAGGAGGAACAGTAGGTGCAACACTAATATCTCCCCTATATGAGTTGCACTTGGCCCACACTCAAGACCATTTTTGGGGGCATCCCCGTGCCACATACACAGTCTTTTCCCGGAACATGCACCAGTCCATATTGTGCTTCCACATTGCGACAGTAGGGGGCACCGATCCACCCCACAGTTGATCAATGTCCCTCTTGCCCACTGTAGCCCCAAGTGTGACCCATAGCTTCTCCGCTGCTACCAAGTCCGTGGGCTCCCACACATTAAGTAAACATATTTTGATCTCAAGGCTGACAGGTTTGTGCAGGACCTCACCCATGACCTTATGGATCCCTTTACAATAACTCTGAATGTACTCACATTCCCAAAGAATATGCATGAATGTGGCACCATTCCACAATGTCGCCTACAGTTTATACTGTCACCACGCCCCATGTGGCCCAACTGTGGCCCCGTAATATAAATCCTGTGAAGGATTTTCAATTGTATCAGGCGATGACGTGCAGAGATCGCTACCTCTTTAGGAGAGGCCACCACTTCTATCCAGTCTTTGTCATCAAGTAGGAGGCCATCTGCCTCCCATATTTCACGCAATTTAATTAGGGGATCTGGTGCTTTGTTGACAAGTTTCTTACATGTCAATGAGATGGCTTTCTGAGGGAGGAGCCCGTCCAGGAATCTATCTTACAGTGGAGAGGAGTCAGGGAGAGTGGATTCCTCGCTAATAGCGGTGGTTAGGGCATGGTGGATCTGGAGATATCGGAAAAACTTTGTATACGCAAATTCATAGTGTTGTTTCAGCTGGTCAAAGCTAAGGACTCGGCCCTTCGCCCACAGATCACCCACCCGAGAAATGCAGATAAGGTCCCACTTATCAAAGCCTTTAGAGGAATGAAGACCATCCAACTGAGCTGTGTCCCAAAGGGGGGTCGCAAGTGTCAATTTGTGTTCCCATCCTAAACTTTTGTTAACTGTGTGTCACACCTGGACCGAGTGAGATGTTGGCCCAGTCAGATGCAGGGTATTGGGATTAGAGTAGAGGGCTCGGTTGTACGATCCGTCCGGTAGTAGCCATCTATCCATGGCATATCCCAGATCTCCATGGGTCCGGTTTGTACCCTGGTTGATGGCAGCGAGGTGTGCCGCCAAATTGTATTTTTTTTATGTTGGGAAGACTGATCCCACCATCGTACCAGTTGAGGGTTAACTTGTGGAGCGCTATTCTGGGTCTCCCATCCCATAGTAGCTGCATCTGTAGTCCTTCAGTCTCCCTAAAATAGCACGCTGGGACTGGTACGGGGTAATTCTGAAGGGCATAAAGGAAGTGGGGGGGACATCATCTTAAAAAGAGCAGCACGTCCGAGCAGCGAAAGTGGAAGTACCTTCTAAACTGTGATATCCCGTCGCAGACGCTGCAGGGGCGGGAGCAGGTTCATCTCATACCGGAGCCAGGCATCGGCTGTGACATAAATTCCTAGATAACGGAAACCATCAGATACTATTTGTATTGGACAGTCCATAGGAAGAGATGGGGTTCCGCCGGACAGGACATAGAGGAGAGACTTCCCCCAGTTGATAGAGTAGCCTGAGAATCTACCGAAGGATGTAAAAATGTCCAAGACGCACCTGAGCGATTTAGTGGAGGAGGCCAAATAAAGGAGAATGTCGTCCACGTAAAGGGAGATGCGGTCCTCCCAATCTGCCGACCAACGCAAACCTCTGCCAGACAAATCACGCCGGATCCAGGCAGCCAAGGGCTCCAGGGATATCGCGAAGAGCAGGGGCGACAACAGGCATCCCTGCCTGGTGCCCCGACCAAGAATGAAGGATTCAGATTGTTTATTATTTACCACCACTTGTGCAAGGGGGCGGAGTAGAGGGGTCTGACCCAAAAGATGAACTGCGGGCCAAATCCGAATTTAGAAAGTACTGCAAACAAGTAGGGCCATTCGATGGTGTCAAAAGTCATTGACGCATCTAGAGATGAAAATACGGCATCTTCATGTATTGTGCCAGCCCGCTCCACCACTCCGTGGACATGCCTTAGATGTAGAGCAGTGTTGCGATGGGGCATAAAACCTGACTGATCAGGGTGTACTAGGGAATCAAGCACTCGCGATAGGCGAGTGGCTAGAAGCTTAGCAAGTATTTTTGGTACAGCATTAATCAAGGAGATGGGTCGATAGGATGCGCACCTATCCTTCGGTTTCCCGTCCTTCGGAATGACTACTACCGTTGGTCGGACGGCAGTTCTCCCACCTCCCTGCTATCTTCGAACATGGCGCGCAGATGTGGGGCCAACTTGTCTGGACACATTTTGTAAAGCTCAATGTGGAGCCCATTGGGCCCCAACGCCTTACCCGTTAAGGGCTGAAGTTCAGAAGTCTCGCCAAGATGGGTTGGGGCGGAGCACCGGGTTTAGGGCGACCTCCCGGACACTCTGCGCCCATTCCACCACAAATAACTTCGAGAGGCCTCAGGGCAGGAGATGGTGGAGCACAAGGTCTTCAACAAACAGGTCCAGCGCCTGCCCCTCCGACTTTTCTGGGAGACCCACGATGCGGACGTTGTTTCGTCACGAGCGCTCTTCGTATTCAGCCAGCTTATCCATCGCAAACTTTTTGAAGGTGTGTTAATCCTGGACCTCGTTCCGCAGCTGCGATACGTCATCCACCAGACTCTGAGAAGTTATTTCCAATTGCTTGGCCTTCTCATGCGTTTTCGCAAGATCAGCTCTAATCAAAGTCACTTCCACCGTTATGGCATCAGTTCGCTGCTCCATAGAGGTACGCACCCCTGCTATGGCATCCATGACGTCTTTAAGGGACAGTTCAGGGAGCGCAGTCTCAGACCCTCCAGCGGATACCTGCCGGGCGGTCGGGGCAGGGCTTTTTGGGCAAGTGTACCTGTCCAGCTTGTTGTGCTGTGTCGCCTTCGTGCCCCTTCCACTTGCCATGTCGTACTCCACCAAGGGCCCCAGCCGCCATTATGTGCACTCACAGAGGCAATCACTTACAGAGGCAATCACTGGGAATCTAGCCACAGACATGGGAGGTTCAAGTTCCTCACCAGTTGCACGATAGTAGTGCCTCGTGGGTGCCCAAGGGAATCACCAGCCACTGGACAAGAGGCCCCCGCAGGTCATCAGGCACAGACGCTCCAGACCACTTGCAATCCATCCACTCAGCCTCTGGTTCTCTACCAATGCCGCTACCTGATGCCGGCCATGCTCCACGCCCCAACCACCGCCAAAGACAGGGGGCAGACCGGGGGGGTCACGGCACCCGGGGCAGTCAGGTCCCGCAGCAGGAGACGGATTATTGAGGCGGATGGAGGGGTCTTTAAGGTCAGGCGGCGCGGAGGTCCTCTACTACGCGACATCACGCCGATGCGCGTAAACACGCTCTTGATAACTTTTTTGAGGAAATACTAACAAGTATGAAGATACACCATACCACAATTCCTCCCCTCTTAACAGTGTCTGCGGTACAGAAAAGTTTGAACTATTTTGACTCGAGCAAATACAGAGGACACTAGAGAAAGCCGAATCAGGTTCTTCTTCAGATAGATCCGTGCCCTCCAAGGGTAACAGCCAGTCTTTCCAACATGATTGCACCCGCTAATAGGTCACTGTTCAATCAGTTAGCAGACACTTGGAAAATCCAACAAACCAGGAAAGCTGCACAGATCTTCCCAAAACAAAGGAAAACTAATTTTGACCCTAAAAATTTATCTATCACCATATTTCGTTGCTTCCACTCCTTGGCAAGATGCTTGAAGGACTAATTAATCAACAATTCTCAGCTTATTTAGAGGTGAATACGAACCTGGACCCTTCGCAATCAGGGTTCAGAGCCTTCCACAGCACGGACACCTCCTTGGTTGTGGTCATAGACTCCATTAGACTTTCACTAGATGCTGGTACTCCACCCATGCTGGTGCTGCTTGACCTGTCAGCAGATTTTAACAGTCTCCCATACCAGGTTGATCCATAGGCTTTATGAGATAGGCATCTTTGGGAAAGCTCTTGGTCATAGCCCTCCTGGAAAATTCAACACAAACGATTTCACCTGGCCCTTTTAAGTCATGCACCATGCCGATTGACAACGGAGCCACGCAGAGGCTTTTGTTTAAACAC
Organism: Lissotriton helveticus; assembly: GCF_964261635.1. NCBI lineage: Eukaryota > Metazoa > Chordata > Amphibia > Caudata > Salamandridae > Lissotriton > Lissotriton helveticus. The sequence continues at coordinate 1,554,649,772 of NC_136068.1, read as the reverse complement.
TTTATTATTTAACTTCGATAAGACCTCCCTTGTCAAGATTGTTAAAACAAATGGATTTGAAATACTAACATATGCCAATGACACCCAGCTTGTCATAGCCATTGATAAAGATCTAGATGAAATAAAAGCCTTCTTTTCTAAGTGCAAAAGAGAGATTGCTGCCTGGATGATGGTGAACTGTTGACAAATAAACACTGATAAAACAGAGATTAAGCTGTTTGGTAAGGCCCAACAACAATGGTCTCCTGAATGTGGTCCTCTGAGCGAGGCCAAGAACCAATGCCCAGCCGGCCAGTAAAGAACTATGGATCAATCTCTATCAGTGAAAGAACATGTCACATCCACTTGTGGCAACTGTTGCAACAAGATGCATCTGTTGAGGAAAGAGTTTCCATTCCTTTCCTCCTCTGCTAGAAAAACTTTAGTCCATTGCACTGATTATTAGTAGTTTGGGTTATGGGAACACCCTACTTGCATCAGCAAATGAGATTTGATGTCTAAGATGCAAGTAGTTCAAAATAACGCAGCTTGTCTTGTTAGCAAACTTCCTTTAGGCTTTGCATCCGCACCTTTACTGAGAGCCTTACACTGACTGCCAATCAGGCAAAGAGCAGTCTTCAAGCTCTGCTGCCTTTTTCGTAAGTCCGTAATGGATTAGGGCCCCAGCTATTTACAGAAGAAGCTCAGCTATTATTGTCCAGTTAGGAACCTTAGGTCTGAAGAAAAAGACTAACTTACTGTCCCCCTATCCGTTTGGCTAGATATGGAGGCAGGTCCTTCTCCTACTTTGCCCTCTCCTACTGAAACAATTTACTATACCACATCCGTTCCTGCACAGATCATGCCAAATTTAAAAACACTTCTCAAGACAGCACTACTTTAAATCCAAGCTCACAGATGCTCCTGTGTAAAGCGAAGCACTGAGATACACTTTCTGGTGTGATGTGTGGACAATAGCAAGTTAAATTAACATAACATAAAACAATTAACATAACATAACATTCCTGAGGATGCTGGGAAGCTGGGTTTAACATGTTGAATGCAGAGAATGAGACATTCATGAGCGTCTCATCCTCAAGGTTCAGCAACAAAATCATTCAGGTGCAAGCAACAGAATAAATGTATTTTACTAAAATAAAGTCAGAATGCAAAGAAAAGCTTTGCCTGCATTCAGGCTTTATATTTTTCAGAATGTGGCAAGCAGTGCGCACATTCTGACGTCACAAAATTGAAAGTGAAAGCAGTCTGCACCATTAGGTGACAACTACTTTCACTTTGATCAGTGTTCAAGTGGCAGCCACAAAAGAACTGATCAAAGCGTAACAAGTAGAGCTGGAAAGGGAACAATGTCCTTTTACTAGGAGTACCTCTCTACAGTAGTTCCCTCCTTAGGGGATCAGTACAGGACAGCATTCCCCAAGCAGGAATCTATCCACTAACCATCAGGGATTCCAGTTTTCAGTTTGTAAACTTTATTTCGATTTAAAAATAATCACAAAAGTTATCACAGTCCAACGGTAAAAGCCAGGTTAACCATATCAAAACTCATGGGTCGAAAGACTTGCTTGTACGGGGAAATAACACTGTTAATTTTAAAATAATAAATAATACAATACTCTACATCGTAAATTATCCAGCTCATTTTACAAATCATTAAAAAGAATCTCCAGTTTCATTTAAAATTAATCAAGAGGAACATGTGGCACAACATGTGACAATAAAAAGAAATAGAACATACATGTAGGGGGGATACAATTACCTAAACCTTCCCCCGGACCACCGATTCACCCACACCTGGCCCAGGAACTTGGCCGTTGCTATCATAATTGGGGCATCTAGTGCACTTTTTAGTATTCTATACACTTCTCTGTAGTCTCTAATTCCCAGAGCTAGACAGGCTGGTTTCAACCAGCGTTGCCTCGGGGCACTATACGCTGGGCACGCAAAGAAAATGTGTGGTATGGATTCAACCCTGGACAGTATGGGCACCTGCTGGTTGTTGCCTCAAAATTTGACCGCCACCTCGAAATAAAGGCCTTAGTTGGTAAGGAGACTACTCTGAACTGATGGAACAATTTCCTATCACGCGGAGAAGTGATTATGTCCCAATACAGTTCAAAATTGGGCTCTTGCTTATTCTCAAGAAATAAGCTAGTCAAAGTCAGACCGGTGGAGACTGTAAACCGTCTAAGGTTTATCATATGCCAGTAAGCTGCCTTTAGTGCAGCTTTACTGGGAAAGGAACTTGCAGAAGGCGAGGTCCACAAATGACTCCACCCTAGCTCACAAAAGATGTTCCTTACACAGTTAAACCATGGAAGTTTCTTGTTGACATCTAGCTTCCTGACTTCATCCAGAGCCAAGGCGTAATTGGCCAGCTCTGGTGTCAACCAGAGTCTCCTCCAGTATACTGGAAGCCTATATAACCCAACATCTTTGATGGTGCAGCACCCCAGATCTAAATATAAGGGGACCAGGGGGGTGGATTGCGGTAGCCCAACCACAGATCTTAGAAATTTGTTTTGGCTCACCGCTAGGGGCTCAAGATTCCCATATCCCCACAGCTCAACACCATACAAGATAGATGCGCTAATTTTAGCTTTGTAGATCTGCAATACAGGAGCTATGGGCTTAGTGTAAGAGCATTTGTGTTCCTTGAGTAAACCCCCGGAAAGTTGGGCATGCCTCACAGTCAGACTGTCTATTTGTGGTTTCCAGCTAAGTTTTTTATCAATCGTGACCCCCAGGTAGGAAAAAGTCTCTGCTTGTTCTAAAATACTCTCCTGCATTCTGACTTCACCAATAGATTTGCCACTGTTCTGCAGGACCATGAACTTGGTTTTGTCTATGTTGACCGCCAGGTCATGGTCCACACAGAATGTCTCAAATCTTGTAAGGGCGCGTTGGAGTCCCTGTCTAGTTTTTGATAGAATCAGGGTGCCATCTGCAAACATCAGGAGGGGTATCCATTTTCCTGCTAGACACGGGGCATCAGTGGGATAGTTTTCAAAATAATCTAGAACCCCATTTATATAAATACAGAATAAGGTGGGTGCTAATACGCAAACCTGCCTTACTCCCTTCTCCACCGGAAACTTGGCTGTGGTGTTACCTGCCATGTCCCATCTTACTTGGGCATAGTTATCCGTATATAGGGGCCGATTATGATGGCGGACGGACCTGAGTCCGTCCGCCACCATAGAGCAGGAGGGAACCTCCGCATTGCCTGCGGAGTTCCCTCCTGTGCAATTAGGATGTGACCGCCACCCTGGCGGTCACATCCTCTATTTTTACCATTGCGGCGGGTGCGGCTTCAAGCTGCATCCGCCGCAATGGTAAAAATGCATAGATTGCATTTGTATGCAGAAAGCGGCAGGCACCATGCGGTGCCTGCCGATTTCTGCATACAAATGCAGGGGGGTACCATAGGTACCCCACATGTGCACCCCCCACCACCCCCCTTCACCTAGGGGGCCCGCAACGGGCCCCCGCAGTGAAGTTACACATGCTTTTCCACGGCGGAAAACCCGCCGCGGAAAAGCATCTTTTAAAGCCCTTCCTAATATGGTGGACGGTGTCTGAGAGACACCGCCACCATATTAGAGCTTTTCCGCCGCGGTTGTAAGCCAACCGCGGCGGAAAAGCTGCGGACGGAAACCAGGACTCACCAGCCATCCTAATGTGGCGGTGGGTCTTTGGTGGGTCCGCTGCGGTTTTTCCGTATCCTCTGGGCCGGCAGTGGCTTCCGCCGGGCATGCCTAGTTTAGAGAGTGTTAGCCACAACTTAGGACGAGGAACTAGGTCAAATGCGGACCTGAGGTCCACAAAAGCAGCATATATAGAGCCTTTGCCCAATGTGACGGTTCGCCAATATATAAGAACAAACCTTAGAACCTGGTCCACAGTATCAGGGATTCATTTGGAGGGCAGCTTTACAGGGCATGGGAAATTTCTCTCAAGTGGGTTAGCATTTTTAATTTAAGAGGTGTGTAAATGTTGGGTGGTAGGAATTCTACAGACCTCAGCAGATTCTGGAACTTTCCCACACAGAAATCTGAAGAAAATACCTAATTTTAATAAATATTTGAGGTTGGCAGGATAAGAAAGTAAGGTAAGCAAATGCAGTGAGATACACATCTCACACCACCTGGATTCCCTTGTTTGTTTAGTTTTCAGAAATGTCTGGTTTTGACAAGTTTCTAGTGGCAGCAGCAAAGCTCAAGACAAAATACAGGAGACGTCACATCACCCAGAAGTGTGGGAACACTGAATAGTAGAAAATGTGTTATTGTCAATTACATTTCTCTCCATTTTTGACTTCCACATGGAAGCCAGTGTGCACAATTGTTCATATTGCAAAATTCCTTTCAATCATGATAGTATGCAAAACCTCACATTTTGAGTTGTACAAATAATCACTATTCCTAACATCAGTATCTTGGACACGTTTCCAAAAATGCGAAGGTTTCTTTCATATCCATTTTTTTCATTCATTGGCTTTTACCATATGAATTGCTGCATGATTTGTAAAAAAATATACATTATAGGATGCAGGTCAGTTGTTTACTTCAAGTTGCATGTTTTTATGAATAATCAAATAACAGTACATATACTTGCAACCTGGAGGGTCTGACTGAGGCAACAGTTTATCACTTTTGTAAATTGTCCATGAAGGCAGAAAATTACAGATAAAGTCATTGCCATCTATTTCCTATTTTTTTTTGGGGGGGGGGGGCATAAGGAATCTACACAATGACCCATTAAAGATTTGGAAGTTTGTCTACTATTCAGAAATATATAGCTTTCTGGGTACCCCATGGGTTTTACATGTTTCCACCACAAACAGTAAGTAGGTAGAAACCACATAAAATAGGAAAAATCAACCTGAAAGAAACTCTGGTTACAAAATGATGCCAAGTAGTGCTAAAATTCCAATGCTCTCTCCCTAAAATATGGTACACTTGGCTAACACCTGGTTGGCATATTTACTTTACTTGTAAGTCCCTAGTAAAGAGGTGTACCATATACTTAGAGTTGGTAAATTAAATGCTGCTAGTGGGCCTGCAGCATTTATTGTGCCACCCACTTAAGTAGCCCTTTAAAATATGTCCCAGTTCTGCCATTGCACCCTGAAGCAGTTTTAAGCTGCCAAATCAACTTGGCCAAAACAACCCCTTTGCCAGACCAAAGCTCCCTTTTTACTACATGTACCTCGCCCCTAAAGTAGGCTCTAGATAGTTCAAAGGGAAGGATGCATTGTAATTAAACAGTTGGATATTTACTTTTAAGTGTTAAATGTCCTGGTTGTGAAAAACTCACAAATTTGTTTTTCATTATTGTGAGGCCTACCTCTCCCTTAGGATAACATCGAGTTATCTTATTACATTTAATAAGTGCTAACTTTTGGAGCAGATGAGAAAGTCATGTTTGGTGTCTGAGGAATTGTAATTTAAAATCCTCTTTAGTGGTGCAGTTGGATTTTAAGTCCCAATTAAAAAATGCCACTTTAGAAAGTGTTTCCTAACCGTTGGGTGCATGCAGCCTGTTCCTGGGTCACATGACACGGTGTGAATGGCAGCTGGCCTTTGTAAATTCCTCCCGGACAATCACACAATAGAGGGACTAAGTGTGCCTGATGGGCCATCTCAGGCAAAATGGGGGCATGCAGCTGTGCACAACTCCACTTGCACTTCAATAGACTGTGTCCTGCTCACACACAAACAACTTCACACTGGCTTTTTGTGTCTACAGACAGGCTGTGCCAGGGCAGGGAGACAGGAAATTTCAGACTTGTCTAAGAGGAGAAGTCTCCAGATGTTTCTTCCACTTTAAAGTAAGCACCAGGTATAACAAAGTGGCCTTCAGACCCACTCTTCAGTTCACTTTTGGGTCAGCAGAAGGACGTCCAGAGGACTGCCTGCTGCTGTATACTTCAGGACTACTTTGTTCCACCCAGGACAGCTGCCTGAAATCTGTTCTGAGCCTCAGAGATCTGCCTTGCTGTTTCAGCCATGTTCTTCTCCTTGAACCCAGGACTTCCAGAGGTGACTCCAAGAGCTAATTGGCTGGCCTCCCGTTCAGAGCCCCTGGCCCAGCGAAGGCTCCAACCATCTTGAGCTTGTACCTGGGCACTACCTGAGTGAGTCCTGACCCTCCAAGTGGTGCCGCTCCAGTCCAGGACCCTTGGAAGTGGTGCTAATGGTTCTCTGATAACCCAAATCCAAAACTTTGATTTTTTTTTAACCAAATAGTGCTCTGAGAGGAGAGCAGGACCTACCTGCTAGTCGATCCACCCAAGCTGCATTTCCTGTTGGTCTAACTACGTGGCAACTCCCACTGAGTTCTTCTCTGGAGCAGCAACTCCTGTTCAGTGGTTCTTTGCAGAAGAGGCATTTAGCCTTGTTGGATACAGCCTGCAGCTTTTCCCACTGGAGATTTTCGACTTCCAAAAAAGAGACTAAGTCTGAGCGTAGGAATCTTCAACACAACTTTGGCCAGTGGCTCCCAGACAATGACGCCTCCTCCTCAGACACCGCAAGCTGCCTTACCCCTATGAACTTTACCTTCTGAGATATTTTCCCTTGAACTTTCTGTTAAGTCTGACTATAAGCAAAGATTGAGCCCAATACATGTTGTGTATCTGAACGGTGCTCCATCGCAGTTGGCCATAACTTTCTACTTTGCCCCAGTCTTGTGTGACTATATGTCCACAGGTGGCACAATATTCTACGTTTGCAAAGTCATCCTGTGCCCTGGGAATCCCCCAACTTTTTGCTGACTGCAACTGGTGGTAACTGACTCTGACTAACCCTGGGCTCTGTTTAACCAGGCCCAGGGCCAGTGCCAAGCCAAAAGGAACACATTAGCATACAGTTAAGACACCCAACATACACTAGGGTACACTATGGTATGGTGGGGTACCCCTGTAATTGGCATGACCTACCCTATAAGCCCCTAGTATGTAATAGGGCAGGGGATTGAAACTACCTAGAAGTCTCCAGTATCCTGGGGCATGGCAGTTTAGAGGCCAGAAGAATTTCTGCACTTGCATGTTTGCACTGCTGAAGCCTGAGGTCAGTTTAAAAGCAGAACTGGTGGCCAGGACAGCTTTTAAACCTCAAATTGTGCCCAAACTCGACTTTGGGGGTAGGGGCACTTAAAAATGAAAAACCTACCATGTTTTTGCATATTAGAGACCCCCAGGGTCACCCCTAGGTATCCCAGCGGTGGGGGGTGCGTTATCTATAAGGAGCGCCCTTATAAAATGAAGTTTTATGTGCCTGGGTAAAGTGAAATTTTACATTTCACTCGCCACATTGTATTAAAGAGCTGCTCAAATTCGACTTTGATGCTAGAAGGATTGGGTAAGGATGATCTGCAATATTTCTGCAGATTCAGAACCCCTGAAGTATCCCCTAGTTGCACAGGGGGTGGGGGTCCTGTAGAAATTGGGGAAATACTTATTAAATATGGTTTTATAAGCCCTGGTTCTTGAAAAGTGGCCCAGGTCATTTTTCCTATTGCAAACCCCATGGCCCATAGGTTAACATGGTAGGAAGTGATTGATTAATAAATATTGATAGGAGAGTACTAGCCGGACCATTCAAAGACTTCCCAGAATGGTAGTAGTAAATCCAACAATATTATATTGTTAAATTTCTCCTAAAGTGTACATACAATAAGTTAGGAGACTTTCTTGTTTGTAAGTCCAAATTCACCCTTTCAGTGGTCTGCCCTGATTGGTCAGAGTTAAGTGTATTAGCCAGGTTGCTGGGAGGCCAGTGTGCTGTTCTATAGGAATGCCAGGCCAGGAGGTGGCGTCGTAAACTACGCTCTTCAAAGGCAAGAGGGGAGGCCTGGTTTTCAGTCCACTATGACAGTCATGACCCAGAGTCAGTGCTAGGCTTAAGAAAGGTATGTGCAGATGGTACAGGGATGGTCCATGGAAATGAGATATCCTAGGGGGTGTGTTTAGCCAGCTCTTACCTCCTTGCTGGAAAATCAGCCATTATGGATTTGGAAGGATGATGCACTCTGGGACAAACTAATGCCACACTCCACAGGATGTGGTCATAACTATGAGGAGTTGCCCTGCTCTCATTGGTCAGCAGTGACCTGGTGCTTGACCCAGAGAATTTTGAATAAGTATCTGAGAGGGGCAGAGCCCTCCAGATCTGCTGCTTGAAACTGAATGAAGCAAGAAGTGCCCTGCTGAAGATTTTGCTGTGTGCAAGGAACTCTAAAGCCTGACCTATGAAGACTGCACCATCTGAAACTACAGCCCTGTGGATTACCTTGCTGCCAAAGGACTCAAGAGTGGAAACTCCCTGCAAGCTACAGGTTAACAGAGCTCCCCTGGACAGCCCCACAAAGAATTCAACGCCTGGAGTACCAGTGGATTGTAAGGGTTTTGTTCAAGTGGATTGCGGAATTGAAGTTTCACACTTTCAAGGACCCTCTTGGAGATTCCAGAACCTTGGATTGTGTGTTGGATACTTTGGGACCTGCAAGCAGAACGCCGGGAAGGTGTTCTAACTGGACCCCGCTTGCTGAAGAAGGCGGCCCACTACAGTGGTGAGAATTCTTCAGAACAATTTATAAAGGTGTGTCCCTGACAGAGAAAACAAAAAGACTTAAAGGGGCGCTGTTGGTTTCTAAGCACTAGAAAGTGACTAATCTTTAAAAATTCATATATCAGGTTCCCTACAGTGGATTATTTTCGTTTTGATGTCATTTAAAAGATACAAATATTACCTATTTTTATAAATTGGTGTTGGGTTTTTATTTTGTGTGGTGTCTTAATTATTTACTGAAATGGTGTTTTTAAATGCTTTACATACCTGTCTGCTCGCAGCCACGTTACCAAGGGTTGAGCAAAGGAATAATTTTCTAAGACCTATGCTGAGTCCTATCATGTGTTAGTGGCCTTATTTCATCAGAGGTGGGACTGTCTCCAGTCCCCAGAAATGCACAGCAAAACGCCCCTTTGGGCTGTACCTATTTACGAACATTATTTTTTACTTATTCCACATTTATCCATAGTAATCCAAAACATTTATCGTCAGTATTCCAAAATTTTCCACAGACGAGAAAACGCACTTCGTGTACACGTTCATTTCCAAGTTTCTACTATTCTCATGGTGTCGCTAGGACTTTGACCAAGAATATGACAAAAACGTGAATTCATTCCAGGCAGTATTTATTGTCACATAACCCAATGCATTTCGGGCATCCAGCCCTTCTTTCGGGGGTCACTGCCATCCCAACGTTAACAGCTACATTGCCTCACTGCTGTGAGGAAATGAACGTGTACACGAAGTGCGTTTTCTCGTCTGTGGAAAATTTTGGAATACTGACGATAAATGTTTTGGATTACTATGGATAAATGTGGAATAAGTAAAAAATAATGTTCGTAAATAGGTACAGCCCAAAGGGGCGTTTTGCTGTGCATTTCTGGGGACTGGAGACAGTCCCACCTCTGATGAAGTTAGTACTCCTGTGCTTAGGGCATAGCACTACAGTAAATTGCACGCACCTAAGGATTAAAAAGGATAAAATGGTTTAAAAATTAACGCTCAATAACATTGGAAGAAGAGGTGTGCGTCCTGCCTTCATGAATAAGCATCATTAGTGGCCTTATTGCCAGTGGCAGACCTACATTTGCCCCTACCAGTATCCCACTTTCCAACATTTGGTGTTCAGCGGTGTGGATGAGGACTTGTGTTTAAAAAGTACACCTTTCAGTGAATAATTTGAGATTATAAAAATCCTCTAAATTGCCTTAGAACAAAACTTTTGAGTTTGATTTTTCAAAATTGGACTAAACTGTTTTTAATCCATTGTTTTGATTTTTCCAAATTGTTCTAAGTCTATTGTGCCTAGTTTTTGTGACCCAAAACTAGGGAACCATGGAGCTGGATCTGGCTAAACTGTCCCAGTTTAAGATGGCGGATCTTAGGGAACAATGTAGGCTTAGGGGGCTGCGTCCTGCAAAGAAGATGAGGAAGGCAGGGTTGCTTGAGTCCCTAAAGGCCTGGGCCAGGGCAGCGGAGGAGAACCCAAGGGGGTGGGAAGATGTTCCCCCCAACCTCACCTGAGAGAGGGGTGAGGATGAGACCTTTCCCACTGTGACTAGTGTTAGCCAGGTGAATCAAGGTGGTGGTGGGAGTCTGGAAGGGTCCCTTACTCAGGTACCACTACTGTCCCTTGCAGAGAGACAGCTTCAGGCTCAATTGGAGTTGATTGCCTTGGAGAAAGAGAAATTCGAATTGGCCCAGAGAAAATGGGAGAGGGAGGAGGAGAAAAGGAATGGTGGCAGCGAAAGTGAAGAAGATGCTGAGATGTCCAGGGGTGGTAGATTTGAATCTAAACTTCCCAAGGGCATAGTACCTAAGTACACTGAGGGGGATGACATTGAAAAGTAGCTAGCAGCTTTTGAGAGGGCCCTTAAAATGAGTAGGGTCCACTCTAGATATTGGGGTGCACTCCTGTGGGAGTTGATTCTAGTAGCTGGGAGGGAAAGGCTCCTGACCCTGAAGGGAGAGGATGCAGAATCATACCAGCAGATGAAGGCATGCTTAGTCAAGAGATTTGGTCTGACTCCAGAACAGTACAGGGTGAAGTTTAGAGGTACCCATAAATTGAGTTCAAAGTCTTGGGTAGACTTTGTGGACGTTTCAGTAAAGGCACTGGAAGGCTGGATTGTTGGTAACAAAGTTGACACATATGAGGGATTTTATAATTTGTTTTTGAAAGAACACATTTTGACTCATTGTGCAGAAGAGAAGTTACGCCAGTATCTAGTGGACTCTAAGCTGAGAGACCCCAGTAAGCTGGGGGAATCAGCTGATGAGTGGGTGAGAACCCGGGTTTCAATTCAGCTTCAGGGGGGTGATCAGAAGAAAGGAGGACAGGTCCCTCCCCAGGGGAAAGCCCAGGGAAATGAAGGTCAAAATCCTAAGGAGTCCTCCAAAGACCCACAAAAACCTGCACAAGGAGGGGGGGCCCCGAGCCAACCCAAATTCAAAGGGAGGGGGTTTCAGGGAAAGCCTGGTAGGTTCTTTGATCCCTCAAAGGTGGGTAAGTGCTTTGACTGTAACCAGCCAGGGCATAAGCAGGGAGATGCTGTCTGCGCCAAGATGCTCCCCCCTAAGGGGCCATCCACAGGGATTGCCAGTGGCAGTGTAGGGGTGGAGGGTGGTGTACAGAACAGGCAGGTGGTGGAAGCAACCTTAGTGTCCCTGGGAGGGGTGAATATTGCCACCCTTGCTGCCTTACCTCCAAACATGGACAAGTACAGGCAGAGGCCTAAAGTGAATGGGACTGAGATTGAGGCTTTCAGAGACACTGGGGCTAGTGTACCTATGGTCCTGGATGAACTGGTGCCCCCAAAGAGGTTGTTACCTTGTGAGTTTCAACAGGTGACATATGCAGACAGCACTACCAAACTCCATCCCATGGCTGTGGTGGATTTGGAATGGGGAGGTGTGACAGGCCCTATGAAGGTAGCTGTGTCAAAGGTGCTCCCAGTCCAGTGTTTACTGGGCAATGATCTTGAAGCCTCTGCGTGGTCAGAGGTGGCGAGAGGACTCCATATGAAAATATTGGAGCTCCCTGAGTGGGTATGTGCTGTGACTAGGTCACAGACTAGCCAGAAGGGAGGGGCTGGACACTTGGACCCTTGAACAAAGGGCCAAGCATCCAAGGACAAGGGCACTGAGCCTGGTGAGCCAGCCCAGGGAACTCCAGAGGTGCAGGAAGAATCTAACCCTGATGGGGAGGATCTGGCTTCTGAGGGAGGGACTCCATCCCTGCCAGAGCTGTCAGATTTGGCAGAACTGACAGGAGCAGGTGGACCCTACAGAGAGGAGTTCAGTCAGGGACAGCGTGACTGTCCCACCCTTGAGAGCTTGAGGCTGATTGCTTCCAAGCAAGAGGAGGGGGATGACAGTGGGTTTCACAAACTCTACTGGGAAGATGGACTGCTTCATACTGAGGCCAGAAACCTCAAGGAGGGGCCCACCAGGAGATTGGTGGTGCCCCAGAAGTACAGAGAGTTCATCCTGACTTTGAGTCACGATATCCCCTTGGCAGGACATTTGGGACGGACAAAGACATGGAACCGGTTGGTGAACCATTTCTACTGGCCCAATATGTCTGAAAAGGTAAAGTAGTTTTGCAGCTCCTGTGTCACCTGTCAGGCCAGTGGCAAGGCAGGGGGCAAGACAAAGGCTCCCCTAATACCACTGCCAGTGGTTGTGGTTCCTTTTGAAGGGGTGGGGATGGACATTGTTGGTCCCTTGGACCCACCTACTCCATCAGGGAATAGGTATATCTTAGTGGTAGTTGACCATGCTACTAGATACCCTGAAGCCATACCTCTTAGAACCATTGATGCACCTGCAGTGGCTAGAGCACTGCTTGGTGTGTTCACCAGAGTGGGTTTTCCAAAAGAGGTGGTGTCAGATAGGGGCACAAACTTCCTGTCCAGCTATCTGACTGCTATGTGGGATGATCGTTGTGTCAACTACAAGTTCACCACCCCCTATCGCCCACAAGGAAATGGTCTTGTTGAGAGATTCAACAAAACCCTGAAGGGCATGATAAATGGGTTGTCAGAGAAACTCAGGATGAGATGGGATGTTCTCCTCCCATGCTTACTGTTTGCCTACAGGGAGGTGCCACAGAAAGTGGTCGGTTTCAGTCCTTTTGAGTTGGTGTTCGGACACCCTGTGAGGGGGCCAGTGAGCCTGCTAAGAGAGTCTTTAGAGAAGCCTCTTAAAGAAGCTAAGGACAATGTGCTTGATTATGTGCTAGGCCGGAGATCTAGAATGGCGGAGTACATGTACAAGGCAAACAGGAAACTGGAGGCCAGCCAGGAGCTCATGGAGCACTGGTATGATCAAAAGGCTACTATGCCTGGGTATACTCCAGGACAGTTGGTGTGGGTGTTGGAGCCTGTAGCTGCCAGGGCCTTCCATGACAAGTGGAGTGGGCCCTATCCAATCTTAGAAAAGAAGGGTGAGGTTACCTATTTGGTTGACCTTGGCACCCCCAGGAACCCTCACAGGGTCCTGCATGTGAATAGATTGAAACCCCACCATGACAGTGTTGTATCTCAGTTCTGTACTTCCTCGTGCCCCTTGCGCGTGACGGTGACAACCCATCTCTCCTGCGCGAGAGCATCCTTTGTCCCCTCACCCTTCCCATTGGTTCCCCAGCATTCCACTCTCCCTCTTGCTCCTCTCCAACTGCCCAACTGCCATTCCTGATTTGCTTTTCTTACCTACGCACCACACTAGGTGTGGGGCTGTTGTTAATAAACTTATGCTTTATAATTTCCTTATGCCTCTTTCATCGACTTCCTACAAGTGGCGACGATGATGGGATTATCCTCAACCCAAATAGCGCTGATCCTGTTTTGTCAGTTGACGAGTCGTACAAAAATACCATCCACAAAGGGTTTTCCAGAAGTCTTCTCTGGTAAAGTAGGTCTCCTTAACAGTTTTGAACATAAAATTGAACTAAAAGACTCGGCCGTCCCATGCATTCACAAGGTAAGACACTTACCAGTGTCGGTAAGAAATGATGTTCAAGTCGAACTGAATAGACTGGTCAAAGATGGAATAATTGAAGAAGTTGAGTCTGCGGAGTGGGTTTCTCCCTTAGTGGTGATCAAACGTCCTAATGGAAAAATAAGACTTTGCATTGACCTTAGGGATCTTAACAAAAATATTATTGTTGATCAGTACCCGCTACCACGTATTTGTGAAATGTTCAGTGCCACCAATGATATGTGTGTATTTTCAATTATTGATTTAAAATCCGCCTATCACCAAATATCCCTACACGTGGGCAGCAAGAAATACACCACTTTTATTACCCCATTTGGTTGTTACAGTTTCACCAGAGTACCGTTTGGTTTAGCCTCGGCCGCGGCGCTTTTTTCCAAAGGGTCATGACCTCCATCTTTGAAGGCGTTGATGGTATCAGGTTTTCCCAAGACGATATCCTGGTTGTGGGCAGCAACCAATTGGAACATGACACACGCCTAAAGCAGGTTTTTAACAAACTGAAAATGCATGGACTTACTGTTGAGTTAGACAAATGTAAAATATCCCAGGACAAAGTGGTATATCTGGGGCACACTATAAGACATTGTGAGCTTGGCGCTGGCAGGGGGCTCCGCAGTAAAGGGCAAGAGGCGGGTCTTTGTGATAGAGGGCTTTATTGTGGACAACAAAAAGTCAGAACAAGTCTTTCTTGACACCGGTGTACGCCTGGGGGATCGGCTTCTGGACCGTCTTCTCCTCCGAGATTCTGGGCGTGACGTTCTCCTGTCGTCCGATAGGCTCCGTCGTGCTGTTGTGTCTCTCAGATCCGTCGTGGCCCCTTCCGCCTCCCGGGCTCGGTGACGTATGCAGAAAGAAAAGAAACACAAGAGACTCTTAGGAGAGTATACGGCACTGCATCGGCCGTTTTACAGGGTAAGGGAGTGAGGGATTTATCACCAAACACACGTGCTCCCTTTTCTTCGCTCTAGCTATGCCTCAGGGTGTCAGAGCGTGGACGGGCTCGTGTGAGGGGCAGGACTCGTGAGCAGTGTACGGGGAAAACCAGGGTGACCTGTCAAACATGCGGCGCACCTCCCCGGTGTCCCATCAAACCCCGGAGCCGGTTACGCACCTGCGTGAGCCACGCACCTCCCCTGGGTGAGTGGCTGGGCGATAGGTGGGGTCGTTGGCCTCCTGGCGTTCGTCCTCCTGGTCCGGCCGTTCTCCCTCCTGCCGAGTCTCCGTGCTCGTCCGTCTCTCCGGCTTGCGCGTCGGAACCGCCCTGGGTGTACAGACACACCGGGTTCTTGTGGTCGGCTTCTTTTGACGAGGTCCAGTCGCTCCAGGACTCCGCCCACTCTTCCTCCTCTCCTGCATTAAAGGGCCAGCACTGCTCTGCTTCCCGACCATCGGGACAGTCTTCCCAATTGCCATGATTGTCAGTCTGTTGAGGGATAGAAGAGCAGTTACTAGGGACAGTATGCGGGGGCACAGGGGTACGAGGGGGTACGGTATCCAGGACAGGTACCCCGGACCGGGACACCCCGTTACAGACATGATGGTATCAAACCAAAACAAGGTTTAGTGGATGCCATTCTCAATGCTCCCTGCCCATCCAGCAAAGAAGATGTTAGAGCCTTTCTCGGATTAACTGAGTATTACTCAAAATTCATTCGAAATTTTTCAGAAAAAATTTACAGTTTAAGACAATTACTAAAAAATAGAACAAAATTTGAATGGTCCCCGGTATGTCAGAACACCTTTGAGACAATCATAAAAGAAATCAGCGATGCACCCTTTCTCAAAGGATTTGATCCCAAAGCTGAAAGTTTTGTAACAACTGATGCTAGCAACAAAGGACTGGGTGCTGTGCTAGCACAGAAGGATACGTCAAACCAAGAATGGGTTGTGGCCTTTGCCTCAAGATCACTCACCCCTGCTGAGGAGAAATACTCAGTAATCGAACGTGAGATGCTAGCCTGTTCATGGGCGCTTAATTATTTCAGAGCATACATTTGGGGATACAATATACATCTTCGCACTGACCACAAACCTTTAATTAAAATCCTGTCTGCCTCTGGTTTGCAAAATGCTTCACCACGACTAAGTAAAATGTCTATCAAATTGTTGGATTACAAATACACAGCTGAATATTGGCCTGGAATCAAGAACAAGATTGCAGATTTCCTTAGCAGACTACCTCTTCCACACAATGAAAATATGGATACACTGGAGGATGATGAGAAAGTGGCTCTACTTTTCAACACGGATTTTGATGGAATCTCTGCAAGAGAATGGGAACAACACATGTCTCAGGATTCCACGCTCCAAGAATTATGCAAATTCCTCAACACCTCTTGGCCAGAGAAACGCCATCTTCACGACAATGTCAAAGTTTATTGGGAAATAAGAAATTAACTCAGCTGGGAAAATGGAGTGTTGTACAGAATTGGTAAAGCCATAGCCCCCATCACACTCAGAGACAACATTTTAAAACTTTGCCACATAGGTCACCTGGGCATTTCAAAGACAAAGCAGAGAGTCAGAACCAGTTACTGGTGGCCTGGTATTGACAAACAAATCGAAATCCAGATAGGAAACTGTGTTGAATGCTGTGATTCAGATAAAACCCTTAAAACATCCAAAGTTTCTCTCTCTCCACTTCAACCCCCCTTAATGGCATGGGAGAAATTAGGGATGGACATCGCGGGACCCATTGAAGGACATGATGGAGAGATCAAGTATATTTTAGTGGTCATAGATCATTTCTCCAAGTGGCCTGAAATAGAAATCGTCTCAGAAATATACAGCTCAACAGTCATATCTTTCCTGGATAAGCTGTTCTTGAGTGAAGGACTACCCAAATATGTACTCACTGACAATGGTCCACAGTTTTGCTCTGAAGCGTTCAAGTCATTCCTCGAGAGGAATTGTATCACCCACCACACTACCTCATTGTACCATCCAGAAGGTAATGGCCTCACTGAACGTTTCAACCGAGTCTTGAAAGGACACATACAACTGTCAAGAAATGCTAACCTTAACTGGGAAGAAGAAGTGTTCAAACTCATCTGGGCCTTCAGGATATCTCCTTGTGCCAGCACCCGTAATGCACCATTTGTTCTCATGAGAAGCAGATAGCCCCTGAGTGTGGACCTAGGTTGGATGCCTACTTCAAAACAACTTGAATGGTCACCAGATGTCATCAGAAATAACATAATCAAGGCGCAAAAATACTACAAAGAATGGTATGACTCAAAACATGGTGCCAAAGAACACTCATTTAAGGTAGGGGATCTTGTAACGGTTCGTTTAGAAAAAAAAAGTGAGAAAAGGAGAAAGCAGATTCACCGCTCCTCTTCACATCGATGAACTTTATAACAATGCTGCAAGACTCAGTGATGGAAAAGTGTGGCACATGAGTAGATTGGCCAGATATCATCATGGAGTCAATGTACCCAATCAACTGCAACCTAATACATATTGCAAAGATCTGTGGGTTGATGTTGATAGGACCAGTTTAGAACAAAGTTGCTTGCCAAGAAATGAGATGTCACACGATCTCCCACCTGTCACTGACTCTGCTGATTGTCACTCATCAGACCAGTCTGTTGATGTCAGTCCTCGAACTCCGATACCCTGTCGGAGATGTTACGGTGACTCGCACTCTGACTTTGAAGTCATGTCTGACGGTCATAGCTTCAGTGGTAGGTTTGGTAGAACCAGCAATGATTCTCACTCCGACACTGAAAGTGTTCCTGATCCTCACTTGGTCACGGGGAGGTTTGGGAGAACCATCCATAAACCGAAACGCTATTAAGATTTTGTTTGTGACTAAAAGTTCAAAAGTAAATTCACATTAATGTTTGTTATATCACAATATGTAGTGCATTAGTCAAAACTCTCAAGAGAGGAAGATGTGTTGTATCTCATTTCTGTACTTCCTCGTGCCCCTTGCGCGTGACGGTGACAACCCATCTCTCCTGCGCGAGAGCATCCTTTGTCCCCTCACACTTCCCATTGGTTCCCCAACATTCCACTCTCCCTTTTGCTCCTCTCCAACTGCCCAACTGCCATTCCTGATTTGCTTTCCTTACCTACGCACCGCACTAGGTGTGGGGCTGTTGTTAATAAACTTATGCTTTATAATTTCCTTATGCCTCTTTCATCGACTTCCTACAGACAGGGCAGACATAACCATGTTACTGGCCAATGATGAGGGTGTGGAGGAGGAAACTGAGCCTGTGCCCGACCTCCTCTCCACTAATGTGCAAGATGGGTCAGTGGAGGGAGTTGTGCTCTCTCCCAAGTTAACAGACCAGCAGCACAGAGACTGTAAGCAGGTGCTGGAGCAGTTTGCTGGCCTGTTCTCTCTGACCCCAGGCATCACTGAGTGGTGTGTGCACCACATTGACACTGGTGACAGCCGACCTGTCAAAGATAAACTGTACAGGTCGTCTGACCATGTCAGAGCCAGCATTAAAGCTGAGGTTGCTAAGATGCTGGAGCTGGGGTAAGTGAACCGTCTGAGAGTCCATGGGCCAGTCCAGTGGTACTGGTACCTAAACCTAACCCTCAGGGGGGACCCAAGGAGTTAAGGTTCTGTGTGGACTACAGAGGTTTGAATGCAGTCACAAAGACGGACGCTCACCCTATACCTAGAGCTGATGAGCTCATTGATAGGTTAGGGGCTGCTAAGTACCTGAGTACTTTTGATTTGACTTCAGGTTACTGGCAGATTGCACTCACTGATGGAGCAAAGGAGAGGTCAGCATTCTCCACACCAGAGGGACATTATCAGTTCAAGGTAATGCTCTTTGGATTAAAGAATGCACCTGCTACCTTCCAAAGCTTGGTGAACAGGGTCTTGTCTGGGTTGGAACAGTTCAGTGCAGCTTACCTGGATGATATAGCTGTATACAGTCCTACCCGGGGGGGATCACTTAAACCACCTAAGGGAAGTGCTTCAGGCCATGCAGCAGGCAGGCCTGACTATTAAGGCAAGCAAGTGCCAAATAGGGCAGAGTTCTGTGGTGTACCTGGGCCACCTGGTAGGTGGGGGCCATGTACAGCCTCTCCAAGCTACAATCCAAACTATTTTGGATTGGACAGCTCCTGTTACTCAGACTCAGGTCAGGGTATTCCTTGGACTGACAGGGTACTATAGAAGGTTTGTTCAAAATTATGGGACCATTGTGGGGCCCCTAACAGAACTGACTTCTAAAAAGAGGCCCAAAAAGGTGATTTGGACCCCAGAGTGTCAGAAGGCTTTTGACACTCTGAAAGCTGCTATGTGTTCAGCACCAGTGTTACTGGCCCCCGACTACACAAAAGAATTTGTAGTTCAGACTGATGCTTCAGAGCAAGGGATTGGTGCAGTTTTGTCACAGCTGAATGAAGGGAGCCTTGACCAGCCAGTTGCCTTTATTAGCAGGAGGCTTCTTCCCAGAGAGCAGAAGTGGAGTGCCATTGAGAGAGAGGCTTTTGCTGTGGTGTGGTCACTGAAAAAGTTGAGACCATATTTGTTTGGGACTCACTTTCGTGTTCTAACTGACCACAGGCCTCTCAGGTGGCTCATGCAGATGAGAGGGGAGAATCCCAAACTGTTAAGGTGGTCCATTTCCCTACAGGGAATGGACTTTACAGTGGAACACAGACCTGGGGTTGCCCATGCCAATGCAGATGGACTTTCCAGGTTTTTCCACTTAGCCGATGAGGACTACCAGGGTGTAGGTTAGTAACCCATCACCTTTCATTTGGGGGGGGGGGCTATGTTGCAAAGTCATCCTGTGCCCTGGGCACCCACCAACTTTTTGCTGACTGGAACTGGTGGTAACTGACTCTGACTGACCCTGGGCTCTGTTTAACCAGGCCCAGGGCCAGTGCCAAGCCAAAAGGAACACATTAGAATACAGTTAAGACACCCAACATACACTAGGGTACACTATGGTATGGTGGGGTACCCCTGTAATTGGCATGACCTTCCCCATAAGCCCCTAGTATGTAATAGGGCAGGGGATTGAAACTACCTAGAAGTCTCCAGTATCCTGGGGCATGGCAGTTTAGAGGCCAGAAGATTTTCTGCACTTACATGTGTGCACTGCTGAAGCCTGAGGTCAGTTTAAAAGCAGAACTGGTGGCCAGGACAGCTTTTAAACCTCAAATTGTGCCCAAACTCGACTTTGGGGGTAGGGGCACTTACAAATGAAAAACCTACCATTTTTTTGCATATTAGGGACCCCCAGGGTCACCCCTAGGTATCCCAGGGGTGGGGGGTCAGTTATCTATCAGGAGCGCCCTTATAAAATGAAGTTTTATGTGCCTGGGTAAAGTGAAATTTTACATTTCACTCGCCACATTGTATTAAAGAGCTGCTCAAATTCGACTTTGATGCTAGAAGGATTGGGTAAGGATGATCTGCAATATTTCTGCAGATTCAGAACCCCTGAAGTCTCCCCTAGTTGCACAGGGGGTGGGGGTCCTGTAGAAATTGGGGAAATACTTATTAAATATGGTTTTATAAGCCCTGGTTCTTGAAAAGTGGCCCAGGTCATTTTCCCTATTGCAAACCCCATGGCCCATAGGTTAACATGGTAGGAAGTGATTGATTAATAAATATTGATAGGAGAGGACTAGCCGGACCATTCAAAGACTTCACCGAATGGTAGTAGTAAATCCAACAATAGTATATTGTTAAATTTCTCCTAAGGTGTACATACAATAAGTTATGAGACTTTCTTGTTTGTAAGTCCAAATTCACCCTTTCAGTGGTCTGCCCTGATTGGTCAGAGTTAAGTGGATTAGCCAGGTTGCTGGGAGGCCAGTGTGCTGTTCTATAGGAATGCCAGGCCAGGAGGTGGCGTCGTAAACTACGCTCTTCAAAGGCAAGAGGGGAGGCCTGGGTTTCAGTCTACTATGACAGTCGTGACCCAGAGTCAGGGCTAGGCTTAAGAAAGGTATGTGCAGATGGTACGGGGATGGTCCATGGAAATGAGATATCCCAGGGGGTGTGTTTAGCCAGCTCTTACCTCCTTGCTGGAAAATCAGCCGTTATGGATTTGGAAGGATGATGCACTCTGGGACAAACTAATGCCACACTCCACAGGATGTGGTCATAACTATGAGGAGTTGCCCAGCTCTCATTGGTCAGCAGTGACCTGGTGCTTGACCCAGAGAATTTTGAATAAGTATCTGAGAGGGGCAGAGCCCTCCAGATCTGCTGCTTGAAACTGAATGAAGCAAGAAGTGCCCTGCTGAAGATTTTGCTGTGTGCAAGGAACTCTAAGGCCTGACCTATGAAGACTGCACCATCTGAAACTACAGCCCTGTGGATTACCTTGCTGCCAAAGGACTCAAGAGTGGAAACTCCCTGCAAGCTACAGGTTAACAGAGCTCACCTGGACAGCCCCACAAAGAATTCAACGCCTGGAGTACCAGTGGATTTGTAAGGGTTTTGTTCAAGTGGATTGCGGAATTGAAGTTTCACACTTTCAAGGACCCTCTTGGAGATTCCAGAACCTTGGATTGTGTGTTGGATACTTTGGGACCTGCAAGCAGAATGCCGGGAAGGTGTTCTAACTGCACCCCGCTTGCTGAAGAAGGCGGCCCACTACAGTGGTGAGAATTCTTCAGAACAAATTATAAAGGTGTGTCCCTGACAGAGAAAACAAAAAGACTTAAAGGGGCGCTGTTGGTTTCTAAGCACTAGAAAGTGACTAATCTTTAAAAATTCATATATCAGGTTCCCTACAGTGGATTATTTTCGTTTTGATGTCATTTAAAAGATAAAAATATTACATATTTTATAAATTGGTGTTGGATTTTTATTTTGTGTGGTGTCTTAATCATTTACTGAAATGGTGTTTTTAAATGCTTTACATACCTGTCTTTGAAGTTAAGCCTGTCTGCTCGCCGCCACGTTACCAAGGGTTGAGCAAAGGAATAATTTTCTAAGACCTATGCTGAGTCCTATAATGTGTTAGTGGCCTTATTGCCAGTGGCAGACCTACATTTGCCCCTACCAATAACCCACTTTCCAACATCTACTTTTAAAATTCATAACTCAGGTTCTACTACTTGGATCTTGGTGTGAAATTATTTATAAAAATGTACTTTATTTTTCTAAATTGGAGTGGGGGTATTCTTGTGTTGTGTTTTTACTTTATTACTGTTTGTGTGCTTCATAAATGCTGTTCATATTTTATTTATTTTGATAGTTTTATATAGCATGAACATGACCCTTGCGGGCATCAGAGCTGCTAGAACTGCCGAGCCCTCGAGAGAACCTGGCGCAGAGACCCAACTCCGGACAACATGGCTGCCCTCAAGCTCGCCACCCGAAAGCACCACCAACTCATCCGCGCCACCAAGAAAACCGCATTCAAGGAACGACTGGACAACAACGCACACAACAGCAAGGAACTCTTCAACATCGTCAAAGAGCTCTCCAACCCCAACGCCGGAAACAACGACATCACCCCTTCGCAAGACCTCTGCAACTCCCTCGCCTCCTACTTCCACAACAAGATCGCGGACATACACAACAGCTTCAGCACTCAACCGACGCACGCCACGACCGAACCCCCGCCCCCCACCACCACCCTCCGCGCCTGGACTCCGACCAACACCGAAGACACCATCCGCACGATGAACTCCATCCACTCCGGATCTCCGACCGACCCCTGCCCTCACCACGTCTTCAACAAGGCCGACGCTGTCATCGCACCCCACCTGCGGGACATCATCAACACCTCCTTCGACACCGCCACCTTCCCGGAGAGCTGGAAGCACGCCAAACTCAGCGCCCTACTCAAGAAGCCATCAGCCGACCCCACCGAACTCAAGAATTACCGCCCCATCTCGCTCCTCCCGTTTCCAGCCAAAGTCATCGAGAAGACCGTCAACAAGCAGCTGGCCGCCTTCCTCGAGACGAATGGATCCCTCGACCCCTCACAGTCTGGCTTCCGAGCCAACCACAGCACCGAGACCGCCCTCATCGCTGCCACCGATGACATCCGAGCCCTGCTGGACAACGGTGAAACAGCGGCCCTCATCCTCCTAGACCTCTCCGCTGCGTTCGACACTGTTTGCCACCGCACCCTAGTGCAGCGCCTCAGCAACATCGGAATCCAGGAGAAAGCACTAGAGTGGATCATCTCCTTCCTCGCGGGAAGGACACAGAGAGTCTGCCTACCACCATTCAGATCTGCAGCCACGGAAGTCATCTGCGGCGTTCCTCAGGGCTCCTCGCTCAGCCCCACCCTCTTCAACGTATACATGAGCCCCCTTGCAGCCATCGCACGCCAACACAACCTCAACATCATCTCCTACGCCGACGACACCCAGCTGATCCTCTCCCTGACCAACGACCCCGCCGCCGCCAGAACCAAACTCCACGAAGGGATGAAAGACGTAGCCGAGTGGATGACGACCAGCCGCCTGAAACTGAACTCAGACAAGACGGAAGTCCTCATCCTGGGCTCCTCACCCTCCGCCTGGAACGACTCCTGGTGGCCCCCCGCCCTGGGCACCGCACCCAAACCAACAGACCACGCACGCAACCTGGGCTTCATCCTGGACTCCTCCCTCTCCATGACCAGACAAGTCAACGCCGTCTCCGCATCCTGTTTCAACATCCTGCGCATGCTACGGAAGATCTTCCGGTGGATCCCCACTGAGACCAGGAAGACGGTCACCCAGGCCCTCGTCACCAGCCGATTGGACTACGGCAACGCCCTCTACGCCGGAACCACCGCCAAGCTCCAGAAGAGACTCCAGCGGATCCAGAACGCCTCAGCCAGACTCATCCTCGACATCCCCCGACGCAGCCACATCTCCGGACATCTGAGAGACCTGCACTGGCTCCCCGTCAACAAGAGAATCACCTTCCGTCTCCTCACCCACGCTCACAAAGCCCTACACGACCAAGGCCCGAGCTACCTCAACAACCGCCTCAACTTCTACGCTCCCAAACGCCACCTCCGATCGACCAACCACGCCCTCGCCGCCGTCCCCCGCATCCGAAGAGCGACAACAGGAGGAAGGTCCTTCTCCTACCTGGCCGCCAAGACCTGGAACACCCTCCCGACCGACCTTCGCCTGACCCGAGACCACCTCTCCTTCAGGAAGAAGCTCAAGACCTGGCTGTTCGAGCAGTAGCAGCACCCCCCCCCCCAAGCGCCTTGAGACCCTCCGGGTGAGTAGTGCGCTTTATAAATGCCTTGATTGATTGATTTACAGGTATACAAAGAACAGAGTGATAATAACAGTAGTATATTCGGGGGAAAATACAGGATAGAGTTGTATCCAGAAAGGAAGGGTAAGCTCAACAATGTTCAGAGAGTAGAGGAGATAAACCAGTAAGAACGTAATTATCCTAATTAAGAAAACAGCAGGATCATGCAGTGTTGAGAAAAGTGGGGGTAGTGTCAGGACTGAGAAGTCGAAAATACCAGGTGGTTGGTATGCGTTAGTCATGGGGAAATTGAAGAATAGGGATGGGTATCTTAGGATCAAGGAAGAAATGTGTTCAGATGGGGTGCTTTGACTTCTTTCTTGAAGGAAACAGTTGAAGGATTCATTCTGATTTCAGCGGGCAAGGAGTTCCGCATTCTTGGATCAATCCCAGAGAAAGATCAGTTGTAGGTGTTCTTTTTGCTGAATCTCTGAGGTTTCTGCAGTAATGAGTTGGAGCTTCTGGATGATCTGGAACCACCAGAGAATTCTAATTTCTGAGCAAGATATCTAGGGGTATAGAAGGGGAGGGTTTGTGTGTCATATAGGTAAATTTTTGCTGAATTCTTGCTTCTTAAGGGAGCCAGTTGAAGGATTTCAGATCAGGGTTGATGTTGTTGTTTCTTTTTGAGCCAATGATGAGCCGAGCAGCAGAGTTGAGCGAATCTCTCAGAGGAGCCAGTGTAGATCTGGGCAGCCCAAAGACGGTTGTACTTCCATAGTCCAACCTGGGGAATCACTAGAGCTTGCACTGCATGCTCTAAGTTGTTGGGCAGAGGAAGGTTTTTAATTTTCTTAGAATGCTCATTTGGTGATTCGCTCCTTTGGTGGTTGCACTGATGTGTTTCTGCATGTTGAGTATCTTGTTGAGAGTTAGTTCCAGTGAACTCGCAGAGTCAATGACTTGTGGGATGCGGTTGAGGGCTGTTAGATGTTTCAACCATTCTTCAATGGCGGGTGACTGGTTGGGTGGGGCTATTATAAGAATTCTTTTTTGTTGCGCATTTAGTATGAAGTGATTGGATGCTAGCCAATTTTGAGTTTACTGAAGAGTACATTTGAGGGAGCTGAGGTCTTCAGGTTAAAGACCTTTACGTATAGTTGGTTATCATCAGCGTACATGTGATAGAGGATGTTGGATGAACGCAAAATTTCTGTAAGAGGTTCCATGAACAGCTTGAAGAGAGTGGGCGAAAGTGAGGAGCCCTGTGGGACCCCTAATGTGACTGGTGTGGTCTGCAATAGTGTGATTAGCCTGGACTCTTTGAGACCTGTTATGGAGATAAGAGGTGAACCAGTTATGGACTGATCATGATAACCCCATACAATGTTCCAAAAGGTCTAGAAGATTGTTATGCTTAACCCTATCAAATACCTACGATAGGTCAAGGAGGATTAAAAGACAGGATTGGTTCTGATCCAGCATTTTTAGGGCATCGTCCACTATTTATTTTTTTAACACAATTTTTATTGTTTTGTTTGCATACTGAGAAAAAGTCAAGGCATGACAAGTGGATTACAGTCCCCTCACAGTCGTCAACCCATTACAAAATATTCATACGGTGGGGCCTTACAGCTCCCAAAGTTTGCATAGTGTCAGTCTTCTTGTGTCCATAGCATAATATCTGTGAAATCAAACAGTTGGAAGACCATATCTCTTAAACAACCCTACCCATCCCGACTCCAACTACTAACCCTCCTCCCGTTACCTCCCACCCCCTTTCAAACCATAAAACAAAACATCCCAACCCCCCCCAGGCATGTCGAAGTACTACTATCTTGGGACGGAGCCGACCCCTTTGGGCCTATCCAGTAAAGAGGCCAATGGAATTAAGTGGAATGTGTCATCTCTTGTCACAGGAATGGGGCAGCAGTCAAGAATCTACCGTCCCTTCAGGGCGCTGGGTTATGGTGAGCGTGTCACAGGGCTATGGGCGGGGGTCTCCTCATCCTCAGCAGCCGGGAGTGTGAGATCTATGACTAACCTTTCCCAGGCTCTCGCCCTCTCTAGTGCTTGTTCATTGCCTGTTCTATGTGCCATTTGTAACTGGGCTTCCCCTTCACATCGGGCCCATCTACTGAACTCAGTCTTCCATTTCTCTACACTGGGACCCCTGTTCGCCTTCCATTGTGAAGTTATGGTTCTTTTCGCTAAGATCAACCCCAGGTCAAGAAACTTACTAGTGAGTTTGTTCTTTGAGGTGTGGGGAAACCAATGCAGTACACAATGCGCCATTGAGGAGTGCAAGTCCCTTTCTGTAACATCTCTTAACAACTCCGTCACACCCTGCCAAAAGGAGTCCAGTGCTGGGCATGACCATACCATGTGTTTGAAGTCAGCAGCCTCCAATGGACATCGTGGACAGGCCGCCAAATGGGATGGGAAATATGTATGTAGGCGGACTGGGGTCAGGTATGCCCTGTGTAGTATGGGAAAATGCACTAGCTGGAACCTCGCGTTGCGCGTACCCTTCCATGCCCTTTCCACAATCCCATTCCACGCAGTGTCAGGTATTTCCTTCTCTATATCAGTTTCCCATTTTGCCTTTAAGGCTGTCAGAGGGGTCAGACCCTCCAGGGTCATGCGTCTGTACAGGCTTTGATAGTCCCCGCAGCAGTCACTACATACTGGCAACCCACAGCTGTCGGTGGTTCTATCATGCCCAGTTTCCAATGTTTGCGGATCGCCATCCTTAGTGCGGCATGTACCAGAAAATCACCCCCAGATAGTCCAAAACGTTCTCTCAGAAGGTCAAATGGCATCAGCGAGCCATCTTCATATAAGTCGCCTATTGTCTCTAGGCCCTGCTGTTCCCAGGCCTCCAAACTGCGCCATGTGCCTCCGTGTGGGAGTGCTCTGCAAAGTTTCAGTGGGATCTCGGGTGCATAAGGGATCCTTTTTCCCCCCTGCCGTAAGTACCTGTTCCAACACTTCCGGGCTGTGGCAAATTCCTGAGTAAGGTGCACATCACCGAGTGGGAGGCACAGTACTATACGAGACAACACTTGAACGGGGCCCGCCGGCTCACCTGACTCTCTAGCTCCTCTGGTGGCCCTCGCCACCCACTGCGTGAGCCATTGAAGTTGGGCCGCCAAATAGTACATCTCAAAGTCTGGGACCGCTAGTCCCCCCACTGCCCGGGGTCTTATGAGCGTCCTGAGCGCCACCCTGTGTCTGCCCGACCCCCATAAAAAGGAAGTAACCATCATCTGGAGCCTTCGGAAGTTGCTCACCGGTATCCAGCCCGGGAGAGTCCTAAAGAAGTAGAGCAGTTTCGGGAGGGTCACCATCTTAAGGAGTGCCACTCTGCCCAGCACAGACAGCGGGAGTGTGCCCCAAAACTCAAAGTTTGCTTTGGCGCTCCGAATCGCTTTCCCCATGTTCCCTTCTAGTATGTCCCTCCATCCATGGTAAATTGCCGTGCCTAGGTAGGGGAGGCATCTCGCCTCCCAGGTCACTCCTTCAGTAGCTTGAGGGCACATCCTACGTTCTCGAGTCGGGAATAGACACGACTTCGCCCAGTTGACCCTTAATCCAGCTACCTTACTCAGTGCCCGCAGCAGGGATTTTGCTCCTCGCAGGGAGTCCCCCGTATCCGCTAAAAACATCAGGAGATCATCGGCATAGAGCGCGATATGATGCACCTGTCCGTATACATCCAACCCCTGATATGCCTGGCCCGATCTAGCATGAGCTGCCAAAGGCTCCACCGCTATAGCAAATAATAAAGGTGAGAGGGGGCACCCCTGCCGTGTGCCCCGACTCACCGCACATGCTTCCGAAATCACTCCCCCAGTTCGAACCCTGGCCATGGCATCCTTGTATAGTAGAGCCGTCCAACTCAAAAATCCGGGCCCAGTCCCATCCGACGCATAACATGAAAGAGGTAGTCCCACTCTAAGCTATCAAAAGCTTTTTCCATGTCGACGGCAAACACTGCCGCTTCGTCTACTTCATAGGTGTCGTCCTCCAAAATGTGCAGGAGTCGTCGTATATTAAGCGCAGTGTTGCGGGCAGGGATGAACCCGGACTGATCTATATGAATCAGCGTGGACATATAGGGGAGCAACCGAGTCGCCAGGATTTAGCTCAAGATTTTATAATCCAGGTTGAGCATAGACAAGGGGCGATATGCCGACCTATCCCAGGGTTGCTTGCCCGGTTTCAACAATGGAATAATAATCGCCTCCCTGGTAGAGTCCGGCAACCTATCCAGCCTCTTAGCCTCATTGTAGAGCCACGCCAGGCGGGGCACCAGGAGGTTGATGTAAGTGAGATAGAACTCCACCGGGAAGCCATCCGAGCCCGGTGTTTTGTTCCTCACCATACTTTTGATAGCTGCCCTCACCTCTCTCACCTCGATGCCTCTACCCAACAATTTCGCATCTTCCTCCTCCAATTCGGGCAAGTTCAAAACTCCCATGAAACTCTGCAAGTCGGCCTCCGATGGGAGCACCCTGCTACGGTAGAGCTCTGTATAAAAATAAAAAAACAGCCCATTTATCCCCAGCTGATCAAAACAGGCCATACCCGAGTGATCCCTCAGTTCTAATATAACTGAGCCACGGCTGGCGGGGTTGGCCAGCCAGGCCAGGAGGGTCCCCGACTTATCTCGCTCTGAGTGCGCCCTTGTAAGATAAGATTTGTAGTCAAAACACCGGAGGCGTTCCACTGTTGCCGCAACTGCCTCTCTAGCCTCCAATAAGTCTTCCTGTTTATCCGGGTGCTCAGGCCTCTCTTTCTCCAGGGTGCGCAACCTCTCATCTTCCCTTTGGATGTCATGTAATAAGGCCTTCCGAGTCCCTGATACCGCCGCTATACAGCTCCCGCGCACTACCGTTTTGAAGGAGTCCCATTCAACATTGACCGACCCCGTAGTCCCCTCATTATGCTGGAAGTAGTCCTCTATACTCGAGGCTATAGTGGTTTGGAAGACCTGGTCCTCAAGCGCCTCCGGGCGCAATCTCCAGGTAGGGATTCTGGGGCGGAGTCGCGACCTCTTCATCTGGGCCATCAGGGGATTATGATCAGAAATGGTGCGAGTAAGATACTCACTAAGGCAAATCTCACCATGAACATCGGGGGAGCACAGGAATGCGTCTATACGAACATGTAATTCGTGCAGGGCAGAGAAGAAGGAGTAATCCCTATCTATAGGATGCTGAGCTCTCCAAGTGTCAATCAATCCCCATTTTTGCTGCCAGGTAGAGCGCGCAATCGCCAGTTTGCCCGCCGGTGCATTCAGAAGTGGGGGGTGTGAGCGATCTAGGGCAATATCTGTAACACAATTAAAATCTCCACCCAGTATCAATGGACCCACCAGGACAGAAGCCAATTTACGGGACAACAAGGAGAAGAAGGCGGGCTGTTCCACATTAGACGCATATACACATCCCATCGTTAAATCCCTACCATCCAATTTCCCCTGTATCACTACGTATCTGCCTTCTGGGTCAACCAATTGTGATGTAGATTGAAAAGGAACCCAGGCCCTTATCCATATTAAACCCCCCCTGGCATAGGCCGAGAATGTAGTGTGGTAAACTTGGCCCCTCCACCGTCTTTGTAGGGCTTTCCCTTCTTTTGCCATGAGGTGTGTCTCCTGCAGGAAGGCGATCTGAATACCTCTACGTACTAAAAAGGAGTGACTCTTATGACGCCGAAGCATGGTATGCATACCCCTTACATTCCACGTGAGACATGTGTAACCTAATGCGGGTCCCATTGCAGATAGTGGTCTTTGTAACATTCCATCCCAAATTCCTCTCCGACACGCCCAGGACCCCTGATCCATACCCCACAAATAACACAACCAAAACCCCCCCAACTCCCCCTCTCCAGGACAGGCGTCCAACATGGCATCCCCATCCAAACCAAGAAAAGGAAACACTTATTGCGTCTAAATCAGTCTAGGGTGCTTGGAACGTCAAACCCAAAAGGTCCGGATGCCTCTCCCCCCTCCCTCTCCCATGAGTTCATCTCCTTGCGCCAAGTCCCTATAAAAGAACCACAAATCTTCCAGCAAATATCTCCACTCCCCCTATACCTTATCCCCCGAGGCTCAGCATGTACTCCCGGTACCTCATGAAGGCAGACTTATCGTCCACTCAGTCAACCAAATACTCCGTCTGCTGTTTGTGGGGTGACCTCGGGTAGATCCGCCTCCGACAGTCCATGTATGCTGCTGGAACCAGGACTCAGGTCTCCACTCCCCGTGCGGCCCGAAGCGTTGCTGGCTGGGCTGAGGTCTCCCTGGCTGATGGCCGCCACCGCCAATACCGCCTCGTCTCGTTCTTGACGCCAGTCTGCAGGAGAGCCGGGCCGTTGCATCGGTTTCATGATGGGGGAGCGACGAGGAGGCGACGCCACTGCCGATGAGTGCCCACCGGGCCCCCCCCGGGCCTCCAGCCAACCCCAAGCTGCCTATGGGGTGAGAAAAAAGTGCGTGGATCCCTCGGCCGACACCCTCAAGCAGGCCGGGAACAGCATTGCATAAGGAAGGTGCAGAGTCTGTAATTTCTGTTTTACCGCTAGGAAGGAGGCCCTGTGTCGCTGTACTTCTCTGGTGAAATCCGGGAAGATCATGACTTTACTGTTGCCGATTCGCAGATCCTGTAGCTCCCTGGCCTTCTGCAGGATATGGTCGCGATCTCGGTAGTGCAGTAATCTTACCACCATTGGGCGCGGCGGGGCCCCAGGCTTAGGGGGCCGTGCCGGAACTCTGTGGGCCCGCTCAAGCGCATAAAAGGGGGAAAGGCCCTCTGGGGCCAACTCCGCCTTTAACCAGGTTTCTACAAAGCGGACAGCGTCTGATTCCTCCTCTCGCTCCGGGATTCCCACTATGCGGAGGTTATTACGTCGAGAACGCCCTTCACTGTCCTCTGCTCGAACCTCCAGCATGCGGACTCTCTGCACCACCTCAGTCAGCGACTTTTTCAGGGCAGCAACCTCGTCTGGAATGTCTTTCATGGCCGTCTCGGTAGTTGCCACCCGCTCTTTCAGCTTTCTGTGGTCATCTTTCAAGAGAGAGAGGTCGGAGCCTATAGAGTCCATCCTTTTCTCCAAGGCCTCCCGCGAGGCCACAATGGCCTGCATAATGTCGCTCAAAGAAGGGTCTTGTGGCTGCGCGGAGCCACCAGAGCCAGACGTCGCGTCCTCATCTTCCACCCTGGATCCTCAAGTCGCAGCGCCTCAAAGCCCTTCTTCCTGCTCCCTCGAACCATCTTGTGGGCAGAAACGAGTGTCCGGTCTCGCGGTGCCTCCCCTCGGCGCCCCAGGGCCTCCCAACAAGTCAGGTCAGAACCGTTGGAGCACTCCTCCTGAGTTCCTCGTGCAGCAGTCGGCGCAGACCACGTGGAATCCCCCCTCTAGTATTGGGGGTGCCTGCACGTAGTGGGCCACACCGACAGTGACCCTCACCACCTCAGGCTCCCGCCAGTCTCGCCACCGCCCCCAGGTAGCACCGTTGGGGTCTCTGCGTGTGCCTGCAAGCGCAGTCTCACATGGGCTGGACTTGCAAGACCAGGATCCTTCACCGCTCGCCGCCTCCTATCGCCTCCCCTCCTCCTCTGCGTCCAGGGGGTTCAGTGGGCTCCTAGCAGGTCAGCACCCTCAGAGGGCAGAGCTGTGGGCGATTGCGAGACCAGGGCTCCACGAGGAAGGCTCCCGTTCGACCGCGCCGTCAGTGGCGAAGTGCCAGGGGCAAGTACCTTCACACCCACTCCGCGCCAATGAAGGCTCCCGTGGCTCTGTCCCAATTAGGGAATTGTCGTTCCACCGTGGTTGAAACTGTGGCCACTGCTGGAATATTCTCTCTGACACCCCGCGGGCGCCGCCATCTTAGGGTCAGGCAACCCTCCACCTGGGCACCCGTGGGGACTCACAGGACCACTCTGCCAGCTCCCCACCTGCTGTATCTGTGGGCGAGGGTCCTGCACGCTCCGCTCTCCTCCCCGGTCGTCAGGGGCCGTCACAGACAGGAGCTCCGGAGCCCTGCTGCTGCCTACATCGGCGTCCAAGCCACGCCCTGGCATCGTCCACTATGTGTGTCATGGCTGATTCAGTACTATGCCCAGATTGAAGTTGGTCTAATAAACGGAAATGATCGATGTGGTTACAGAGTTAGATGTTCAACCACTACAAAGGGGACCTCTGAAAGTTGATGATAGGCAGGTAGAGCTGGGGAAATAAGGAAAACCAATCTGAAGGAGTTACCTGCCTATATAGGATAATTCGAGAAGGCCCTACAAGGAGAGTCCCAAACATAGCATGCCAATACCGGCGCTGACAATTGCAAGAGTTCAACGATTCAACAAAAAATTCTTTTATCAAAATAATTTTTCATTTTTATTTTCATATTATCAAGACCAATTTATCAGACTTTTTCAAGAATACATACAAAATATAATCCTACACAATAAATCTACATGTATACAACAGTCATACTAGCATACATTCAAAGTTGCACATACGTTCATACTCCATGACCAACCATATCATAACATAAAGAGTACATCAAGATGGTAATCATCCAGGTGGTAAGGGTAGTTACAGTCCAACTGCGCGAAATCAATTAAACGCCACAAAATACAGAGTAGGATGTTAACACATTTTTCCAGGAGTTTTGCTAAGGTAGGAATATTGGAGATAGGACAGAAGTTGTTTAAGTCAGTTTGAGCTGCTTTAGGTTTTTTAGGATAGAGGAAATCTGACCAGACTTTAGGCAGTCGGGAGAGTGTCTTGAAGGAGTGAGGCACTAACAATCTTGGTCCAAAGTGGGAGTAATGCGGGTATGATCTCCTTGAAGAAGTTGGGCGGTAGAGGGTCACTGAGGTGGTTTGAGGATTTAGGCCTTGTTAGAATATCATGAATGGTACTTTCTTCAAAGGTTTTGAAAGAGTTCTGTCAGAGGGATGGGTGGCAACAAAATCTAGGAGGCCGGATGAGATGCTCAATTTTGACTGTTTTATTGGTTATAAGACAGAACGAATCAGTAGTTCTCTGAATGTTCTTGTTCTTTTTTTTTTCTTTCTGAAACTTTTCTGTCTTTCTGCGATTCCGGAATTTCTGTATTGTTCTGGTTCTCTTGTGAGGTCTTGACGGTCCTTAGTTCTGTTGTTCATGTGTTGTTTCATCTTCTCTCTCTTTCTTTTCTTTCCCAGGTTCTCATGTGGAGGATGGACACATCCCAGGAGGCTTGGAAGAAAGGAGAGAAGGCGGTGAGTAGCCAAAGGGCACTTTGTCTATTTTCAGAATAAGCCTCCACCACACCAAGTGTGTGACAAAAAAAGAAAAACACTGTATTAGGAGTGAGGAAGGTTAGGAACTGAACAAAGTAAAAGAAAGAAGAATGTTGAAAACACTGAGGGCTTTCTTTATTCCTCTTTTCTCTGTGTCCCTCTCATATAATTTTTTTCTTCTTAGGGGTTTTGTCATTAGAGTTCCCAATAAACAAAACAACAAAGAAGAAAAATAACTCACCCAACTCCGTAAACAAATACCCTCCTCCTTTTCCCCCTCCCACCCTCCAATATTAACTGATAACAATGAGTCCCAAAACAAACAAAATCTGAGCAAAAAAAAAAGGTCCAAAACAACTCTTCTCCCGAGCTGTTTGGGAATCGTTTGGTTTAACCTGTGTCGTGTTGGGTGTCCGGGCAGAATATTGTCAGGCAGTCTCCCACCCCACTCCTTCACAGGGTCACTCACCACGTTGGCCACAACGGCGTCGCTACTTCAACTCTCCTGAGGGGTCCACCACTCCTCCGACCAGCTCTCCGCGGCGTTGACTTCGGCATCTTCTTCTGCCCGAAACTGGTGTTGGGCTTCTGTCTCTTCCCCGTCTCCCGGTGTCTCGCTTCTGCCGTGGCGTTGCTGCTTGACTTTCACCTCCTCTTGCTGCTTCTTTTGGGAACATCACTCTTCTTCCTGTAACAGCCGCCAATCGTCACAAAGGCCCTCCTCCTCAAGGCTGCCCTGGTTAATTGGTTCTCCGGAGGGACAGTCTCGCTGTCAACCTGCACAGGGTAGGTCAAAGGTTTAACCCTTTGGTTGCCTCCCTCATGACGATGTTTTGCTGTAACGTTATGGATATCGGCACCAGGTAGGTGTCGATAGCCGAGGTGTGCGTCTCCCCCACAAGTTCCATGAGGCGTTTTTTTTAGGGAAGTGACCTGTGGGACACAAAGGAACAGCAGACCAGGAGGTGGAGAGGATGGTTTGAGGTGAGAGAGGACGTTGTACCACTGTAGTCAGCAGATCATGTATCAAGCTCTTTGTCTGCTGGAGAAAGGAGAAGGTAAAATCTTTGCAGTTTGGAAGCGGAATTAATACAGCAAGGAACGAAATGGGTGAGCAGTTTGATTGAGCTTTTATTGGTTCAATAGGTTTTTTTGGTCGGTGGTTGGCTTGATCCAGCTGGTTTCTGAAATAATTTGCTTTCGACAATATGATGCTTTTGTAGTATCTGCTCCTTAGAGATCTCAAAGACTTGAGGTGTTCAAGGGACGGAGATGATCTCCACTGACTTTCAGCTAGCCTCAAGTTGTGTCTTTCTGTGTAGATGCTACCATTATACCATGGTTTGGAATCTATTTCGGACAATCTTTTTAGTTGTAGTGAGCGACTGTGTGAAGGACAGATACAATGGAACAAGTGTAAAGATTTGTAAGATCAAGGGCATCTGACATCTCTCCAGGAGGAGGCAGGATGTTGTGGCTAAGAGAGGTCCGTTCATTACTGTTGATGTTGTGAATGCTCCTTTTCCAGAGTCTGGGTTTCATTAGTTGGGCTGCCTTAGTTATCCCCGCTTCCACGATGAAGAATGTGATGCGGTGGTGATAGGTCCAATCACAAGGAAGGATAGATTCCAGTTTGAGTTGGGCTTCGCTATGATAAGATCTAAGGTTGAACCTTTGTTGTATGTGGGCCTGTCGCAAAATTGGGTCATGAAAAAGTCAGCAAGGAAGGTTTTATAACTGTAAATTGTGTGATTGTTTAGATTGTTCCACTGGAGAATAAAGTTTCCCATGAAGATCTGCGTACAATGTTGATCTGCGTTTGTTACAATGGTTTCCATAATTTGTTCTATGAAACCCAGATTGTCTCCTGGGGGGGTGGTAGAAAATGTCTAGTTTGCATAAGAGTCTGTTGTTGCAAGAGATATCGAGGCAAAGGTATTTGCAGTTGGATAGAAGGGGGGTTTGTACGTGTTTCACTGACATATTGATGTTATGTATACAGGCGATGCCTCCACCTGGTCTACTAGGTCTATCTAATCTAGTAATTCCACGGTTAGGAGGGACTACTGTGTCAAGTACAGGAGCAAAGGAGCCATTTAGCCAAGTTTCGGTCAGGATTAGAAGGTCAAGATCATGTGTGATAAGGTCAGCAGTATCTCCCGCACAACTTGAAGCAGATCTGCAGTTGATTAACATGCATTTTAGTTGGGATTTGCGGTGTGCTGGGATGGGTTGTGAGAGGGTAATTTGCCTGATCTTGTGGTTGTTGACCGCTCTATGGTTGCGCCTATGTGCTTGAAAAGAACTAAGCCGGTAAGTTCAGTAAGAGTAACCTTTATTCCAACAAGGCAGGAGCTGCACATAACTCCATCCGTCCAGCCCCTGGATCACCAACCGTCTCCCGCACCTCCCTTTCCAGAATCCCTTCCCCGGTGGAATTCCACCAACACCTCGCATGGCAGAAAAGAAGCAAGATACAAACCCAACACATCTTCCCCCTATACAATGAAAATATAAACAAGAAAAGTTGAATAAAATTAAATAAAACATAATGCATAAAATCACAACAAGAAGGAAAAATGACACGTTAATGCATAACATAGCCTTGAAACGTATAGGGCAATTTTGTTAACCTGGAGGAAGGAACACGATCCTTGGCGTCATGGCACACCACACCATGATTAGCAGAAGATACAAGGTGCTCAGATGCCGCGTCATGATGAGACTTAGGAACTGAAATTTTGTTTTAGTTCTGCCATCCTCCGGTTTCACTGCACTTTTGTTGACTCTCACAACAGTCTTCAGACCAGAACACTTGGATTCTCCTTTGGGTAGAATCCGTGAATATTTTACCCTGACCAGATCTCCATCTTTCACTCTCATCTCCCTAGTTCTTGGCTGAACATATTTGTTCTGAGCTTCTACTCTTTTCTTGCTTACCTCCTTCATCTTTGCTTCAGGTAACTCAAACACACTCATCCACTTCCTCAACAATGTTGAAGAGGGAACACGACGTCTTAGTAAAATGAATGGAGAAACCTAAGTATCAGAATTAGGTGTGGTGCGCATCGGCCACAACAGATTTTTCAGTTAATTTTTACAATTCTAACCACTGGCTTTTGACAATTGTATATTTTCTTTGTTTACTCTATTACATCTCTCAACGAGACCATTGCTCCTAGGGTGGTAAAGAGAGGTTTTGGTGTGTTTTATACCCATGAGTTCCATGAACTCCTCAAAGTGTAATGAAATGAATTGACATTCATTGTCTGAAATCACCTCATCTGGAACACCTTCTTTTGCAAACAGCAACTCTAGAAATTCTTTTATACAAACTGTGGTAGGCATTTTCACAAACTTAACCTATGACCAACGACTATAATAGTCCATCAGAACTATTCCATACTCTGGAACACCACCGACAGACGACATGGGACCAATGATATCAATGGCAAGTTTGGAGCAAGCTTTAGAGGGAACATTTATTCCTTCTACAGGACTGGGCACCGTTACTTGCGATTTGTCACTAATAGCACGGCACAAGCAGTTTCTCATGAAGTGTTCAACCTGCTTATCTGGACCAGGCCAACAAAACATTTCCCTGATTCTCCTTTTAATGGCACGCATGCCAATGTGACCTTTGTGGACTAATATAAGAACATTATTCCTCATGCCTACAGGAACCACTAGTAAAGAAGCATAATAGAGAAATCCTTTACCTGATAGTTCATCGAAAACATGTTTCTATTTGTTGACATCATCCCCTGAACATCCCCTTGCCCAACCTTTACACACAAGACTCTTGACCTTTTTTTTTTTGTTGAAAATCTTTTTATTAAAACGTCAATAACAAATAGACATCAGGTGACAATTTAAACTATTGCAAGCTTCATCATTTCTTTCCATACATCAGAAGATACAGTACAGAACAGTAATAGTGGATCAAGGGGACTCGTGCACTTCTTCATCGTCTTGGCGCATCGGGGGGTCACAGATGTCTCCACGGTAGTGATTCCAAGCATCCCAAATTTTCCCACACTTTGCAGGACACCCCCTAGCTACATATACTGCACGTTCTCGAAACATGCACCAATCCAAATCTTCCGCCCACTTCTCTACTTAGGGCGACTGGCTAGCTCCCCACAGCTGATCAATATTATGCTTCGCTACCATATATGACGGTGTCGCCCACTGTTTTCTGTGCGCATGCAGATCTGTGGGCTCCCAGACGTTTAGAATGCATCTGCGGGCCTCCGGCTTCAACTCCACCCCCAGGACCTCCTGCATCTTATCATGGATCTTCTCCCAGTATGTCTGTATCCCCGTGCAATGCCACAAAATATGCATAAACGTTCCAAGTTCCCCGCATCCCCTCCTGCACTCCCCGCACTCCGAACAGCCCATATGGATCAGGCTCGGTCCTGTGACATATGACCTGTGTAAAATGTTTAACTGCACCAGCCTGAGCTGCATCTGTATCGCCACCACCCGTGGAGAGGAAACCGCCACCCTCCAGTCCTCCTCATAGAATTCCAGCCCATCCTCATTCCAGTGCGTTATAATGAGTACCAGTGGATCCTCCATGTTATTTATGAGTTTCCTGTAAATGAAAGAGATAGTCGTCTCGAGGAGGTGACCATCCAATACCCGATCTTCAAGGGGGGACGCGTCGGGAAGCGACATGTCTTTGGGATATGTGTACGTAATGCATGACTAATCTGAAGGTAGCGGTAGTGTTCCCGATCGTGAAGGTGATACTGCTGCTGAAGTGTTTGAAACGTGTGGACTGTGCCCCATCCCCATACATCCTTAATCTGTGTAATCCCAATGAGATCCCATTTATCGAAGCCCCTAGACTTCCACAGACCGCCCAATTTCTCCGAGCTCCACAGCGGGGTGGCTAGTGTAAGCTTCCCCTCCCACTTCAGATATCTGTTAGCCGAGTGCCACACCTGAACGGCGTGGGTCGTGGGTCCCGCTAGGGGGAACCGACCGGGACTGGCACAAAACGCCCTTGTGAAGTCACCGCCTGGCATTTGTCGGCGGTCCATGGCATATCTCGGGTCCCCAGGGGGACCGTAAATGGCATGGTTCACTGCGGCCAGTTGCGAGGCCCAATAATATTTACGTAGGTCTGGTAGTCCTATCCCTACGTCATACCATGAGAGAGTGAGTTTAGTAAACGCAATGCGAGGCTTCCCGTCCTACAATTATTGTCTCTGTAGGGACTCTACGTCTTTAAAGTAGGAGGCTGGGACTGGGTCCATTGGATTTTGGAGCGCATATAAAAAACGGGGAAGGGCCATCATTTTAAAAAGCACTGCTCTACCCAAAAGGGAGAGCGGCAGCGCCTTCCAGCACACCACATTTCCCCATAGCCGAGTCAGGGGAGGCCCCAGATTGTTGGCAAATCGTAACCTTGGGTCAAGCGATATATAGATACCAAGGTATCTAAATCCTACCGGCTCAATCCGTATCAGGCACGAATAAGGAATGATCTGCGGGTCTTCCCTGAGTACATAGAGAACAGATTTCAACCAATTAATTGCGAAGCCTGAGTATCTCCCAAAAATCGCAAGCACATCTAGGAAAAACATCAGCGATCCCCTCGGATTAGTGAGATAGAGCAAGATATCGTCCGCACGTAAAGAGCTCTTGTCCTCCCACTCCAGTGTCCAACGCAGGCCACAAATCGATCGGTCCCACCGGACCGAGGCCGCGAGTTTCTCCAGGGCCAGGGCAAAAAGAAGCGGGGAAAGGGGACAACCCTGCCTCATACCCCTGCCAAGGTGGAAGTCGGAGGATTTTCGATTATTGACTACAACCCTGGCCAGAGGGGCTGCATATAGGAGACGCACCCAAGTTGTAAATTCGGATCCAAAGCCCATCTTTCCCAGCACCGCAAACAGGTATTGCCATTCAACCCTATCAAAAGCCATAGTGGCATCCAAAGATACCAGTACCGCTGGTTCCTGGATCGTGAGTGACTTGCCCAGCACCCCATGTAGGCGGCGCAGATTAAGGGCCGTATTGCGATGCGGCATGAAACCGGACTGGTCTGCATGTATCAGGGAAGTGATAACTTTAACCAATCTTGTTGGCAACAGCTTCGCCAAGACCTTAGGCTCTGCGTTCAATAAAGAGATGGGCCTGTAGGAAGAACAACTAGTTGTGGATTTGCCCGCCTTGTGTATTACTACAATGTTGGCCAGTCGCTGGTCGTATGGAAGCAGTCCCTCTTCTCTGCTCTCCTCATACATAGAGCGGAGGAACGGTGCGAGACGATTGGCACTCAACTTATATAGCTCTATAGGGATTTCGTTTGGACCCGTCGCCTTCCCTGACTGCACACCCCTTATAGCCTGTGCCACCTTGTCGTCTGTAAGTGGCGAATCTAGATATTTCCTGTCATCATCCGAGAGTTCGGGCAGTTGGATGTCTCTAATCATTTCTCTATTCTTAGCCTCTGTGTACTTCTCCTCGGAGGTATAGATCCCTCTATAGTACTCCACAAAACTATCTGCGACTGCCTGCCGGTCTGTAATTTTACAGTCATCCTCAGTCAACAACTCCAGTACCAGCCCCGATGCCCACTCACCCATTTCAAGCCAGGCTATTAGCTTCCACGCCTTATCTCCGTGTTCGTACACTCTACTCTTTGTCTCCTCATTCTGCGCTTTGGCCCTGTCCCTGGCTAAGTCTCTGAACTCATCTTGCCGCAATTTTACCTGGTGCAGGCCCTCCGGGGTGGCTGCCTGGACCACTTCTCTTTCCAATCTCAACACTTCTTCTTCCGCTTTTTCCAAGTCTGCCAAACGTTCCCTCTTCTTCTTGGTTATCAAGGACAAGGTCTCCCCCGGGACTACTATTTTGTATGCTTCCCACAGAGTCTGAGCAGAATCCGCTGTGTCCCTATTTTCCTGAAAATACCTGTCCGTGACCTTAATCAATTCCTTCTTTGTGGCGGGGTCTTTTAGTTGCCAAACACTAATGGGGGCAATTCTGCCTACATTAAAACAATCCACCTCCAGCCGGAGCCAAACGGGTGCGTGATCCGAGATGCTTCTTCCCAAATGCCGCGTCTCACGAACATTGTGAGCCTGAGCTGCTGGTACTAGTATATAATCTATCCTGGATAGTCTATGGTGTGTAGCGGAAACATGTGTGTAGTGTATCTCATTCGGATTGCGTACCCGCCAACCATACACCAGCCCTGTTATCTCAAGAAAATCTGGAAGTCACCTCTGTGCCAGCCGCAACACCCGGGCAGGTTGTCGATTCACCTCACTGTCCATGACTGCATTAAAATCGCCTCCCATCACTAGGAGGCCAAATGGTAGAGCCAAGAAGATGGAGCCCAAATCACGAAATGTGCAGACCTGGTAGGACATAGACGGAAACTATATCGTCCTCCCCTCCCACTGACCTGAGATACCAATATACCTGCCTCGCTTGTCAACCCAATTAGCCTGAACAGTCAGAGGAAAGGAGTTTTTGACCAAAATACCAACACCCCTTGACCCTGAAGTGAACCCGCATGTGTCACCAACTTATAGCCCCCCCTATGTAAGGCCATGCAACAATTCCAAATAAGATGTGTCTCTTCCAGCAGCGCCACATCCCGAGAGTGCCTCCGGAGAAATTGGCTAACCATCCCTCTCTTAATCCTGTCTCCCAGGCCATTTACATTCCAGCTAAGCACGCTGATCCCCGGTCCTTGTCTAACTTCGGACATCATGGTGGTATGGGAACAATACACTCACAGCCTTGTCACCTGATGACAGCAAAAATAAACAAAACACAAATAGCCCCTTAAGTCTCCTGTTTTGTGACATTAACAAAACAAAACCGATCACCAACAATCCCTTAAACATCAGGTTCGTGAGGACCCTCAACCCCCACAACCCCTCCCTGCACCCCTGCTCATGGCTTCTGCCCATCCCCAACTGGCAGTGTGCCTGTCGCCCCATACATTAAACTACTAACTAACTAAAAGTAGGAAGAAGGAGGAAACCAGGACCCCGTCTCCCCCCACCCCATCAAAACTACCCCATTCTGTGTCCTTAACAGTTCGCAGTTCGGAAATCAATACTAACAAAATACACGTGGGTCGAGCCCACTACCTGACAAATGTCAGAAGTTCAAAATAGTCTGTGTTCGCCATCATTCCTGCTCCTCCAGTCCACCGCCTCCATTACGATCTCGCCGCTCCGCTCCACTCATGGGACGATTTTCCAACCAGTCTGAAGCCACTTCTGGGTTATCGAAAAACCAAACCCTACCCTCGGCTTCCACTCTTAACCGGGCAGGGAACATCATTTCATACTTCGGACCGCTTCCTCTGAGCTTCTTCTTCACTCCGAGGAAGCTTTGACGCCGTTTCTGAACTGCTTGGGTGAAAGCCGGGAAAAAGGAGATAGTGGAATTTTCGTATTTAAGAGGGCCGCCCAACCGAGAGGCCTGCAGGATAGCATCCCTGTCTCTGAAGTTTAATCATCGGGCGCGGAGGGGCCCCTG
This sequence comes from Lissotriton helveticus, assembly GCF_964261635.1. Lineage (NCBI taxonomy): Eukaryota > Metazoa > Chordata > Amphibia > Caudata > Salamandridae > Lissotriton > Lissotriton helveticus. Next base: position 1,554,608,229 of record NC_136068.1, on the reverse strand, counting down.
GTCCGGGTCTCCCCCTGGCACTCTATGCGCTAGTTCAATTGTAAAGAAGTTACCCAGTCCCTTGGGCTTGAGGTGATTGAGGATTATGTCTTCGATAAACAGGTCCGGGGCAGGGCCCTCGGCCTTTTCGGGAACGCCAATAAGACGAACATTATTACGGCGTGCCCTTCCTTCATAATCATCCAACTTCCGATTGGTCAGTGCACAGGAGGCCTTAAGATTCCGTACTTTCTGCTGGAGTTGTGCCACGTCAACTGTTAAGCTGGCAGTCTTGATATCTAGAGACTTGACTTTCTCACTTGTTATGGTAAGGTCTGCCTGTATGAGATTGACTTCGATGGTTAGTGTCCAGTTTGTGATCCAGCGTCTCCATCTTTTGCCCTAGCGAAGTCTTGACACCGTCGATCGCCGCCATCACATCAAGCAGCGTAGGGTCAGCTGGCTGGCCAGAAGAATCTCCTCCGCTCGACTGACTCCGTCTCAGGTCTGGCGGTGACCCAACAAGGCATTGTATAGCAATCCAGTTTATTAGATTGGACTTGTCTTGCCCCCTTAGAGGTTCTTGACTGCTGCCTGTCAGCCTAAGGATTAGATGCCATCGTAAGTGCCCCCTCGATGGATCCCCGGTCACACCACTCGATCCAGGCACAACAATGGCGCACTGCATCTCTCTGCTGGACAGCAACAAGCCACTGAACAGCACCACGAAATGGCCCAGCCCCCGGACCAGGCCACCAGACAGGTCCAGACGCAAGGCCACTGTCGTCGAAAAGAACCTAGACCTCTAAAATTCCAGACAGGTGCAGCCACACCTACGTAGAACCGCTGTGTCAGGTGCCAGATCCAGCAGGCCGACTACCACGCCCAACGAAGGACAGACAGGGACTTCCGCAATGTCACACCCTCGAGAGGGGTCAACGTCTACACTCCAAATGCCATGGGGAAGTAGTCCAAAGAGAGGGAACGCTCCTCCTACCAGCCAATGCCCCAAAAGGCCACTTCGTCCCCCCCGCCGTTCACGTTGACCAGCGCCCCCTCAGGGACCCAGGAGCGCAGGTTCCCACCAAGTTAGTAACCAGTCTTAGGTAGGTCCCATCCACGGCTTCTCAGCCACCATTAGCCTGCTCGTATTCAGGGCGGGGCACTCAGGCAGCAGCCCCCACCCCCAGGACCAGCACGCTGCTCCACTGCCCCTCAAGCGCCTCGCAACCAAAAGTGGGCTCCTGCGGTAATCCGGGGGGGGCTGCCTCTCTACCGGTGAGCCCCAGGCCAAGACAGACAACCGGGCATCTGGAACAGGCCACACAGGCGGGGGGGCACCAGCTAATCAATTGCGTCACTCACTGTTCATCAGCTCCTCAAATGAGCCGCTTCCGTTTCACCAGATGTCTGCTGCTTGCCGCACTCAAAGCAGAGGGGGGGACACTCGCAACCCCTAGTGACGCCGCCGCTCCGGTCCCACCTTCTCGGGCGGGGGGGGGGCTATCCGTCACTGTCCAAGATGCCACTGTTCCGCTGATCTCGTAGGCAGCAGCCGCGCCGTACCGGGACCCGTCCGACAACTTCCGGTCTGCGGCCCGGGTGTTGTTGTACTGGCACCCAGCCCCCCTCACTAACCCAAGTCCCCGGCTCCAGCCAGTACTCGGACCTCAATCTTCAAGAGGTATAGCTCTGGCCCCCGATGCCGCAGCTGGGCTGGAGTCGCAGGAAATTGAACCGCCAATTCTCCGCTAATGAGCGGTAGAGTCTAGGACCAGGATATTGGGGTAAGGGGAAAGGTACAGCAGAGCTGGACGTTCACGCGGCCATCTTGGTCCGACGCGAAGCTCCTCCCCGACTCATGACCTTTTTAATTTCTTGGTCCGCTTCATAAGCATCTCTCCATTCACACTCCAAAATGGCACCATTCACATGACTGACGGTATTACAAATAATCTCAGAAACAAAATTGTTGTCCTTGAAGTCCTTACAATTGTCCACACAACTGGGCACCCTGGACAAACAATCAGCCAGAATATTTTTTTCCCCAGGAACATACTCTACCTTGAAATTGTGTTCTAAAAGTCTATATTGCCACTTGGCAATCCGAGGAGTTGCTCTGTCTCCAACCCTGATAGTGAAAAGCTGAACTAAAGGTTTTTGGTCCACTCTCACTGTTAACTTGGACCCCGATAAATAATGTTTAAAATGAACTCTACCCCACCAGCAAGCCAACGCTTTTTGCTCCACCACAGAGTATGTTGCTTCAGGTCCTCTCAAACCTCTGGAAGCAAAGGCTATCACTTCATCCTTGCTGTTTCTTTGTTGCATAAGAATGACACCCAACTTTTTCTGACTAGTATCAGTCATGATTATCGTGTGATCATTAATGTCAAAGGGTTTTAGAGGAATAGCATCTGTAATTTCTTTTTTGATTAACTTGAATTCCTCAACACATTCTTCACTTAACTTGAACACCACATTCTTTTTGAGAAGGTTTCTCATATGCTAAGTGTTAGCCTCACAATTTGGAACGAATCTGGCATAAAAACTCGATGAGTCCCATGAAGGATCTCAATTAGTCTTTTTCTCCAGGTGCACCAAAATCTTCTATTGTTTTTACTAGACTAGCTTTTGGTTCAACTCCCTAAGCAGACAGTTTGTAACCTAAATATTCTAGTGCTCACATTTAATTTGTATTTTTCAAGACTCAAAGTAACTCCTTTACATTTTAAAATAGCAAACACAGAATACAATCTTTTGCTGTGTTGTTTCTGACCAACACCATACACCAATCCTGGAACACCATCACCCCAGACATGCCCTGGAAGATACTCTACACAATCTTCTGAAAAACTGCAGACGCAAGTCCGAAGGGCATGCGTTTGAATTGAAATAAACCTTCCAGGGGGATAAATGCAGTGTAGTGTCTGGACTCAGGATGCAAATTGATCTGATGATAAGCAGACGTCAAGTCTAACAAACTGAACCACTTACCATCTTTCAGAGTGGTTGTCATTTCTGACGTGTTGGGTAATGGGTGTTGATCAACCCATATGTAGCGATTCAAATCGCGAAGGTCAACACACATGCGCAATGCCCCATTAGCCTTCTTGGCTAAAACTGTAGGGGAAACCCAATCAGAAGATTCGATAGGTTCTATAACACTGCTGGTGCACAACTTGTCCAATTCTTTTATTAATACATCGCGCAAAGCTAAAGGTACTCTGCAAACTTTGTGCATGACTGCTTCCACTCCTTCAAACAACCTTATTTTTTTTTAAACCCTTAAATAGACCTAACTCTTCCTTAAACAATTCAGGGTACATTGACTCCCATCCTTCCTTCTTGATAGTTTGCACACAGACTATATCTTTCTTTAATATGACTTAGTGAGGATCATTGGGATCCAGTATAATACCTAAATTACCTTGGTCATGCCACCCCAACAAATAATTCAGAAAAGGAGGTGGTGATGAACAGAGTGCCTGAATTAAGCAGACCACTCTTACCCAGTCCAAAGATCAGGGCTTGATCCATCACTGTTTTTTAGCTCACTGCACCATCCCAGCTCAGAACTTGGCTATATGCAAATTAGTCTGTTCCCGTCCCAGTGCATGATGGGAACAGGGCAAACCAAACTACCAAGCCAATTCTTGTACTGGGAAGGAAACAAGCTTCCGGGGACCGGTTTCTGCCATTTCAGGCGTCGTCGGCCCGGCTTGCTTGAATCCTGATGGTGCAATGAGCAAGGGACTCACATCTGAGTATACCCTTCCACGCTTATGGTGGACAAAATGATTCAGAAAAGGGGGTGGTGATGAACAGAGTGCCTGAATTAAGCAGCCCACTCTTACCCAGTCCAAAGATCAGGGCTTGATCCATCACCGTTTTTTAGCTCACTGCACCATCCCAGCTCAGAACTTGGCTATATGCAAATTAGTCTGTTCCCGTCCCAGTGCATGATGGGAACAGGGCAAACCAAACTACCAAGCCAATTCTTGTACTGGGAAGGAAACAAGCTTCCGGGGACCGGTTTCTGCCATTTCAGGAGTCGTCGGCCCGGCTTGCTTGAATCCTGATGGTGCAATGAGCAAGGGACTCACATCTGAGTATACCCTTCCACGCTTGTGGTGGACAAAATGATTCAGAAAAGGGGGTGGTGATGAACAGAGTGCCTGAATTAAGCAGACCACTCTTACCCAGTCCAAAGATCAGGGCTTGATCCATCACCGTTTTTTAGCTCACTGCACCATCCCAGCTCAGAACTTGGCTATATGCAAATTAGTCTGTTCCCGTCCCAGTGCATGATGGGAACAGGGCAAACCAAACTACCAAGCCAATTCTTGTAATGGGAAGGAAACAAGCTTCCGGGGACCGGTTTCTGCCATTTCAGGCGTCGTCGGCCCGGCTTGCTTGCAGGTTTTTGCAATCTTATCCAGTATGGAATCCAGTAAGGTATGGGGGCGGTTGTCAGGTCTAAAGGCAGTGGACGGGGGGAAGGTGGTGGTGAGGATTTTGTTGACGATAGGGTGCTGATATATCAAGGGAGAGAGCATAGGGTCGTTGGGGAAAGGGTGCTGATGAATTGGGGAGAGAACACGTGGCAGGGTGGACTGGAGGTGGAGGTAAGATTGACGTTAGGAAGGGAACAGCCCAGTAGATGGGTGAGAGGGAGCTCTAACGGTGTGATATTAGGTGTTATTGGGGCTCAGTATTCTGGGGAGAGAGTGGTTGAGGTAGGTGGGAGGTAAACTGTGTAGTCTGGGCGATGGTATTGGTAACTTGGCTATGTAAAGCTGAAGTAATTGCACTGGCTGTGGAGTGAGGCCGCAATCCAGTCTGGTGGGCTAGGAGATGTAGGTTAGTTAGTGATGCCTACAGAGTTGGGTGGAGCAGAGGAGTAATCAGACCTTGATGCCGTTTTCTTGATAAGAGGGAAAAATTCCTCAAATAATTTAAAGGTGGTAATCTGATGACTGGATGAGGATAATACCATTGTTGTAGATGGAGATGGTGACTGCTGCTCTGCAAAATGGATCTAAGAATTGTAGCTGTTACCCGAGGATTGTTTTACTTCCCTCAATAGACAACCCAATATCTCACAATAACAAAATAAAATGATGCGATATTTTGACTATATTCTTGGTTGACTCCAGGTAAATCTACAAGCTTATGGTACTTTTGGAATCTGCGTATGAAAAAAGGACACCCTGCTAAATTTAACAGTAACAAGGGCAGGGAAAACACGATTATACACAACAAAATCTGTAGCAACTATAAATATAAAATTCACAAAGGCTAAGCAAACCTGAATATATGAAAGAATGAACTATTTATTCATGTAGCAAATCATACAATAAATGTATGATCAATCTATGAATTCTATGTTACTGAGAATTAATGACAATATTGTAGGAAAGTAGGATCTGTTTCTTATGGTTACCCCCACTTTTTGCTGATGTCTCACTGTTTTTGGACTAGTCTGATTGGGACCCTGCTATTTATTTATTTATTTATTTAGTGTACTTATAGAGCGCAGTCCTGTCACCCAAAGGGCATCCTGGCGCTTTAAACTTCAGCAGTTGCACTATTCGCTTACTCAACAATTTTAGGAAACAGGTGCGTCTTTAACGCTTTCCTGAACGGAAGGTAGTCCCTCTGGCTTCTCAGAGAGAGAGGCAGGGAGTTCCAGAGTTTGGCTGCTGCAACACTGAATGGATTTGCTATCCAGGACCCCCGTCTATCTACTTTCTCCCTTAAATTGCTATGTATGCACTCATGAGGGGCCATTCAAAATGACACAACAGGTCTGCTATAGCAGCCAGTGTGCGCTGGTGGTTGCACCACTTACTTAGATATAGATTCAGCATATCTATCTAAATCACTACACTTAAAAACGTATCAGTCCCCCTATGGCAGACCTTATCTATCCTTAAGGCAGGGTGCTGGGTTTTACGCGAGTGAGTGCCCCTGCACTAGTAGGGCACTTCTGCAACCTTCGGAGACCATCCTCCAGGGTTGTCTGTGATGCAGTCAGACATATAGATTAAGTTGCATTATAACCTCGCGGTAAATGCCAACTTGAAAATGGCTGCTTAGAAACATGTGTTTGGTGTCAAACACCTTGAAATCATACTTCCACACCAGTAATTGGTGTGGGAGGTATGAGTCCACCCTTCAGAAGCGAGCTTCATGGGTCACCGTGAAGAACCGGGTTATTTAAGACCCAGCGGTGCCAGGGGACACACCCGAAGTCTCCGGATTCACCTGTCTCAGAACTACAGAAACGCGGAGTCTTCTTGGTGACGTCAAAGATAAAATTGATTGGCTGCAACCAGTAACAGAGGTCCACGAAGTACAATGGCTGTATATTCGTAGGAGACTGCTCAATCTTACAAAGCAAGCCATCCCTTTTATACTAAATATTGTGCTTCAGGCAAACATTCCTTATTTACAGTTGACCAATCCCATGTGTATACGACAAAAGCAGTGCATGACAAACCCACATTTCATTGTCCAGCCCACCATCAATTACCCGGAAAGGCCCAACACTCTTCATCAGATAAATCGGACGGACCCCTAATAAAAACGGGCACCTCCTCATCGTAAACAGGCCATAAAGAAAGGAGCAGAGACAGGTGTGAGTCAGATAAGACATAGTTGTGTGCAATAAAGGGTTTATGATGTCCTGTGCCTTGATCCTCAATCTTGACCAGCTACTGGGAAAGGAACTGGTCTAACAGGTTTGGCTTCGGGCAACGGAGTCAGCTTGCCCAGGTCACACAGAAGTCAGCTAAAGGTGTACGTGTCCCAAGGACTCATTCGGCCTTAGTCATCGGCCTATGTGAGGGCAACCACAAAATGACTGCCGTGCACAAAATGGAACCCAAGGGGTCAGAACGGAATCCCTGATTTCATGGTGATCTCGTCACTCGAACATGACGAAAGTACATATTATACTCGCCATTTTCGGTCTGCTGATACCAAAATCATCATGATACGACGACATTTATGAAACGGGTTCAGAATTCACGGAACCTCAGACCCTCCTTTTGCCCTTACATAGGCAATAACCTAAACCCATGTCAGTCTAAATCTAGGTCTATACTCATCAGATCATCGAGATGTTGCTGTAGCATCATCCTATTACTTAGCACGTCTCGTGATACAGGTCTCCTTACACACGATGTAGCACAGAGGCCACATATAGCAGGAGCACACTGTACACAAAGACAGAACAGGAAAAGGATGGCTAAGATCATCCCTATGACCATCAGAATCTTCCATCCCCAGGAGGATAACAGTTACCAAACCATCCCACCAATGACCAATCTCCTTTATCCACGTGTATAGATTCGGAGATCTTGTGCAGTTTGGAAATGGCCTGGTACACTGTCGGAGCGTTGTCTGGAATGAAAACACAGCAACTTGATTGGATCACTTTACATACCCCACCTCGGTCTGCAAGTATGACGTCTAATGCAACTCTGTTCTGGAGAGTCATAAGGCGAACCGATTGGAGCTCAGCAGTCAAGTTACTAAGTGCACCGGCAGTTTCAACTACGGTGGACTCAACCACTCTCGTCAATTGCCGTATGTTCCTGCTGTTAAACATAGGTCCCCAAAACGGCAGAAAAATCTCCTAATTCTTGTCCTGCAGTGTCTTCCTTACTGAAGACACCTCTAACAATTCTTGTCTTGTGGTAATCTGCTGCAGCTGTGTAGGTGGGAGGCAACAGGAACGAGACAAAACATGTGCCCGAGAAATCAGGTGGCAACCATGTGTACGCTCTATCGTAACAGACAAAATAGGTACCCTTAGCTGCTAGAAACGATGGGGAAGTCTGGGATGCAAAAACATACGTCTCAGTACAGATACTCTTCCCTAACTGAGCTCTTGGATTCTTGCCATTACCTTGCAGACAGTAATGACCCTGATGGGGTACGATCCAGATCGGAGAGGATCTTTTCGCTCGCTGGTTCTCACTCAGACTAACTCCATATCCGGTTACGTTCCATCCAATATACGCTAGTGTCTCATCTCTCGGGATAGTCTCATAGGAACTGGCTCCTCTAATCATATCGACTATACCCTTAACTAGAGCACTATTCTTTGGATTGTCTTTCACAGAACGTAGGGGGTGGACTTCACGAGCATAGATGAACGTCGTTCTGTATGCCCACACAGAACCATTGTAGCTGAATGGCAGGACCAGGTAAGGAATACCCTTATCAGCAGTATGAGGCATAAGGCCACACACCCAACAGTTAGTTGTGTTCACTACTAATTGGTGTTGGTGCAGAAGCTGAACGAAGGAGTTATTAGCGAATTCCAATCTCCTAATGGACTCATGTTCAGGCAGAGGGTGAAAGGAATGTGAGGAAACAGTAGAAGGAGGTATGGGCTGTGAGGGGCAAGATGGCCGCTACAGCACTGTAGAGTGAAGTCGCATCTCACTCTCTCTCCTGTCTAGAGACTATGGTGATGGTAGTCCGAATGCAGGGATGCGAATGCTCGAAGGACTGATTCATTGCATTATAGCTGGTACAAGCGGCGTGGGACGGCTTAAATAAACAACTCTAGCAGCGTTACAGCAGTGGAGGAGATTCTGGAGAAGCATAGTCAGAGCTCCTAAAATATCCAGCGATATGTCAATGCGCAACAAACAGGATAAAGAGAAGCCACTGATCGCAACCGGAACGAATAAAGGTTCAGCAGTTCGCGATGACCCACGCTCAGGAGCAACACCAAAAGCATTTATTGGATTGAAAAAGCAGACTCCGGCTGTTAGCCTCCCCACAAGGGCTCAGCAACAAAGAAAAGGTGATAGAGCCGACAAGAGACCAGAGACGAGGCTCACCATGGTCGGTAACAGTAAAACACACAAAGAAACCCCGCAGGACGCCGAGGCAAACAGAGCGCATCGGGGGCAACCCCTCTCGCAAAAAGATTTAGCCATGAGGCAACCTACCCTGTCAGAGTCCTTTGCAACGAAGGTGCCCCCGTCTCCCCGGACTGCAGACGGCGGCGGACAGCACCCAGCCGCACTGAACGCGGAAGTCGAGAAAGCCGTCCTCGAGGACGCAAGCGGTAGCATTACAGTTGCCGAGCAACCGGCAGACACGGCTGGAGGAAGCACGCATCTCGCGGAGGGCGCCAGCCGCGAAGGAAACGGGAGGTCTGCAACAAAGGTGAGCGGGGACACAATGAGAAGTGAGGAGGCTCTGGGGGCTCTGGAAAATATCGAAAGGCACAATAACACACAGATGTTGGATGCCATACTGACAGTTGAAGCAGGGATTAACATTCATAACCCTCCAAATACTAAATGGGGAAGCCTGCTAAGTATAGACTCACAGCAAGAGCAGGAACAGGGGCAAGAGAGAGCCGGGAGCAAGGGCAATAGAGGAGGATCCCCAGAGTTCTTTTCTGTTAAAGAAGGGACTGACTCCACCGACATCAGTGAGCATGAACATGAGGGGGAAGTTCTACTGACGTTACCACTGGCTCGGCCTCAAGTAGGAGTTCGGGCGACATAAGTACGCAAAAGAGAAAGAAAGTAAGAGAAAGAAAAAATGGAGGAGGGTCCATTAGCAGTATGAACAAAAAACTGTCTTGGGATTATTCAGCCACTTCAGGACCTTATCAAGAAAGTGGTCAAGGTCAAGGTGAAGGGGCTGCCGGCGGACCGCCACCTAGGTCTACTCCCCAGAATGTAACAATGGAGATGATGTTTGGCACGCTTAAACAGATGCAATCCGAGGCTAGGGTGGAAAGCCGGAGAGCAAGACGTGACACGAAAAAGATTCAGGCATCACTCAGAAAACTAAATAGAAAATACGAAGAGGTGGAGGAGAGGGTTACACAGGTGGAAGAGCGGACGGGGAGGATGGAAGATGAGGTAACGGACTGGCAGGCCTTCAAGATTGAACAAGGGAACAAAGTGGAAGATCTTCAATGGAAGATCGAAGATTTTGAAAACCGCCAAAGGCGGAACAATGTGAGACTCCTGGGACTTGAAGAAGGGTTGGAGGGGCAGGATCCGAGAGGGTATGTCATTAAACTTTTGAAAGGGGCCTTCCCGGAGTCCCATTGGCAGTGGGAGACGGAAGTCCAAAGAGCACATAGATATCCTCTATCTATAAAGAAAAATCGAGGGGGCCAACAGAATACATTACCTAGGGCAATGCTTGTGTTCCTAGGAAACTTCCTTGCAAGACAAGAGATCATGGATAGAGCCAGGCCAGAGTCTAGGAAAACTTATGATGGTGCTACATTCTTTTCTAGGCCTGACTTCTGTCATGTCACAGTTGAGAGAAGGTGGAAGCTAAGGCAACTGATCGCACCTTTTCAGAAGCAAGGCACGGAAGCATATCTGCTATATCCAGCAAGATTAAAGGTCATCAACAAGGGGTATACCAGGATGTTTTTTTCGGAAATTAAAGCAGGGGAATTTCTTGCAGAGCTTACTGAGCAGCATAGGGGGGGGCAACAGAGGAAAAAGCCCACCTAAAACATCATAGGTTAAGAGATATATATAGATGGACTACCAATGTAAGCCGAATGGTTAAGATAGTAGGTAAGGGTAGGAGAGAGAGGCGACACTACAGGCTACAGAGGCTACACATAGGTCATAATTGACCTATTTGCCTGTAATGAGGGGGGGTGGGATCTCAGAGGGGGGGAGAAGGGAGGGGAGGACAGGGGGGGCAGAGGGGGCTGGGGGGAAGGAAATTTGGTTGGTAAATACAGCACATGGAAAGGAAGGATGCGAACATAGGGACTTCTGGGAGGGAGCACTGTTTGCAGGTGGCAAGGTAAGGACTGGGTGGAATAGCAGGAAGGAAAGATACAATAAACTAGGATGGCATTAAGGATAGCCTCTATAAATATCTGTGGATTAAACGATGGAGGGAAAAGACAGAAAGTGTCTGCTATGCTAAAAATGTTGAAATTAGATATAGTATGCCTCCAAGAGACGCACATAGAGGGAAATAACAAATATATGTTAGATCAGATGGGTTTTGAGGTACTAGCCTTTACTAGACAAGAAACTAAGACGAGGGGGGTGGCCATATTAGCAAAAAAAGGGGTTTTTATAACAAAGAGGAAAAAAGAGGATCAGTGGGGGAGATGGGTGATGATCGAGGTAGAATCAAAGGCCGCATGTTACACTATTGTTTCGGTATATGGATCCAATGATGATGACCCGGAGGTTTTTGAATTTTTAGATCAGGAACTACCCCTCTGGCCTGAACCCATCATCTGCTGTGGAGATTTTAATGTTAATGGTTTAATGGGATTGGGTATGACGGGTGGAGGGACGTTTGGGGGGAGGAAAAAGAAAGTTTGTAAAGCGGTTTGTAATCTTGCTCGCCACAATGCTTTAGTTGACGCTTGGTCCCAAACACATCCACACGGGACCGGGAGCACATATTATTCGGCACCACACAGATCGGTGGCTAGACTAGATTATTTCTGGATTTCTAATTCTTTGATAGGTGATAGCCAATTGGAGAGGCGTCCGAGGATAATATCGGACCACAACCCTCTTGTTCTAACTCTTCCGTTGGTTACCGGGGGGGAAAGAAAGTCTTACAATTGGACCTTCGAAAGAGGGCTACTAAAGGATGAAAATTACGTGAAAAGAATGAGAACCTGGATTAATCAATTTTGGGAGATCAACAGAGGCTCAACCACGGCTGGCGTGGTCTGGGATGCCTTTAAGGCTGGCGTCAGGGGGGAAACCCTCTGCTACACCCTACAAAGGACTAGAAACGAGAAAGAGGAAATGGCTAGGAAATTAAGGGACTTAAAGGACTTGGAAGAACAGCTAGTATTAGCCATTTCTAAGCAGGATCCTCTGGAGGATATACTCCTAAACATAGAGTTGAATAAAGTAGATGCATGTGAAAGTATAGTTAGGAGAACTGCAGCTATCTATTTAGCTAAAAGGGAGAAAAGCTATGAGTACAATGAGAGAATTGGACACCTTCTTGCAATCCGAACTAGGCAGAACTTGGCTGCAGGACAAATAAAGGAAATAAAGAACGAGGCAGGTGTGGTAGTAAATAAAGTTGCGGATATACAGGAGGTCTTTAAGAACTTTTACACTAAACTATACGAACAGACATTAAACAATACAGAAGAAGAGATCAGGGAATATTTGAAAGATATAAATCATGTAGAGTTACAAAATGAGGAGAAGGGGAAATTAGAGATCAAATTTACACTACAGGAGGTACAGGGAGCGGTGAACAATCTTCCCGCTGGAAAAGCTACAGGCCCAGATCAAATACCAGCAGAGTTTTATCAAATCTTTTGGGATGTATTAGGAAAGGATATGCATGAAACTCTTAGTCAGGCACAGTCAGGGAAATCAATTCCACCTTCATGGGGAGGGGCTGATATCATTGTGATATTAAAGAAAAACAAACCACCCCTAGAACCAGGTTCCTATCGCCCGATAACCCTAATGAACGCAGATGCCAAAATCTATTCTAAAACACTTGCACAAAGATTAAGTAAGATTATAGAGCACTTGGTGAGTTCAACACAGCACGGGTTTATCCCAGGGAAGGGGACCACATGGCATACGAGGCAGATGATCACTATCATAGACGCCATGGGAGTTGCAGGAGACCCTGTTGCGGCCGTATTTCTGGATGCAGAGAAGGCCTTCGACAGGGTCTCCTGGAAATACTTACGGGAAGTAATGAATTGGTTCGGGCTGGGTAGTGGATATATTAAGGCAATCCAGGCACTGTATACAGAACCTAATGCTAGAATAAGAATCAATAAAGGATATACTGACCCAGTACAGATTAAACGTGGCACAAGGCAGGGATGCCCTGCATCTCCGCTGCTCTTTGCACTTTATATTGATCCTATTCTGCGCAGACTAGAAAATAACTGTATGATCTCCCCAGTTAGGCTACACGATATTAGTTATAAAATATTCGCCTACGCGGATGATGTGGCCATAATTACAAACAATCCAGATATAGCTCTTCCTGAGATAGAGAGGGAAGCAGCAGGCTTCGGAGTAATCTCTGGGTATAAAATTAATAGAGAGAAAACTCAAATAGTACAGAACAGCTATATGAACTATCAAGATAATAGAGTTGCTGATGTAGCTATATACCTAGGAATAAAAGTCACTGCAGATCTAGACAATCTGGTAGAGATAAATATGAGCCCATTAGTAAATAAAGTCAAGGAAAATACAGAAAGGATCCATAAACTACATCTGATGTTGATGGGTCGTATAAATATGATCAAAATGACTACCTTTCCAAAATTCTTGTACTTATTTAGAGCGATCCCACTCTTCTTTGACCATCTTTGGTTTAATAAAATAGAAGCAATTCTAAATAAATTTATTTGGGCACATGGTAAAACCAGGAGAGCATACCGACACCTAACACTACCAAGAGAAAAGGGGGGGTGGGGAGCACCTGATTTTCGGTTCTATTACTGGGCCACAGCTATGCAATATTTCCAGGGACTAATTGGGGGTGGGGGTACAGAGCTAGAAGAAAGCTCACAGAGATTCACCAACGTTTATACTGCATTACTAGGAGGAGAGGCTGTAAATGGATTTTTGAATACAATTGATTTTAGTTATTTCAAACATACCAGGTGTAAAACTTTAAAAGCTGCTTATAGCATCTGGAAGGTGATACAAAAGAAAATAGGATTAGGAAGACATAATAATTATACACGGATGTATTCGAATAAATCTTTACCTGGAGATATTTTTAGGGATATGGTGATGAGGGATTGGGACAACAAAGGGATCAGAAAGATAGGGAACCTTATGAACCAACAGGGGGAAATCCTACAGTTTGGCGAGATCCAAAGCAAATTTAAGGTAACAAACAATAGTTTCTTTAAATATCTACAGATTAGAAGCTATCTGTTAAATAAACAGGGAGGAACGTTGGGTTTTGGGTCTTGTCGTATAATGGACTATATAGAGGGCAATTTTCACTGCACAATTCGATATTTGTATGCAGAATTATGTACATATAAATCAGATGACAGGGAGAAATATGCCAGGAAGTGGGTGGGAAAAGTGGGCTCACAACCCGATGATTTTCAGCTGTCCCTTGATCTGGGCCGAACAGTGCTATGCTCTGCCTCCTTACAGTCACAGCACTACAAGACTGTCTATTCGCTCTATCATACCCCAGCCAGAATTGCACAATGGGGGGGGCAATACAGGAATAACATGTCCACGCTGTGATTCGGAAAGTGCAGACATCATCCATATGTTCTCCCAATGTCCACAATTGTATACTCTTAAAAAAGAAATTGAGAAATGTATCGATGTTTCGCTGGGGTTTAAAATTAAGCTTACAGATGAATTATTACTGCTAGGGGTCGTGGCAGGAATTGAGGATGCTCCTTTGGAGTTCATGTTTATGATAGCCGCAGTTTTTCATATTTGCATAGCAATATCATGGCTCGACAGAGTTCCACCTACCTTTCAGATGTGGATTGCTCGGTTATTATCAACCTACAACTTAGAAAAGGCAATTTACGATAGAAAGGGAAAACGAGGCAGATCTTTGGGAAGGAAGATTTGGCATCCAGTGGCAAACTGGAAATACGGTTTGATAAATCGGGAAGAGATGCCTGCTGATGGGGCTTTTCCAGTTGAGAATACGGGTTGAAAAGTCTGTAAACCGCCGTCTATATTATATATATTTTATTTTATTTTTCTTATTTTCCCCCCTGTGAAAATCAAAATGTAGACATAATCACCTACAAATAACGGTACGTGAATTGTAAAAACTTTGATTTTGAAATGTATAAGTGTGCTGTAACATGTATTGGTTTATTATTTGGAAATGTAAATTTTTTAAAATAAAAATATATATAAAAAAAAAAAAAGGAGGTATGGGCTGTGTAGTGGGTGCAAACGTCACTTGAAAAGAGAATGTAATATATCCCATTAAAAACAACATTACGCTAAACAACATACAAAGACACAATATTAAAAAACATTTCCTGCTCATGATTGTACACATTCTGGCTCTAAAATTCATTTCTTCAACAGGTCTCTCCATCTCGAAAAACTCCATCCTCTAACCGTGCTGCTCGCGGGGGTAGGGTGTTCCGTGCTAAGGAATGCGTCTGTCAGTCCAGGGAACGCCCAAGGACCAAACAGAACCGTCGACCTTGTGTCTCCGGCTTGCACTCCAAAGACTTGACGCCGCGACCCTACAGCTGAACTCGGAAGGCGGTTCGAAAAACAAAAATCGGTCAAAACAGTTTCTCAGATGGGAGAGCTGTATGTTCAAAAATAGCAAAGGAAATCATTTTATTTGTCCCATGACTCTTGGTCATAAATTATAACGGCCCTTCCCGGGCGATGTCTGGTCACAGAACAAGAGTTCAGGCTCGGTAGTGTCCAATCGAACTGACGGTGGCACAGCTCCTTGCAGAAGATCGTCGCTTTCACGCTCAGAACTTGTCCCCACTAAACGTGCATCGCTAAAAGGCAGAAAACGAGGCACAGTCTCAGTCTCAGAGTCAGCAATACCCTCCTGGACCCACCGGTCGTACGGCAGAGGCAAAGGGGCCCTCTTACAGTGTACGCCGTGGATCCAGTTCTTCTTTCCTTGCACTCGTACTGCAGATCGCGTTGATAACAGCACCAAGTAGGGACCAATCCAGCGGGGCTGATCGTTCTTCGCTCGCTGGAAGTTCCTGATCAGCACCCACGAGCCAGGATCGATGACATGTCCTGGATCTTCAGAAGCCTGAGGCAGTGTATCGTGAACCTGTTGGTGTAAGACACGCAATTTAGCCGTCAAATCATACAGATAGTCAAGCAATATAGGGTGTTCAATCTCGCTGAATTTCGTCGGCCTCGGCACTCCCCATATGTTTGCCGGGGACCAAACACAATCTCATAAGGACTAAGTCCTACTCGGGAATGCACAGTCATCCTTGTAGACAAAAG
This sequence comes from Lissotriton helveticus, assembly GCF_964261635.1. Taxonomy (NCBI): domain Eukaryota; kingdom Metazoa; phylum Chordata; class Amphibia; order Caudata; family Salamandridae; genus Lissotriton; species Lissotriton helveticus. The sequence goes on along the minus strand of NC_136068.1, from coordinate 1,554,592,273 downwards.
TGCTAATGGCAAAGCATCAGGCCATTTAAGACCAGAGCTCGCTTGTATCTTGGCCAGTTTCAGTTTAAGAGTGCCATTATAGCACTCTACTAGTCCAGCTGATTGGGGTGATTTGCAGCATGGAACTTTTGGCGGATTCCTAGCCCTTCACATACTCTCTTCATCACTTGACCCACAAATTCACTCCCATTATCACTCCAGACCATTCTCGGCAAACCATACCTAGGGAAAAACTCTTTGACTAGGGCTTTAGCTGTGGACAAGGCAGTATTATCTTTCAGAGGATATGCTTCTACCCATCTTGAGAAGGCACAAACAACCACGAGTACGTATTTCAGGTTGTTGCATCTCTCCATGTGAATAAAATCTAGCTGCAAAACCTCGAACGGATACGTCGGAGGAGCAAAATTACCAGCTGGAGTTGGAGTTCCCTTACCAGGATTGTACCTCAGACAGACCATACAATTTTTGACCACATTCTCTGCACACTTAGGAATTCCAGCATTTTGCCATACTGGAGCCAACAACTTACAAATCCCTTTCACACTGATATGAGCCATCCCATGCGCCATCGTAACCACTGCAAGTACGTACGCATCAGGTAACTACCATCGCTGATGCTCTGACAATTCAACCCAACAACCATTTGCATCCAATTTACCCGTACTCTCTCTCCACACACTCAACTCTTTCTCCGTAGCTTCAGCTTGAATCGACTTCACATTCTCTATCGTGTCCTCACACATTCCTCTATCCGGAACCCATCTCGCCGGACCCGTAACATACATTCGACTCATCACATCCCTCGCCACGTCTTTCGCAACTTCGTCTGCAAACGCATTACCACGACCAACATCATCGGTGACCTTCTTGTGTGCACTGCATTTTACAATCGCAACTTGCAACGGCAAGGTAAGTGATTCCAGAAGCTCATTCACCAACTGACCATTCTGAATCTTCGTTCCGTGAGACGTGAGGAACCCACGTTCCTTCCACAAACGTCCAAAACTATGAGCCACACCAAACGCATACTGGCTGTCGGTATATATGGTCACTTTCTTTCCTTTCGATAGCACACATGCTCTCGTAAGCGCAATCAACTCTGCTGCTTGGGCTGAATTATGTGGGATACGTGCAGCTTCAACAATCGTATGCAAAGTCGTAACAGCATATGCCGCAGTCGTATCACCATTCGGAAGCTTGAAGCATGAACCATCCACCCATAAGGTACCATCACACTTCACAAGAGGAGTGTCCCTAAGATCTATTCTTCCTTTTGTTTCCTCCTCTGTCCTGAGAAAGCAATCATGTTGTTCAACAACATCTGTCTCTAGTGAAATCGGCAATAACGTGGCTGAATTCAACGTATTGCATCTCTTTATGTGCACATGACTCACTAGGAGTGTCAGCTCATAACCTGACAATCGAGCACTAGTTAAGTGCTGTGTCTTGGTCCTGTTTAACAAAGTATCCACTGAATGTGGAACCATCACGACCAGCGTATTATTCATCACCAAACCAGCAGACTGTCGAATAGAAACAGCTGCTGCCGCTGTGGCTCTCAAACAACTCGGCAACGCTCTAGCTACCGGATCCAAAGTCGACGAGAAATACGCACATGGACGCTGCTTGTCCCCAAAAGATTGTGTCAACACTGACAACGCACATCCCACTCTCTCGTGGACATACAACGTAAAGGGATTACTGTAGTCGGGGGTACCCAACACAGGAGCCGAACACAATGCATTGTGCAATTCGGAAAAACTTTTCTGACATTCTTCGGACCACGGGAGGGGATTCGGTGTATCTTTACAGGTCAATGCCACCAGCGGTTTGGCCAGCAGAGAAAAATCCGGTATCCATTGTCTGCAATATGACGTAATACCCAGGAAAGCACGCACTTCTCTCTGTGTAATTGGCACACTCATTTTCGCAATCGCTTGAATTCTTTCTGGGGTCAATCTTCTTCCCTCCTTCGATAAGAGATGACCTAAGTAGGTCACTTCTTGTCGACAATACTGTAATTTTGAAAGAGACACCTTGTGATGAAAATTGGACAAATGACGCAGTAATGATAAAGTAGCTTTCTTACAAATTTCCTCAGTATCGGCAGCAACTAATAAATCGTCGACGTACTGAAGAAGAGCGGCACCCTCAGGTAAGACAATCGTGTCAAGTTGTGTTTTTAAAGCCTGACTATAGATTGACGGACTTTCACAATAGCCTTGAGGAGCGAGCTTGAACCAGAAGCTTCGACCTCCTAAAGAGAAGCCGAAAATATCTCTACTCTCCTCGGAAATCGGGATGCTGAAGAAAGCATTCTTCAAATCAATCACCGAAAACCAAGTGGCCGAAGCCGGAATCATCGTCAATAAGGCAGTGATATCAGGGACAACAGGAAATTGTGGCACGACGATTTTGTTAACCTCTCTAAGATCGATTACAAACCTGTAAACAGGTGGCTGAGAAGAGTCAGTGCGTTTCAAGACAGGCAAAACCGGACTGTTGCACACATTTCCTCTCGTTTCTTCAATCACATCTTTCTCAATCAAATCATAAATGATCGCTAGCAACGCCCTTTCTCCATCACTAGAGATCCTATATTGGGGAATACGTGGCATTTTAACATTCGCTTTCAACGTCACAACATATGGCGGTATCTCCAAAAGACCCACATTATTAGGACCAGTAGCCCAAAAAATATCAGGCAGAGAAGACAATTCTGTCGGAAGTTTATCCTTCGACAAATACATCGGCGAGACCACTTTCTTACCCAGTGTAAGTTGTACTCCCGAAGGAGAACAATACAATGTCGCATACAATCTTTTCAACAGATCCAATCCCAACAAGTTTTCACCACAACCTGTCGTCAGAATAAGGGGTGCTTCTAATTCTCGACGTCCAACAGAAAGAGACATAGGACTAGAAATTGGGTTTCTAACCGGGGCGCCAGAAAAACCTACTGAAACATTCGTTGAGCCAGACAAAGGTGCGCAAGGGAGTCTAGAGTGCATAATAGAACTCTTTGTAGCACCAGTATCCAACAGAAAAGGCTCTGACACACCTGATGTAATCACTTCAACATAAGGTCCACTCTGATCTACTGGAACTGAAACCACTCCCTCTCTTTGTCCATGGCTGTCCTAGCAATCGTCACCATCCATATTCTCACCCTCAACGTAATAGTCGTCAGCATAGTACTGAGTAGTCCTACCAGATGCACCATTCTGCTGATCAAAACTATTCATCGAAATTTGCGGAGGAAAGGAACGCGCATTCTGGGGAAAACCTCCACGTCCCCTACCTCTAGAAGCTTGCGGAATACCCCGACCTCTTGTGCCAGAAACACCATTCATACGCTGTAACAAAATAGGGCAACTATGTTTAAAATGATCCTCTTCCCTACAATATGCACATTGATTAGGACCTACCAGAAAACGCGGTTGAGGAGACTCGAACCTTTGCGAGTTTCTCGGAACCTGCTGAGGCTGTTGATAATCACGCTGGCTACTACGGGGCGGATACGCTTGCTGTAAAAGCACCTTAGTTTTCAACTCTTTAGTTTTCTTGTCTGCTCTATCTTTCTCATCCTTATCCCTATTTTCGTAGTACTGCGCAGTAGCCAATATCTGTGCTGATGAGGAAACGGCCCAAGAACTCTCTGAATCCTTCAACTTCTTACATAACTCAGGAAGTAAATTATGTACAAACTTGTCAACAAACAGACGTTGACCACCCTCTGTACTCATGTCTTGACCACTATGGTCGATAAAAGTCTCTTCAAACCTGGTGAAGAAATCAGACACGGTTTCCTCTTTCTTTTGCTTACACGCAGACAATTTGTCCCAGTTTACTCGCATAGCGAGTGGAGTGGTGTGGCTCACTGGTTAGAGGCGGCAGACCCGGGAGCAGAGGACGGCCCGGGACCAGGGTTCAATTCCCGGCGCGGCAGGGTCTTGGACCGGGGTCAGCGGACTCGATAATTCTCGCCTCGGTGCCTACTCTAACTAGGGATCACACTCGGCAACTCTGGGCATTAGCTTGCCTCATCTCCACAACGGCCCCACACATACGCCGGGGATGCCTGGTTTCACCTTGGAGATACCCAGTAGGGACCATCTCACAGGGAAAGCCAGGACGGGTTCCCCAGCGGTCTATAGCGCAGAGATACTCCTTCGTGAGTTGATTCTAGCGCGTTAGAAACCCACAATTAATAGCAGGCATTACATTTTCATGTAAGTAATGATCTTACCAGGGAGTTCTGCAACTACAGGCTCAGGTTTGGCACCACCAATTTGTCGGCCGTCTACAGCACTAATATTAGCCCATGTATCACCTAACTCCTAAGCATGATCGGTGTGACGAATCAAACCCCATAAAGGCTGCGGGACCACATTTCCAAACAACATGTCTATATCAGCTAGATTCATAACACATGAGTCTGCAGTCTGTGATAATTCCTTATAGTATCCTGCAGGTTTCTTACGGGGGTCGGGCAAAGTCTGCTTAAGAGCCAAAACTTCTGCACGTTTCCACGGAACATGTACCCAAACACGTTGAAAATGAGGCAGAACAGCTGGATTAGCGTTTGGGTCCCCTTCTCTCCAAACTGGGGGAACTTCTCTCATGGGGTATTGTCGCACCTTTCTCCTAACAGAAGCGTCAGGCTCAAACAGCGGCTGAGAAGGAGACTCACTCCTAAACGACAACAATGTCGCAACTGCTCTTTCAACATCGGAACCCACAATCGTACCTTTCGCAAACTCGGATTGCACATTGGACAACTCCGGCGGAGTCTGTCCCAAATCATCATCTTCCCATTCTTCACGAAGGAAAATACACATCTTATCAAAAACGTATCTCTGCTTCGGTGCTTCCCATTGACGGAAGACATCCATAACAGACTTTACATCATATCGCAAAGGACGGGTGATCCACTTATGCGCCAAGTGATCCAATACTTCCCTCTCTCGGGAATCAGGCAGTTGGCTACGCAACTGTTTACGCTCTGAAACAGGGGTCGTATTAAACGGCCCAAAGAAAGGAGATAAAAGACTAGTTACAGTATCAGTCATTCTCTGTCGAACAGAAGGAGAGGTCGACAGAACAGGAGATAAGGGGGACTGAGAGACAGTTAATGTAGGAACAGTAGCAGAGGAGGCAGAGAGAACAGGCGGAAAAGTCACAGGAATTAAAGGCGGAGCAGGTAGCAAGGTCGGCGGCCCTTGAGGAGGCTGCGCCAAAGGAGTAGGAGCCAACTGAAGAGGAGCTGGCGGCTGTGCAATAGCAAGAGGCTGCACAACCGGGGGTTGCGCAACTAAAGGTTGCGGAGGTGCTGTAGCACTCTGCACATAAGGGGGTGGTGAACTCAACAAATGCGACATCAAGGGATCTTTCTCAAGTTCCTTCGCTGCATCTTGCTGAAGAAGCGGCAAAGCTGGATAACATTTATCAATCGCCATTTTACGTTGCCTGTGCAACTGCTCACTCGCTTGTTCTTCTTCGTTATCTTTAAACTGCATAGCAGCTTGCATTATCGAGATACCCTTCTCTCTTTTATTTCTCTTAGCTAATTTAATTTCTTTCTGTCTGGCTTCCTTTCGCCATAGGCGGACAGAGTCAAACATCGCCGGCCGGGCTTTCTTCTTAAAAAGTCTAACCTCTAAATTATCTAAAACTTCTGTATTAAAACTACCATATTGGGGCCATTTGAGGACACCGTCCTTCCTTGTGTACCTAATCCACACTTCATTATACGTGATGGGGCCCACGCCATGTTTCACATAAAGCTCATAGGTTGGAGTTCCAATCGGAGGAACCGGACACGAGTCCTCCAATCGGGAATCCCTAGTACAACCACAACAAAATATTCTTCCAAGTCTGCTAAGACCAGGCATCTTCGCTCTCTAGTCTAGCTTCAAACTTCAAAGGATTATCAAATACGATAGTCTCGTGAATACACGAGTCCCTCGGCTTTGGTACTTGCAAGGCCCAAATCAAAGATCCCAAGGGGATACCCAAAAACTAAGGACTGGGAGACGCTCCACTTATACTTAACTGAGGTACAATGACGTCACCAGAAGACCCGTCTATCGTCTCGCTCTACAAATCGTCTAAGGCTCCAAGACAGGGCGACAGTCAGGGCAGCAGTCCTTCGTAGCCGTCGGAAAGCGGTGAACCTCGCAGCAAAGACTTTCGGACCACGACGACATACAGGGGTCGATGAAGTGGCTGGCCTTCCTCCAGAATTTTCACACGAAGCTCCTCACGATCGTCAGGCTTGGACCGGTACCGCTGAAGTCGCCCAACGTTGGGCGCCAAATGAAGAACCGGGTTATTTAAGACCCAGCGGTGCCAGGGGACACACCCGAAGTCTCCGGATTCACCTGTCTCAGAACTACAGAAACGCAGAGTCTTCTTGGTGACGTCAAAGATCAAATTTATTGGCTGCTACCAGTAACAGAGGTCCACGAAGTACAATGGCTGTATATTCGTAGGAGACTGCTCAATCTTACAAAGCAAGCCATCCCTTTTATACCAAATATTGTGCTTCAGGCAAACATTCCTTATTTACAGTTGACCAATCCCATGTGTATGCGACAAAAGCATTGCATGACAAACCCACATTTCATTGTCCTGCCCACCATCAATTACCCGGAAAGGCCCAACACTCTTCATCGGATAAATCGGACGGACCCCTAATAAAAACGGGCACCTCCTCATCGTAAACAGGCCATAAAGAAAGGAGCAGAGACAGGTGTGAGTCAGATAAGACATAGTTGTGTGCAATAAAGGGTTTATGATGTCCTATGCCTTGATCCTCAATCTTGACCAGCTACTGGGAAAGGAACTGGCCTAACAGGTTTGGCTTCGGGCAACGGAGTCAGCTTGCCCAGGTCACACAGAAGTCAGCTAAAGGTGTACGTGTCCCAAGGACTCATTCGGCCTTAGTCATCGGCCTATGTGAGGGCAACCACAAAATGGCTGCCGTGCACAAAATGGAACCCAAGGGTTCAGAACGGAATCCCTGATTTCATGGTGATCTCGTCACTCGAACATGACGAAAATACTCGTACATATTATACTCGCCATTTTCGGTCTGCTGATACCAAAATCGTCATGATACGACGACATTTATGAAACGGGTTCAGAATTCACGGTACCTCAACCGGTCTACCCGGTACCAGCTTTCTCGATCCGGGCAGCACAAAATGGATGCTTTTAGCCACAGACACAATTCTGCTCTCCTGCTGCTGAGCCAAACTCGAGCAGAGCAAGGCATAATAGGCATCCTGTCGCAGGGAGGTGTGATCACCTCCCAGACAGGGTTTAGTGTATTGGGGCTGGGTGGGTGCACTCTGAGAGTGACAGAAAGTCTGCACTGGGGGCACATTTGGTGTCCCTGTACATAGTCCAGCTCAAACCAGTTCTGGGAGCCATTCGCTCCCGCTCTGGTGCAAAACTGGACAAAGGACACAGGGGTAGCCACCCCTCTGTCCTGCACCTCCCCTAGGAGGGTCCCCTGAATCTTTCCAACCCTTTCCGGTGGGTTTAAAGTGGGTTACCTGGCTACAGGACTTTAGATTTAACTGGACACGATTCTACTAAGAAGGAACCAAGTACTTCGACAGTCTGCACGACGCTGGATGACTGAAGAATCTCCCTTGGAGTAAAGGAGTTACTGCCCTGCACTAGCAGGCACCTAAGTGCATCTGACCGGCTTGCTTCTGCCATGCTCCTGAGGACTTTGAAGATTTCAGCAACATAGGAGGTGGATTTCTGAAGGTCCCGGAGGTCGATCTGCCGTCTCAGCGATTCTGAGACCAGTATCCCTTGTGGGGACTGAGTGACCCGAACCCCTGTGCACCGCGTACATTTGCAAGTGCATATGCTTGTTGGAGATTCCCGAGCTTGTGCATTGGACTCCGTGTAGTCCTGAACCCGAGCAGTATTTGCACGAAGAAATCCGACCTCCTCGCACTGAGTGCTCCGTGGGCTGGTGCTTTGCAAAGTTGCTTGAGGTCTCCTCGGGACTCCTGGTGAGGATCACCTTGTTTATTCTTTGCTGGGCTTTCTTGGTTGCTACAGATTTGCCCTGACTTTCCATTGCTTGGAGAGTCCCCTGGACCTTGCTGGTCCACACCGTAACCTGGTTGTCCTTTCTGCTTCGGTTGCATTTGCCAAGGCTTGTTGGTGCTCCAGCCAGACACCGACCCCTCAGCACTCGACATCCTTCGTGGGACAGCTCATCTATAGATCTTGGTCGTCCTCGACATCTCCTGATTCCCGTGGCTGCAGTCAAGCATACCTTCTTTACACCTGAAGCACCCAACGTCAGTGGGCATTCGACTACAGAGCCCCTGAAGTGACCCAGACTCTGTCCCCACTGCTTACAGGTTCCTCTCACCTAGAATCCATGCTTGGATTCCACCGGACACTTCGCCTTCCCGGCAGCAGTACTTCTTTGCAGCTCTCCCTTGAAAACAATGAAGGTTTCAGACACCACTTGACCCAGAGCGTTTGCTTGAAGTCCTCGTAGAAGTGTCCTTAAACTGTAACTTTGCAACCGCGACTTTCCCATAGTGTCGTACGGACCACACGGTCGAGTTTCCTCACTGCACCCATCCTCCTTGGGCTCCCTCTGTCACTGGCTTGGGTGATTCCTTGAGGTCCCCACGATTCTACATGCACTAGGTACTGTGTCTAGTTAAGTCGTGATTGTTATTCCATATTTTTAGTATATAGTTCGGTCTCCCCCTGGAGCCCGCTGTGTATTGTGCTACTTACGAATGTTCTATTGATTCAGTATTGTGTGCTTTATGTTCTAATGTCATGTAGAGGCTAGTAGAATGCAAAAATAATAAATACATCTTTTTATATAACTACTGTGTGGTTCTCCTTTCATTTATGCATTCAGGAGGTGATATTCTGGTAAAACAAGCTGCTTTACATTCTTTCAAGATTAAGTCTGAAGGCTGCACTCCACAGCTACCACTACGATAGCTTTCTAACGGTTATTTTTGACCTCATACATCATAAGGGTCGTGTGGACTGGTACAGGGTGCCCACTTTAATTAGTGGACAGCATAAACCAAGCCACCGTCTCACAAATATGACCTCTAAAATCCAATAAAAACATCATACACCAATAAAGTCATACCTTTAGACAAGCAGTCATACAAACTTTTATCATACCACCAAATGAGTTAACATAAAATACTGTTCTGAGTGTCACCAGTAACTAAACCGAACAATGCTTCCTACCAAATTTCTTGATTCTTTCATTCAGAAATATTACCATATTTCTGGATGAAAGAACCACGAATACAAGCCACAGCTCTTCTGTTCTAAGCAAATGAATTGTTTTAATGTATGAATTGTTGAGAAATCACCCTGTGAAATAATTTGGTGGTTAGCTATGTCCAGTTTAGTCTTTGGTCTTGGGAAGATGTATTAACCTGAGGATTTCAGGGGCCTAGTGCCACTAGTCCAAAGGAGTCTGGAGTTGCCTTTGGCTCTCAAAGAGATCCCTCTTTCTCAGGGAACCAGTTTTTGGTTCAGGACGAGTCACAGTTGTGCAGTATAAGGATGGTTGCCAGAGGAGCAGGGTATAACACCTTTGTTTTGAGCAGGTTCTGTAGTCACAGACTGGGGTCTCTTCTTTGTCCTCTATTGCAATTCATATCAGAAATGAGGTTCTAGTGCCAGGGGTCCTCTTAAATTCTAGATGTAATGGTCTAAAGGCGTGGGTGCAAGTAGCCAATGGGCTACTGGCCCCTGCAGTTCATCCGCCCCTGAGGTGACCACATCCGGGGATATGTGCCACCTTTTTTTTTACCAAGAACCCTCTATTCTGTCATATTTAAAAATGGCAGAAACCTTCTTTGGCTATACAGACCAGGAAGCCCACCCTAGAGGTGTGGCTAGCCTTCTGCGGTTGTACGCCTCCTGACTACATAAATGACCTGCCTACCGGGGTGCAGATGTGCCTGGGAGCAGTGGGATGGCGGTTTGCTCCTTTTGGAGGCAGCCTGGTTGCAAATCAGAGGCAGTGTAAGCTTTGAAGCTCACCACCTTGATGGCCCACTTCATTACCCATCCTGTCAGAGAGGGAGGTGTCACCTCCTTCCTGTCCAGGCCTTTGTTTCTGACACCTGGGGAGTTCACACCTCCTGGCAGGGGGTCAGATTCCTCAACACATGACTTTTCTTCTACATCCCCAACCGCCAGCTCCGATCCGCCGACCTCCCCCTAGTCTCTCACATCCGAAGAACAAACACCGGCGGCAGATCCTTCTCCCACCTCGCCGCCAAGACCAGGAACACCCTCCCACTGAGCCTAAGACAGACCCAAGACCTGCTGACCTTCAGGAGGCTACTCAAGGCCTGGCTGTTCGACCAGTAGCGCCCCCCCCCATTTAACCCCAGCACCTTGAGACCCTCACGGGTAAGTAGTGCACTCTACAAGTTCTTGATTGATTGATATTGGCTGCAGCGTCTGCTGACTATCAGCCAGTGCACAGGAAGGGCTAAGGCAACCAGGTGTGCAACTTCTAAGGTAGCCACCTGGGTGCATGTTACATTGTCTCTGATAATGGAATCATGTCAGGGGTGATTAGGCACATTGTTTGATACCAAACATGACATATTTTAGTGGTACCATAATGGAGCTGGCAACCTCGGGGTGCCCAGTTTCCAGCCCATGTTATCCTATGGACCGCTGATCACTTGCAGTAGCCCTTAATGAAAAGAGGCTACTATACGGACATATATGCTTGAACGTATATGTCCCAGCTCTGCTAAGTGTGAGAAGTTGGCCTGGCATATGCTGTCCACTATTCTAGTGGGCACCTTGCACCAGTCCAAACAACCCTTATTAATGATAGGTTTAAAGACAACCTTTATTGAAAGCTATCCTAGTGGTAGCTGTGGAGAGCAGCCTTCAGGCTAAGTCTTGAAGGAGTGTAAAGCAGCTTGGTTTGCCAGATTATAACCTCTTGAATGTCTAAATGAAAGGAGAACCACACAAGGTATATATATAAAATATATATATTTATTACTAAACACTCTCTAGTAATATCTTTATGAGATTACAGAGCAAAGTACACAATTTAAATGCAATAGAACTTCAGTAAATAGCACAATATACACTGGGCCCCAGGGGGGAACCAAACCATATATTAAGAAAGTGGTATTAGAACCACGACTTGACTAGACACAAGGCCTAGAGCCTGTAGAATCGCTGGGACCACAAGGAACTACCCAAGGTAGTGACACAGGGGACCCACGGGGGACGTGTGCAGTGTGAGAACACAACCGCGGGACGCTGTTAGCTTCTATGGGGAAAGTCGTGGTTGGAATATTAAAGATTAAGGACACCTAGGAGAGGACTTTGAGCAAACTCCTTTAGATTTGAGGTCTTGTAGTACCAACATCTACGGGAGCACCGGAGTACTTGAGTCACCTCACCCAGGGAAGCCGGGTGTATAGGTGTCTTTTGGTGTCGGGAATCCTAGTTGATTTCAATGGCAATCTGCTGCAAAGTGCTGCTCCCGTGGAGAAGAAAAGTGTCCAGTGTAATCCAAGCCTGGATCGAAGATGTGAGGAACCTGAAAGCAGAGGGGACAGAGTCTGGGTCACTTGCCAGTGGCACGGTAGACGAATGCCCACCAATGTCGGGTGATTCAAGTGTGAAGAGGTGAAGCTTGACTCTGCATCCATGAAGACCAGGAGGTGTCGATGATGACCAGGAGCTGGATTGGAGCTGTCCCACTAAGGACGTCGAGTGCTGCTGTGTCGATGCCTGGATTGGACCCAACAAGCCTTGGCAACAGCAACCCATGCAGGAAGAGAAAAGATGCTTCGGTGTGGACCAGCAAGGTCCGGGGGACTCTATGACAAAAAACAACCTAGGCAACTAATATTTGGCAATGTAGTATACATAAGGACAATTGGCTACACATTATTATAAAAGTACATGTTTTTATTTATAAATTTTTTAAAAACATATAGGAAAACAGATAGCATAAATAAAAAGAAGAAAAGGACAATAAACACAGTTGGAATCATACAATATCAATAAAATTCATACATTTATAACATTTTATGTAAACAAAGTTTAGAAAACTTAAAACAATTATTATAAGTGGCGCAATGGGTCTCTACGCGCGTTTCGGCGAACCAGCGCCTTCTTCTGGAGTAAGCCACATAAACTCTAAAAAGATACATATAAAAGGGCATTAATTATACACCATTCAATTAAAAGAAAAGAACACATAATCTCCTAAATTCTAACATGGTAGCCAAATTGTCCTACTTCTAATCAAGAATTACTTTCTTTTCATTTCCTTGCTTTATTTAGTGTATTATCATTTGGATAAGGAGTTCGGAATGACCGATACACATAAATAGATTCTCTGTCTTTCAAGACTAGGATTTTATTAAAAAGCATGTGAACACTTATACCAAAAATGTTCAAGTGATGGTCCTTTAAGTATATATTCGCCTCTTGGTATATATATATACACACATTTAAGATAGCGAAAACCTTATATAACAACTTTTATTAGGAGTAATTTTCAATTACTCTTATAGGCACTAGTTTTTAATGATTTTTCTGAAAACAGACAGACGTCTTATAGGATAATGATACTTACAAAATAAAAAGTGAAAATACACCGAAAGTTGATAGATAATTGGTTTAATGCCAGGGTATTTTCTAAGTTGATGAAGGATTGTAAAACCTTAAAGGAGAAAGAGGTGGAATATAACATCTCTTTTGGTAAGTCTATATATTGTTGCTGGCCATTAATGATTATATAATTATCTGGTTCTTTTATGTTTACCTGATTTGATGCAGCTTTTCAATGTAATTCCCGCCAACCGGAGACTCGTCATAAATTAATCAATTTTGATAATTTGGTATCGTCTTCTTCTGTGTAACTGATTTATCTATTCCGGAAGCGGAAAGAAAGGGTAATAATATCCTTTGTTTATTTGTTATATTTGGATCAAGCTTTTGATGTTACTTTCTTTCATTTATGTCACCTGTATATAGATTACTGGATCAGTAATTTAGACATATTTACATTCCCTTTTGATGTTATTGTTATATTATTCCCATACTTATTTCGCCTCATGTATCAGTGGGGACCCACATTTGGGCTTCATAAATAGACTAATAAAGTTATTTTTAATTTTCTCCTCGATTTTTATGCTGCGATTAATTCTTGTATATCACAGGGGGAAGGCTGAATATTCTGTTTATTCTATTTATTTAATTAAGTTTGTTTACTATTCAACTCGAAATTATTTGCAAGTAATGGGCTTACCTTAAGATTTAAGAGAGACGTTCCAAGATTTGTAAACAGCGAATATGAGGCGGCTTATTTAAAAGATCTCCCTGCCTGTGGGGCGTAACAAAGAAAGAAAAGAAAAGGGAGGAGGTATGAAAAATATCAGGCATAGAACCGGAGACGAAGTTCTAGTTTCAACTATTTATTAGAATATATAAAAGCGAGGCATCTTACCCGAATTTTTTCGGCAGAGCTCTTTCTATTGATGGTATAAAAGATCTCCCTGCCTGTTAAAACAAAATAATGACTGGTATAAGAAAAAATAAATAAAATAAATTAAAGGAAACAAGAAGGCAGGGAAATTGGAGTTTAAGGGTAAGACTCTACTCTATTTATCGCACGCAGGGGCACCTCGTACCTGAAGATGTTCGGCAGGGCTCAAAAATGTCCGGCGGCGGGACGTCGGGAACGGTGCGACTTGATCGTGGGTTCAGTGAGCGAAAGTGATTGATTTCCCTCCGGTTTAAATAGCGTAGATAATTGGCTAAGAACGTCCTCACCTGTGGACTACGTCTTAGTAAGAAAGAGAGATAAGACTACTCTTTTCGAGTGGTAACTGATTAGAGAACAGACACGGAAAGCCGGTATTGCTATTTCAGTTGCCTTTGCGTTGACTGTACGAAAATAAAGAAAGGCGGATGCTGTCTCTGTCTTTCTAACTAAATCTAAATGTTTATCGTTAGGGACAAAAGGAATTGTCTTTATGAAGTGAATAATTGAAAAAAAGGGGGGGGGGGTCAGTTTTAAATATGTATTTTTTTGGGTATGTTCATATGAAAAACCTAAGAGTGGAATTAATATTTCCTCTAGAATTAAATATATAGTTCGCTAGAGAGTGGGCAAGAAGCAAAGCTAAATTTTGATATGAGTCCACATTAATCTATTTAATTATAAAATTCGATTGTCTGTGAAAGTAAGGTATTTATGTTATTTTGACTGGAATTATTCTAGCCACGTTAATATTATCTTTTAATCTGAAGCGATGATCTATATCTAAGGTAAGGTACAGAGGTGGTATGGTATTTGTTCCATTCCCTATTAGATGGTCAGGTATTATAGGTGCATTTAGCGGTCTATCTATTTTGTACTTATTCTTTTTGTGAGGAAAAGGGTTAGATATATGTGTCTCTTTATCTATTATAAAATGGTAGGGGGAGCCATAGTGAATATCTGTTTTTCTCCTACTGAAATTAGACTGTTACAGTTCTCAAATAATTGCATGCTCCCAAGGAATTTCACTGTTCATGCCTTGGTTGAAAGTATTAAATACAAAAATCCAGAATACTTCTCTTTTCTTGCGTACAGCTGTACCTCCTTTTGATTCTGGAATATGAATTCTTTCTAGAATTCTCCATTTAAATTCTTCAGCTGTGTGTCCCTTCTCTAAGAAGTGCTTCACCATTGGGGAAGCTATCTTCTTGGTCCTTATAGCTGAGCGATGTTCGCTTATGCGTGTCTGGATCATGCGTGAGGTTTCACCCACATAGCCTAACATACACGGGCATTGTATGAAATAGATCACATTGGTTGATCGGCAGTTCCACATTTCTTTTGCCGTTGTTTTGTGACCATTGTGAGTGAATTGTTCACCTCTTATGATGTTATTGCATGAGATACATGACGAACAGGGGAATGTTCCTTTGATTGGGTTGTTTGTGAGTATAGATCTCTGAGACAGATGTTCTTCATCAATACAACTATTGAATCTAGAGTGGACAATGTATTCTTTTATATTCTTATTTCTTTTGTGGGCAAAAAGAGGTTTTATTAGTTTCTGCTCCGTAGAACAGTTACTATTTAGGATGTGCCAGTTTGAGTTTATAACTTGTTTAACTTTTGCATTCAACGTTGAGTGTTTTGTAATGCACACCAATTGGTCATTGGTTTTAGGAGGTTTCGTTTTAAGTAGACAATCTCTGTCGTAGTAACGTGCTCGTTTGTAGGAGCTCCTGATTAATCTATGGGGGTAGCCTCTCTCGATAAATTTTATTCTCATTAATAATGCTTGTTTGTCAAAATCTGCTAAATCTGTACAGTTTCTTCTTACTCGCAGGAACTGAGAGAAAGGAATACTGTCCGGGGGACTCACCAAGTGGTGGCGTCAGGGCACGTCTGGATCAACCAGGGAAGTCCAAGGAAAGTCAAAGTTGCCTTCTCAGGAACCCACCAGTCAACCAGGGATCGTGAAGGTACCTTGAGCGAAAACACAAAGGGCCGGCTCACGGAACACTCACAGAGTTTAGGCCAGCAATCTTCGGTGGAAAAGGTGCTTGGGGTCTGGGCTACAAGTAACTCAATGCACAGCCTCAAGGAACTGATGCACTTGCAAATGTGCACAGTGTCCAGGGGCTCCGCTTCCATGGTACCCATGAGGGCTGCAGGTCTGAGCTTTGCTGGGGACTCAAGTCGGCCTCTGGGAAGTCTGGAAATCCACCTCATGTGTTGCAATTACTTCGGAGTCAAGCGGGAGCTTCGGAAATGCAAACCAGTCAGATGCGGCTTTGGTGCCTGCCACGCAGGGGAGTAACTCCTTTACCCCAAGGGAGATTCTTCAGTCATCAAGCGTCGTGCAGATCGTCGAAGTTCCAGGATTCAGTATCAGAGTTTTGTCCAGGTGTAATATAAAGTCCTGTAGTCAGGGGTTCCTATCTTATACCCAAGGAAGGAGTTGGACAAAGACCCACCTATGGGAGGGTTTGGAAAGAGGGGTGGCTACACCCGTTTCCTTTGTCCAGTTTCGCGCCAGAGCAGAGGCTGGTAGCCCCTGCAACCAGTTTGAACTGGGCTATGCACAGGGACACCAAATGTGCCCCCAGGGCTGATTTCAAAGCACTCTTGGAGTGTACCCACCCAGCCCCAATACACTAAAGTCTGTCTGGGAGGTGGTGACACCTCCCTGTGACAGGAAACCTATTGTCCAGGCCTCCCCTGCCGGAGTTTCATCCAGCAGCAGGAGGCCAGACTCGTGGCTGTGCCTGTGGCGTCCATTTTGTGAAGCTAAGGTTCTTTTAAACTGGTACCGGAGTGTACATGTCTCTCCCTCTAGAAGGGTGGAATCATACACCTGCCGCGAGAACTGGCAGGGGGACAGGGGGGGGGGGGGTTATGATTCTAAAGTGTTTGATACCAAACACAACATGTTTCCTTGCAGCCATTCCAAAGTTAGCATTTACCGCAAGGTTATAATGCACTTAAGAGTATATGATCTGGCTGCATCACGGAACAACTCCGGAGAATAGATTCCGAAGGCTGCAGAGGGGCACCCTCTCACACACAACCCAGCACCTTGCCTTCAGGATTGATAAGGCTTGCCATAGGGTTGACTGATAGGTTTATATGTGTAGTGATTTAAGGTAGATATAGGGAACCTATTTATAAGTAATTGGTGCATACACCACCTTACATAGGCTGCAGTAGCAGACCTGTGGTGTCATTTTGGAAGGCTGCCCAGGGGTGGCACAATACATGCTGTAGCCCCTGGTAGGCCTCGGGGGTACCTATGCCCTTGGTACCTAGGGTACCATATACTAGGGACTCATAAAGTTGCCCCAGTAACGAAACTGGAGTATACCTAAAGTACATGGAATCATTTTAAAGAGGAAGCAGCTAGGGTGGGGTCCTGGATAGCAGGGCCCCAGCCAGACTAAAGTCGAAAAATAGTGAAACACCAGCAAAAAGTGGGGGTAACTATAAGAAGTACATCCTACTCTCCTACACCAAGTGCCTGCCATTGCACATTATACTAATGCATCTAAAGTAAGGTTTAAAACATTACCCAAGATTGTCACACAATGAATGGCACTTGGCTTGGCTGTCACAGTATATGAATTAAAGCTGAGAACTGAGCTGGGTCATGTGGTCTCAAATAAGCAGTTGCACTGCCAAGGCCAATTGGAGGGGACAGTGTGATAATGGCCTGGTATCATTGAGGCCTCCCCACATCACGCCGCCAAATCCCATCCGAGGGCCAGGCGAAAGACGCCATAAGTGCGGCAGCCAAAGATGGGGGAGCCTTTAACCACGCTCAGCAAGTCCCTATTTTTCAGCCAACAGCTCTAAGAATGCTGGGAATTGCAGCTTTACTTTTCCCTTACAAACAAGGACCTACAAATTGACAATGCGGAAGAATAGATCTAACTCATAAATAACGGAGCCGCTTTTAAAAGGGACATAGTAAATGAATCCTGGCATTCTTCCAAGGTCGGTACAATGAGTAAGGTTAAACCTGGGTTATAGTGATGCATTTTACAGTGATTAGAAACACAAGTGTGATGTGGAGTGCAATATAAAAGTTACCAATGATGCTGACTGCTAAGCCCGAGGAAGTGAAAACATAATCAAAATGCGAGCTCACCTATAAAAAACATTGCAATTCTGCTGTGTTTGTCTAGTGACTTATTAAACATTTCTAATTTGTGGAAGTATGGTTGAAGTGTTTTTAACGCGTTCTCTTAAAATGGTTTGATGAATGACTACCTTCAATAGACGAATTTCAAAATTTTGTTTTTTCTAGATCACTTTAAAATACATTTGATGTCCGCTACCTTTTGGGTTGGTTTGTGCTACAGGAACATACAAACAGACGAGCGTCAAGTTGTAGACAAACAACCAATGTTTGATGCCACAGCTCAAACTAAGATAACAGCAGTGTACGAGGCTGGCTTAGTATATGGTGCACACTTATTTAAGTGAAGCACCTTGCACTAATCCAGAAAACCCTTATGGTGGTTTTAGTGATCTTAGACAACCATAGAAAGCTCTCTAAGTGGTGGCTGTGGAGAGCAGCCTTCAGGCTTAATCCAGCAGGAGTGTTAAGCAGCTTGTTTTAATAGAACTAATCATATAGTGTAGGTTAACTAAAGAACCACACAGTGTAGTAATACAAATATGTGTATTTAATATACACACTCACTAAAAGATTGGGTTATCTTCTACCAGGAGATATACGCACAAATGCACACAATACTTCAAATGTAAACAGGTAAGTAAGCACAAATAAACAGTGGTCTCCAGGGGGAGACCACACCATATACTAAAGAGGTGGAATGCGAACTGCGACCGAAGTCGGTATTTGGACCAGAAGAGCTGGGGACACCAGGAACCTCCCGAGGTAAGTACCCAGGGGCCCCACGGAGGCTGTGTGCAGAGTGGAAACATAGCAGCGTACTCAATGCAAGTCAATGGGAAAGTCGTGGTTGCAGTCTTCAAGAAGGACCCTTCCCAGTTTTCATCCTCATGCACTCAAATAACCTCCCGGTACGAAAATTCCTGAGGTTACGTTGGGTGAGTGAGAGTTCTCGTCCTTAAAAAGGTCTCTCCTTATTCAATACAAAACACACAACCTTCCAATCTACTGAATTTCATGATTGCTTTTGGTATTCTCAGGGGTTTTCCCTTTATAGCTTTTCTTGTATGACATAAACCATGTCATAACGTTTTGAGAACATACTTAGAGTTCTGATATCAAACATGCCTAGGTTCGGCACATCCAATATATAGTTAGCTATTGCGTAATGACGCATGACCACTATATGTATCAAAATGGCTGACCGCACTTACAAAGCCTGGAGAATCGACTCCGGGGTTTGTAGTGGGTGTCCTGCCCGTGCAGGGCACGCTCACACTTATAACCTAGGACCCGGTCTTCATGATTGAAAGGCATACCTTAGGGGAAACTTATAGGTTTTAAGTGCAGTGACCTCAGATATAAGAAAATGTATATCTGTCGTAAGTGGCGGTAACACAAATTTACACAAGCAGGGGTGGGGAATTCCTATCTCACGACACCCGAGACATCTAGATTTCTTACAAGGGCAAGAGGTTTTAATTTTTATTTTTCCAAAGGACAAGTAGACAGTTGTACAAAACATCCACAACACTGGAGTCTTTTTGCTTTCTCCGAGAGGTTCATGTGTGGATTCCAGGCCCTCCGCTGGTCCTTTCATTTTCTTCGAGCACAAAAGAAACATTGAGATTCTGCAACTCCAGAACACTCGCATCACTGGAATGTAAGAGGCTGTCTTATCGGCCTTTTGGCTCCAGCTCTGACTTGAACCTTGTGACCCCCTGCCTTTTATTCTGTACTTCACTCTTGGGCCTCAATGGGCCCCAAGATCCCTCCTCACCCCTTGACTCCGGGCCTGCAGTAAAGCGGCATGCTTTCCCTTCTCACGCAGCTCTTGCACAACCTTCCTTTGCCTTTCCTGTGCACCTGAATTTGCTAATCCCACCCCACACCCCTCTACATCCCCCTCTGACTGCCCTGACCCGCCCCCATTGCCTCTCTTATCCTCCATCATCCAGAGCTTACAATAAAGCAGAATAGTTTCCCCATGAGGAATTCATGCAGTCCTCAGGCACACCGTATTGTGAAGCGCTCTGACACATTCGGGTAAAGTCAGCGCGATATAAAAACGCATAAAATAAAATAACCCCCATGTCTGTCCTTGCCCTGGGCCTCTCGTCTCACTTATGCATGCACCAGGGGCATCTGAAGACGCTGCTGCAGCAGCTGTAGAGTTCTTGATGGGCTTCTTCTTTCTGGAGGTCCAGACAAAGGTTCATAATTGACGTGAAAGGATATATACATGGATGAATGAGTGAAAGGATGGATGTAAGGATGGATGAGTGAAAGAAAGGATGGATGAGTACAAGGGTGAATGAATGGATGGGGTGAAAATGGATAGATGAGTGAATAGATGAATGGTTAAATGAAAGGGTGGATTGATGGATGAAAGAGTGGATGAATGGATGGTGGAGTAGATGGATGGCTGGGTGGAAGGATGGATAGATTGACGGGTAGAAGGGTGGATAGTTGAGTGAAACAGTGAATGGAGGGATGAATGAAAGGGTGGATGGATGTGTAAAAAGGAGAATTGTTGGGTGAAAGATGGAAGAGCAAAAGGATGGATGGAGGGATGAGTGAAAAGGTGAATGGATATGAGAGAAAAGAAGGATGGAGGGGTGAAAGATGTAAGATCAAAATTACGGATGGAGGGATGAGTACGAGTCACTGGATGGATGAGTGAAAAGGAGGATGGAGGGGGTGAAAGATGGAAGAGCAAACAGATGGATGGATAGAGGGATGAGTGAAGGGATGGGTATGAGTGAAAGGGTGGATGGAGGGGGTGAAAGTGGATGGATGGATGAGTGGAAGGATGGAGGGATGCATGAGTTTGAATGATAGTTTTAGAGCTGGAAGGATAGGTTTGGCCAGGGGCATCGTGAAACCCCTAACATATCTATTTATACCAACATGTATACCAACACAAACCTTGGGATGATGAGAGTCTAAATCTTCAAGAGCTTCTAGGAAAACATTTGCATTCTACGTAGGTCTTACCTTCTTTTCCATCCGATAATAAACACTAGAACCTTCAGGACCTAAACTGTGTAAAAGCATTTTTTTTTCTAAGGCAGATATGTAATTTAAGAAATAATCTTTCCATTCAGACCACTTAAGTAATGTTTCACCAGGACGAGGTAGGAATGGTACTGGAGGAACTAATCCATAACCTTGAGATGCCATTTATAATATGTACTATGTATCAAAATAAACTCTAGTAGAATATAATACTATAACTGTATACACCAATTATTGTTTATTTTTGTTGTAATGCTTTGCTTAAAAACTGTAGAAATATGTATGCAGCGTATGCATAGGTATACTTCAGTTTTCTAAAGTGGTGTTGTTGTGAAGTACAGTCAGTAAGTTATGGTGTGCACATCATCGTGTGCACAATATTCTCTTTAAAAGATACCTGGCTATGGATAATACCAATTGTTATGGATATTACTTTTCTTCGTAATATTTAAAATTATTGATAGCGTATACAAGTCGAGTAGCCAGTCTCATAATATTGAGGTCCGACGATGGCCGGATAGCTGCTTGCTATGTTCCGACTTGAAATGTACACAAACCTCTTCACAAGGAACTCTTCCGTCTAATGGGTCAAAACATAAAGATGGCCACCACATCGGGTCACGTAGCGTGACCTCACGTAAGGATATGCGTGACTGAAAAATGTTCTAGCTAACGCGACAAAGAATTTTCAATTCTATTAAGGACACGGAGGTGAGAATTATGTTTTTCTATCTTTACTGAACACACAGCCGCAAAGGGTTAAACTTTAAACTGCATACCCCGGAAGGACAACCCCCTCCAGGTCTGCACCGATCATAACACACTTGTATGAATAAATGTCCACAATGACGTAATCACTTCCTCTTTCTTTGCAAATGTCTATAAACTGAAACAGGACTGAAACCAGCTTGACGTCGAACCGCGTCAGCGACCAATTCTCTTCAAACGTAGAAGGCCGGTCCAAAGCTTCGTCAGAACAGCTCACACTTCAGGATTGTTTTCCTTGGTCGCCTGAAACAAGAAACATAGCCATAAAACCCATGTCAGACTGAAAATACCCAAAAAATAAGAAATGGTAAGGGGTTCTGCCCACTTATCCCTCCCGTACCTGAGCAGGAGACATCCAAGGATGAAAAAGTAGAAAAAAGGGGGTACTGAAGGGATTAATCCTTTTTTAATTTTTCAACAAGAAACATCTAATTATCTTGTGAAACACAATAGAACATTATACACATATGTAAGAAAATTCATATACGCACATATGAGCGGACATCTAGAGAAGCACGACAATCAACAATCTATATACAAATTATCACATATACATTATGTACAAATATAGAAGACATATGCAATCTCTACAATCATTTATCTGTACCCTAAATTCAACAGATATATACAAATATATATATACACTGATTTAAGTAAATGCCTCTTCCTAATTTGCAAAAGAGTGCACAACAAAGTGGAGGTCCCAAAGGAAAGCACCAGGGGGTTAGACCATTAACCCAATCTCAAATTGTATAGGTGCCCAACAGAAACAAATCAAATCTTTTTAAATTAGAGCAAGGGACTCCATCCAAAAGGTGTCGACACAGTCGCGGTCACGTTTCAGCCAGATGATGTAGGCTTCATCAGGACATGGGTACTCAATCTTGAAGGTCCTGGCCACGCCTAGGTCCGGTATACCTGGTAAGCCCACAATGCCACCCACACGGGTGGGGACCACTATCTTAACTCAGGTACTGTAAATAATCCCTTATATATACAATATGTCCACTTGACAAAAAAAGGTTGATTCTCAGCATCCGTGGCTTAAATCACACGGTCTCTCTCAATTATCAAAGAGTCACGACCAAATCGAGTCCGCCTCGGCGTTATTCATTATCCGCGAGCTAATCTTCAAGAGCTTCTAGGAAAACATTTGCATTCTACGTAGGTCTTACCTTCTTTTCCATCCGATAATAAACTCTAGAACCTTCAGGACCTAAACTGTGTAAAAGCATTTTTTTTTCTAAGGCAGATATGTAATTTAAGAAATAATCTTTCCATTCAGACCACTTAAGTAATGTTTCACCAGGACGAGGTAGGAATGGTACTGGAGGAACTAATCCATAACCTTGAGATGCCATTTATAATATGTACTATGTATCAAAATAAACTCTAGTAGAATATAATACTATAACTGTATACAACAATTATTGTTTATTTTTGTTGTAATGCTTTGCTTAAAAACTGTAGAAATATGTATGCATAGGTATACTTCAGTTTTCTAAAGTGGTGTTGTTGTGAAGTACAGTCAGTAAGTTATGGTGTGCACATCATCGTGTGCACACTTTTCTCTTAAAAGATACCTGGCTATAGTAATACCAATTGTTATGGATATTACTTTTCTTCGTAATATTTAAAATTATTGATAGCGTATACAAGTCGAGTAGCCAGTCTCATAATATTGAGGTCCGACGATGTCCGGATAGCTGCTTGCTATGTTCCGACTTGAAATGTACACAAAACTCTTCACAAGGAACTCTACCGTCTAATGGGTCAAAACATAAAGATGGCCACCACATCGGGTCACGTAGCGTGACCTCACGTAAGGATATGCGTGACTGAAAAATGTTCTAGCTAACGCGACAAAGAATTTTCAATTCTATTAAGGACACGGAGGTGAGAATTATGTTTCTCTATCTTTACTGAACACACAGCCGCAAAGGGTTAAACTTTAAACTGCATACCCCGGAAGGACAACCCCCTCCAGGTCTGCACCGATCATAACACACTTGTATGAATAAATGTCCACAATGAAATAATCACTTCCTCTTTCTTTGCAAATGTCTATAAACTGAAACAGGACTGAAACTAGCTTGACGTCGAACCGCGTCAGCGACCAATTCTCTTCAAACGTAGAAGGCCGGTCCAAAGCTTCGTCAGAACAGCTCACACTTCAGGATTGTTTTCCTTGGTCGCCTGAAACAAGAAACATAGCCATAACACCCATGTCAGACTGAAAATACCAGTCATAAATTAACCGCATGCGTGCGGTAGGATTTCCGCCCGTACGCTGGGTTTTAGGGATTCGCACTTTACATGACGAGCTGGGCTCGTCATGAGCGTGCGAGGAGGCTACCTCATGACGAGCCCAGCTCGTCATGAGCGTCGAAGGGGTTAACAAATCGGGTGGGAAAAAATAAGAAGTCAAACAGTAGCATTGAAATATGCAAGCAAATAGCATTATAACCATTATGAAGATACGCAACATATAAAGAAATCCATCCTGCGTGGGATAATTCTCGCCTCCGTGTCCTTAATAGAATTGAAAATTCTTTGTCGCGTTAGCTAGAAAATGTTTCATTCTATGTCAGTCCACGGAGGCTCAAATTATGCTAGTTAAAAGTTGCTCCACTACAACAGACGCAATATCCTCAATAGGTTTGTGGTAAAAGGTCTTAAAAGTGAACTCAGAGGACCAGTCCGCCGCAGTCATAATATCTTGTAACCTGGACCCAGTCACTAAGGCTTTGGAGGCCATGGACCCTCTCACAGAATGAGCACCAAAAATGGAAGAATCAATTCCCAGTTGGGTCAATAACCAGGCAATCCACCTGGCTGGAGTAGCGGAAGAGACTGGGCGGAAAGGTCTCTGAACCGATATCAACAATTGACCTGCCATATCATTTCTGAAATCTCTGGTACAATCCTCATAGACCTTTAAACATTGCACAACACACAGTTTGCTATGGTGAGGAAAGGCAGGATAAGTAATGCATTTAGAATTAGTCTTAGTACGACGAGAAAGTGTGAAAGAAACTCCAGACGGAGTAAACACTCTACCTGCTAAATCCAGAGCACATACGTCCGACACACGTCTGCATGAAATAAGGCATAATAAAAGCGTCAGCTTGGCAGACAATTGTTTGCGCAACAGCCCTTCATTAGCTGGCCATATTTTCAAGTATCTAAGAACTATGGAAACATCCCATAACGTCTGATATCTAGGTTGAGGTGGATTTACCAACCTGATACCGCATACTACCTTACAGACCAAGGGATGTTCCCCTACAGGTCTACCATCCATGTGAGGATGTCCTGCCGAAATGGCTGATCTAAAGTTGTTTACCCTCCTATAGGCCATGCCTGATTTTGCCAAATCTGATAAAAAATTCACAATCACAGAGATACTTGATCCCAAGGGATCACTCTGCCGTTCACCACACCAACGCACCCATCGTCGCCAAGCGGATTCATATCGTTTGTGCGTGGAAGGTGCCCAAGACTGGGAGAGAAAAAAGAGAGAGTCTTGCGAAACTCCCGGCACTTGCCAACGTCGCCGGAAAGTCTCCACGCCATGAGAGGTAACTGACCTTGCAGGACTAAGGGATGCTGAAGGCCCACTGGATCCGTCCTCAACTCTGGGAATGACCTGATCCGAACCGGTGAGGCACACGATAAGCTCATTGCCACCGGAAACCACGCTTGGGCTTTCCAACATGAGGATACTAGGATTATTTCTGCCCCCTGCCTGCGTGTCTGAGCTAAAAACATCGGAATCATGACGAAGGGTGGAACGGCATATAGAATGCCCGTCATCCACGATTGAAGGAAGGCGTCCGAGCTGATCGCTAACGGATCCGGACGCCAACTGTAAAACAGGGGAAGTTGTCTGTTGAGTCTGGACGCAAACAGATCTAGAGCACACGGTCCCCATTTGGAGTTCAATGCTTAAAACACATTGGGGTGAAGTCTCCAATCGCTGGAGTCCCTCAGAAATTCCAGTCTGCCACCACATTCGACGAACCTGGAATGTATTCCGCCGTCAATGAAATGTGGTGATCCAGGCAGTAGTGCCAGAAATCCTTGGCAATTTCCGCTACAAGTCGGGATCTGGTACCGCCCAGGCGATTGATATAACGTACTGCGGACACATTGTCCAGACGCAGAAGAATACAACAACTCGCTCGCTGAGGAGACAGAGTTCAAATCGCAAATGACCCTGCCAAAAATTCTAGGCAGTTGATATGGAGTCGCAACTCCTCCTGGGACCACCGACCCCCGGTCTCCAGTGTCCCACAACGAGCACCCCAGCCCCACCGACTGGCGTCGGACTCTATGATGGCATCCGGTGTCACCGCAAAGATGGCCTTGCCATTCCAAGCGTCCATGTGCTCTAACCACCAATTCATTTCTAGGCGAGCCTCCAGTGAGATCGCAATTTGCTCTGCATAATGCAAGCCTCTGCGGAGATGCAGAATCTTTAACCTCTGTAAGGCCCTGTAATGTAAGGGACCGGGTAAAATAGCCTGAATGGACGCCACCAACAAACCCACGAGGCGGGCTAACGTCCTCAATGATATAGTCTGAGAGGCAAGCGCTCTCCTCAACTCTTTCTTGATCACTGTTCTCTTCTTGAGAGGCAAAAGCAGCTGAGATGTCAAGCAATTTACTTGAAAACCCCAAAATTCGATCACTTGCGAAGGAACTAGAAGAGATTTGGGAACATTGAGCAGAAATCCCAACTCCTGGAGGAGTTGGATAGTCCAAGACAGATGGAGTTGCACCACCTCTACCGACTGACCCATGATCAGAATATCGTGCAGATAGATTATGAGTCTGACTCCTCTCTCCCGTAACCATTGAACAACCGGTCTCATGAGTTTCGTGAAACACCATGGAGCGGACGAGAGACAGAAGGGCATAGCTGAAAACTCGAACCAATGACTGCGCCATTGGAATTGGAGGAAGCGCCGGTGAGGCGGAAAAATGGCGACCGCCAGATAGGCATCTTTTAGATCCAATCAAACCATCCAATCCTGGCTTAACAACATGTCCCTCAAGAGATGAATACCTTCCATTTTGAAATGACGGTATACTACTCCCACATTGAACTCCTTCAAGTTCAGAACCAGACGAAACCCAAGATCTTTCTTGGGCACCAAGAAGATTGTACTCACAAAACCGTGCGGATGAGGATCCGTCTGCACTATAGCCCCTTTGTTCAGTAACGACTGAACTTCGTCGATGAAACTCATCTCTATGGGGGAAAAACTTACGTATCCATGGGTCGGGAGACAGGGCCTCCCACCTGGGAAGGAACTGTGCAATAAGACCTCCTACCATATGATCCCTGCAATGTAAAATGGGTACCTGCATAAGAGGAATCTCCAGACTGGAACTGCTGGCCTCCGAAGCCTCTACGTTGTCCACGACCCCTGTCACCTCTGTTTCTGGTTGGATAGAACTTTGACCTTGGGAACCTCCTCTGCCATTGGTCTGCACCTCTAGAGGTTTGATTACCACCTCGGCCGGACCCTTGACCTCTGTAACGACCGGCCCTATTAAAAACACCTGAGTGGAAAACACGTTTGATGTTGGCCTGCACCTTATCCAAGGCAGAAAAAGTTGCCACATATTTTCCCATCTTTTTGACGAAGTCCTCGCCAAACAACATGCCATTGGCCAAGGAACCCGGTTCTGTAGTAGCCATCTCAGCCAGTTGGGGGTCTATTCGCATGAGAAAGGATAGTCGTCTCTCTGTAGATAACGCCACGTTGGCAGTGCCAAGAAAACACATGGCACGTTGCGCCCATTCCATAATCTCAGAAGAATCTAGGGGAACACCCTTATCTTTCACAGTAACTACGGCATCTAATATCTTAGTCAGCGGACCCGAGACATCTAATAATTTGTCTTGGCACCCTTTCCAGGCCCGATCCAGTCCTTTCTTGGGATCTTTGGAAAACTTGCGCATAAAAGTGGCCATGTTAGGATCTAATTCCGGCGTATCCGCCACCTTACCCAACAACGACGGTCGGGGACATTCGGAGCGCAAGGTGGCCCTGACCTGACTCTCAAAACTCTGTCTTAAGTTAGTTTGAACGTAGTGCGCCACTTCCACACAGGGAACCCACTCAGTAGACCTAGGATGGATTAAATTCTGAGGATTAAAAAGCAAATTCTTGGGTGTTACATCCTCCTGTGCATCATAAAATAAATGTTTGGTCTTTTTGACCTTCTTCTTGGGCTGCACTGATTCATCGGAATCGGTTGAATCTTGGGTAGCTGGAAAAGACTCTCCTTGCGTATCCCTGCCCGCCAAGGAACCATGGTCCATTAAAACATTTTTCGCCGCATTAAGCAGAGCTTCAGCCGAAGCCTGTGTGGATGAAGAATGCTTACTAGAGGACTTAGACTTTCTTTTGCCAGAGGACTTCTGGGGTTCCGATAGGGGCGTTAAGGCCTTGATAAGCGACTTACTCAACAAACCCTGGACGTGGGAATCATGGGCTTCAACAGGGTGCTCCTCCAAATGATGTTCATAAGGCTCCCCATATTCCTCATATTCGTTATATTCAACCCACTTGTCTTCCTCTTCGGTAATATGCCATAATAGATTACAAGAGGTTTGAAGGAGATTCAGAGGGGGGGTGGGGGGGAAGGGGAGGGGAGTAACCGACGGGCAAATAAGACCTCTTGATGGTTTTCCTTAAGAGAAAGAGCCTGGGTCTTAAAATGAAAAGTAAGGAGAAAAAATATAAACTATTCAAATAAAATAGAAAAGTGTCAATATATATTCAAATGTGGCAGGAGCTTGCCCAAAACTCCCCTAGTGCCAAGCACTGATCCGGAAAAACGCTCCGGTAAGCGTTAATAGAGCAGGGAATATCTGACAGGCAACACAGGTGCTGATGCGCGAAGAGCCGATGACAGAAAATGAAACCGCCTCCTTGCGCATGAGCAGAATGACAAGAATGTGGGTCTGGAACGAGCCTGTTTCCCTCGCGCACCGAAGTGCGCAGCTCTGCTCCCTCGCCACAGCCCACAAGCTAAACAGACTACGGAGGGGCACCGAAGCCTCAGACTCCGTGTAAGAAGTCGCGCATGCACAAGGAATGAAGGAAATGAAAGTGCAGCGCGACTTCATGGAAAAATTCGGGAATATAGAAAAAACAAGCGCGCTGAATTAAAAGGCATGAAAGTCCCAAACTTCCTAAAAATATACGCCAGTAGAAGTACAAAGAAAGCGACACAGCGCGCTATATACCATATATAAAACAGTCAATTAAACAGTCAATAAAGCACCACACGAAACAAGAAATAAAGAGTCACTTATCTCGCTGCTGCTGCAGCAGCAAAGAAAGAGGAAGTGATTACGTCATTGTGGACATTTATTCATACAAGTGTTTTATGATTGGTGCAGACCTGGAGGGGGTTGTCCTTCCGGGGTATGCAGTTTAAAGTTGAACCCTTTGCTGCTGTGTGTTCAGTAAAGATTGAGAAGCATAATTTGAGCCTCCGTGGACTGACATAGAATCAGAGATGCATTACTCACGTCATAAGACGGCCAGGACTAGCATTAGCAAGAAGACGCTCGTAGTAACTGAAGGTTCGGGTGAAGACACTTCACTCAAATGAACTCATTGGTAGAATTCCTGAAGAGTCAAATCCGAAGTCCATTCATATGATGCAGAAAGACCGAGGCGTATTTCGACAGTTCCTGAAGGTACCGTTCAGCTTTCTTTGAATATACCATAAAACTGTTGTAGCCCTGTATAAATTCAGGAAACCTTTAAATTCCCATGACGGTCAATCATCTAAAAATAAAACACTGGAAAGGCACAGTTAATTTCACAAATCTTCAGAGAAAAGCATTAAATCCGCATGAGGCAAATCGAATTTCTTGATGCGGGAGAATATTTGGCAGCAATCCCTCGCAATACAGCGTATATTCACAAATAAAAATCCTTTCAATTGAAGATCAACTGTCGTTGCTCGGTGATCCCACACATCTCAAAGATAAAGTCCTCTGTGGGCATGACGAGTGCCTACCTCTGCTTGTTCCTTCTTAGTCCCAGTCATCCATCGTCGCTAAAATGTAAAGATGGTACGAAACAGGATGTTACTCAGTAAAGTCTTTATTCAGGACCAAGCAGGTACATGTCACCACAACGACAGTCCAACACCAACTGACTGTCTCCCTGCACCTATTCTAGTATCCAGCTATGTGGTATGCTTTCAGTTACCATGGCACTATAAGCATCATAGCAAGGATGTCACAGACACCCTACACCTTGAGTTTTTATTTTACCGGCATTATCATGAGTGTCACCCTCTACAGGAATGACCAGTATTTTAAATCAAAGTTGGCATTTTCCACTTTATAAATTAAAACGTAAACGTAAGATGAGAGTATTGTAAATTGTGTCCTAGAGATGCCTTAATGATTCACGACTGATAATGAAGTACAGAAAAGTCATGTTCAAAACAAATACATACTATTCTCAATAATTTCGTTTAAGTATAATGCCCGGAAATTGAAGAATTTACTATTGTAAACCCATTTATTTTTCGAGAGGAGAGGTGTCACCCTACGTAGGCTCCAGTTTCAGAACCAGTTTGTTAATTACCACCGGTCGTAGACCTGGCAGTTAAAGCTCTGCTGCCCTCTATATGACAATCGTCTCACGGACAAGGCCAGCCTGGGAGGAGGAAAGGCAGCCCTGTCATCAATTTTCAATAGTCTCGACGCGTGCACCCCGTGACGCGTTCCGACTATAGATAGGTTCCTCTACCTCCGTCAACCCTCTCCAGCTCCAACATGCCGCTCCCGATCTCTTCCTATTCAAAGTTATTAAGCGAGTATCGCAGTGCACGGCTGAGATGAAATGCCAGAGGTTCCCCTTCCCAACCAAACAAGGGCGACGCTGTCGCAGCCGCCAACTGACACTGCACTACTCGTACTCAGGCACTACGGTCTTCACATCCAATCAGCACTTGGAATAATGGAAAGCGCTCTGGGATTGGCTGAAGAGCCTCTAAAGTTCCAATCCTATGTCACCTTACACAGAACCCGTTCCTCCCACTCTTCATCGTCTCCCCAGTATTTGTTCAGACGACAGATTGGATGTTATACGACCCGGAAGTGTTGAATTTATTGACAAATGACATCCGTTAAAAGATCAACAACGGACAACGGACATTAGGTTGATTTCACGGACGGTCCGTGCAAGTAGCTGACAGGTGGGCAGCTTATTCAGGCCTAAAGACTGATGTGACTGAAGTTGCCAAATCGGAACAGTAAATTTGGTATTTACTCTCATGCATGTTTTTAAGTTTTCATGAACTGTGGGTGGGTAATCTATCGCGGGGACCAGAGAATTGTGAAGGATAGTACCTAGGGTTGAAAATAAACTGTGATCCCTGCAGGTTTTCTGTAAGCCTTCCTTAATTAGAGGGAGGGCATTGCGTAGGGCAAACTGGTTGCCTCCATCTCCACAAAGGGTGGGAGCCTAGGTTTTCCCAGGAAGCATAAGTTATGTTCACGTTATCAAGTGACGGGGTGGAGAAAGACTTATTAATCAGCGAAATGCATAATGTTTCGTATTTTTCATCTAGGTTCTAACATGACATTGCAGGCATCAAAAATAGAGATACCCATAGTTTTTAGTTATTGCGCTAGATGCCTGAAGAATATCTGCAATTTCGTAAAATAAATGACCACATGTGTTTGCGTTGCACTGTAATTTGTTGCTAATGTGTATTTTGCTTTAATACATACGTTGCGCTTGATAATTAAACCCTGTGCTTACTTGTAAGTGTGCTCATTCCAAAATCAGAATGCTTTACATTTCCGCTGTAGAAAAGGAGTAGATGGACTCAAGGATTATGCACAGGGCCACTGGAATTAAGAAGTAGGGGATCACATAATTACGCGGCATGGTTGCCTAAGTTATGCATCAGTTAAAGGCTAATTACGTGCTCCCTTTATTGATAGTTTTTCTTCGTAATTTAGTCGTTTTTATACGTGGTCGTACTGTCTGGGCAGATATTTTACCTGAGTAGTACCAGGTTAACAACCAAATACAGACACAAGTAACTGAAAATGATTAATCTTTGCGAAAGACCTTCCACTGTTCATGAACACATGTTGTCACGTTTTTAGCAGCGTTTGAGCTAGAAACATATTTTTTGTTAAAATCTATAGATTAAGTAGCAGATGATGGATTGTGGCAAATGCAACAAATCCATAATTATGTGGGGGGAAACAGGGCCACAGAATTGTAGAATTGCTGTGGCCCTGATCATATATTTCAAATCCATAATTATGTTAGAGAGGCTGATCCAAAGAATTGTATAATTCCAGTGGTCCTGATCATGTTTAGTTAATCATTGACCTGGAAACTAATGGTGATGAGCATGTTGTAACCCATCTGGGTTAGAAAGCTGAGCACCTGTAACACTAAAAGCAATTCGCATACTTCAGCATTGATTATTACAGTAATCACCATTTCATTCAAAAGACTTAAATTGCGATTATGGGCTATATTTTAAATTGGTAAATGCAATTTGCAAGTTTTTCCTTCTTTCATCTGTAGATAGCTATTCTCCTGATGTTCCAAACGTTGCCATCACTCAAAAGCACAGCATTACGTAAAACCTTCTTAACTTGCAAAGGATTAGAACATTGAGATTCACCTTTGCGAACTCTCCAGGGTTTTTTAACTTTCACTCACATGCCTGCCTTAATGTCAACCACCCCTGAACTGAATTTATAATCAAAAGTACGGTTATATTGTAGATGTTTTTCCAGACTATTGGGCCAGATGTAGGAAGCCTAATTCCGGTCGGTAACAGCCGAAATTACCGAATTTCGTCCGTTACGGACCGGAGTTAGGCTTTTCAGATGTAGGTGGCCAAATTGTAGGATTCGGTAATTTACCGAATCGGTAACTTAAGGAATCGGTAAATTACAGAATTCCTAACATACGGATTCGGTAAATGACTGAATCCTTAATGTAGAGAGCACTCAACTATTAGTTGGTGGTAAATTCTGAATAGGTTTTAAAAAGCAATTTTGTGCTTTTTATTCAGTGCCATGTGGCAGACATACATGCCCTTAGGGGCATGTATGTCTGCCACATGTGCACCCATGCATTGTACAGGGGTGCAACAGGGTGTCAATGTGACACCCTGCCACCCTTGTAGGTCTAGCCCCTATTACCGATTCGGTATTTACCGAATGGGTAATTCTCATTCATTCCTATGGGCCTCAAGGCCCATAGGAATGAATGGGGAATACCATTTACCGAATTTTACAGATTCGGCAAAATTTACCAAATCATTAGCTACATATCATTTACCAATTCAAAAATACCGAATCGGTAAAATTCGGTATTTTAGAATTGGTAAATGATATTTACCTACATCTGGCCATTGTTTTTTATAGAACTCATAGAAATATCACGACTAGTACTTTTACGTAACCACTCAGGATTACATTTAGTTCTGGCAATACGTCCTCATTATTTCAAATGGAGACATTTTTAAAGCCTCATGAACATTGGTTCTATATGCCCAGACAGCTTTAAAAACTTGAAGTTCCCAATCAGTCCCTTTCATGCCAGCAATTTGAATAGCATTTTATGTTTTTTGTTAAATCTCTCACACATGCCATTCCCACTAGGGTTGTATAAAAATGTGGGTTTGTGTTTTACAGCAACTCTTTCAAAGTAACTTTTAGCTAACTTAGACAAAAATTGGACACCGTTGTCACTAATGATTTGAACAGGAATGCCTTCATTTATAAACACTTTGTCAATGAACAGAAGCAGAATCAATTTTGTCTACGATGGAAATAGTGGGCAACCTAGAGAAAATGTCAATAATGGAACTAATATACTTAGGAGTGTCACCAATGGGTCCCATAATGTCAATAGCGGCAGTGTGCCAGGGACCATCAGGAATAATAGGCTCACACGTGTCATGTCTTAAAGTTTTAAGTGCTTTGTCAGAGTTAGAACAAATAACACATTCTCTGACAATTCTTTCAGCATTAATATCAATACCTGGCCACCAGTTCCATTTTTTAACATTTTGTTTGGTCTTCAGTTTATCACAATGATTTTCGTGACATAAATTTAAAATGGGATTTCTTAGAGATGTGGGAGGGATTGCTTTGTCTCACCGGAATACAGTATTGTCAGTAATGGATAACTCGTTTCTTACCTCCCAAAATGGTAAGACTAGATGTACGTTGGATTTCTCAGGCCAGCCTTGACGAACGAGGGAGATAAGAGAAACCAAATAATTTTCTTTCAAGTATTCATCTTCCCACTTTTCTTTTTTGATACAAAAAGGACTCTCATCATGAATAAGTACACATGTAAAGAATCCCACTTATTAACAACACATTCATGAATGTCTAATGGCATACGAGAAAAGAAATCGGCAAGAACATTGCTTTTGCCCGAACATATTCTAACTTGTAAATAAAATCCTGTAACCGCATTGACATCCTGGCAATCCTAGCTGAAGCCTTAAACAACCCTTCAGTAGTAAGTAATTTCACTAAAGGTTTATGATCAGATTTGACTGTGCATTCTTTGCCCCAAATAAAACTTCTGAAATGTTCCAAAGCCCAAACGACAGCTAAAGTTTCTTTCTCTATGACTGAAAACTTACATTCAGGAGGGGAAAGGGCCCTAGAAGCGTATGCAACGATTGATTCTATCCCTTTCTCATCAATTTGGTAAAGAACACCGCCTAATCCCTTATTGCTGGCATCTACAGCAACATGCTCGGTTTTGAATGGGTATCTTTATGTTTGGAAGACTGAATTATAGAAGGGTTTTTCTTGCCCCCTTTTTCGGGCAGTTTGCGTGCTGTAGCATACCAGTTTTGTTTACCTCTATTCCGACTCTAAAAAACGAAAATAGTAAAATGAGGCCATCCATAACGAAATTACTGCAAAATATACCTGTGTCGAATGATATGCAGTAAACAGATTATCACATAAATATAAGGGAATGGATTTTGGTAAGTATATATGTTTAATTAAAAAGAATAACGTTATACTGTTCTGAAATCTTGTTTTAAGTGAGAGCCAGAGGATTGCAAAAACAAGAATCTGTGCACTCTGTTACAAAATAAAAGGCAGTAAACATCAAGACCACAACTCCATGTCAGTTTGCTCTTTGGGAGTTGGTTGCGGTGATTGTTTTCATACTCTTATACAAAGTGTTTATTCTTAAACATTGTTAAGGGCTGATCTACATTACACAAAGTAGAAGCAGTTAACTTACTTATGCTTAGAACCATACAAGACAAAAAGAGAGAGTTTATTTTACGATAACTGGAGTTTGAGGGAGGTGGAAATAGAATGTAAAACAGCTGCCTTGTCAAAGCTCAGAATATTTAAGTAATTACACAAATGCTGAAATGGAATCTCGGCTTTATTACCTTGATTAAAGAAGGGGGCCTATGGGGCATACAATATCTGAGAGTGTGGAATTGTAAGATAGTTGAAGCCTTTGAAGATCTGTTATTTTTTAGCATCTCCTTTGGTAATTAAATTTACGGTAAGGGCACATAGAAAGCAATGACACCCTCATTCCTGGGGTTTACAAAGGGCTTTCATGAAGGAGGAAGCAACTACTTTTTATTAATATTTTTAAGTTGTTAATCTGATTTTATTTTTGTTTCTGGGGCATAATCAGATTATGTATTAATTTTTATATAGCACAAACGCACATACTGGAATTCATATCAAAGGGCATTTACAGAACACAATTTGTAAAAAGAAATTCATCCAAAAATGTATTACATTTACCTGTCTGTTTCTGAAGAAACTATTGATATATTTTCACTCTAGGTGAGTGATGAGGGTATACTTATTTGGATAATTGCAGTGCTTTGTAAATACTACTGGAAATAGAAAGTGGGATCTTCAAGGGAGGCAGGTATACAGTGACCCTGGACCAATATCCTTAGTATACAGGCTTTACCAACACCCCAGTGTCCTGTGGATACAAGAAATATTTGAAGTGGGCTGTGTGTTAATCCAATGGCAAAGAGTCTATTTTTCCCCACTTGCACCATACTATTTTACAAACCGCTCTTCCTTGTTATGGATTACTAATTCAGTTACAGTCTTATTTAATTCATTGTATGCATTTATCTGACACTGTCCATGCATTCTACCTTTTTGTACTGCTTAAAAACATTAAGTAGAGCCAAGTTCAAAATGTGACTGATCTTTACAGTATGATTTTAAATCGGTCAATTCTTTATAAACTGTATAATCTAAATTACAAATTGGATTATTTCAAGTTGTCAAATTTAGTTTTGCTCACTGTTTATTTTTGTGCTCAGGCCATTATGGTCCAGTAAATGTGCTGTGATGGAGACAATAGTGCTTGGTTTGTTTTGCTTTGCAAATTTTGAAACTCCTTCCATTTTGCTACGTTTTTTTTTTTTACCAATATGACAGAGTATTACTTTGTTTAGCATTAAAAAGGTCTGCACTAACATTAATGTTGGATTTGATCTATTTTATTTTGTAAGCCCAGTCTCTGTTTGACTATAGTGTGTTATACCATATTTGCTTCACCCGAACACAAAGAAATGTTCATGCTCATTTACACATTACCTATGTTTTATTAAGTAAATGCATTAGCTTATTGCTGTGGTCCAGTGTCTTTATACTTGGAAGACTGAATTATAGCGCTGACAGTACCTGTGTAAGGGGTTTTCTTGCTCCCTCACGGGCAGTTAGTTTGGATGCTGTAGCATACCCGTTTTTTAAGGCACCTACCGATGGGTCTTCTGAGAGACGTTCTTTATACTTCCTTTTCGAAGTTCTTGTTTTTATAGACTTGCCTTGTTATCGCAACGACGTGCTTTTTCAGTATTGTTGAATGTTGCACTGATATTATCACAAATTGGTAGACAAGGGGACAGTGAGCCTAAAGAGGTTCAGTACCCTAGCTCCCAATTACAAGCCTATAGTACACAAGAGTGTAGCTATTCCTAAAGAGGTAACAAAACAAAGGTAGGAAAAAACAAAGATACGGGGGTGGGGGGAGGCTTCCTTATTAGGAAGTGATACCCTCACACCTGCAAAGGTGTCATTGGGTGTTTTTGCCCCGTGTGGGGTCGGCGCTGCAATATCCCACGGGCTCCACAAGAGGGCTCTTTGGTTGAGATCTTTTAAAGTAAAAACGCTGTGAGGGTGAGTGCAAGTGTATGGAGCAGGTGAAACTGTGGGTTAAAAATATCACAGAGGTACCCAAAGGCTGAAATTTATTCCTTGGTCCCCCTGGTAAGGTTAAAAAGCAATAGCTAAACTGTTACTTCCCAACAATGAGCAAACACAATTTAGTCGTGAGTGCAAGTGGCGCGGGTGGGGTCGACATGTTTCACCTCCTATTGGTCCAGGAGAGGATCCATGGTGTTTCATCAGGACCGAGGGGATGTCTACTAAAAATGTATATCTGTCCCTACCCAGATTCGGGGTGTAGGTATCGCTAGATTACAAACCTGTACACTCGTAAAAGTGAGAGCAATAAAACTGGTGAAAGAAAAACCTTTGTGTTAAATAAGCTAAATAAAAATTTAAACCTGTGAGAGAGAAGTAAAAATAGGGTAAGAATAGAACCCCGGAAATTATCTACAGGGGCTACAAAATGGCGTATTTTTACGAATAACATGCTCCATGTGCAATATGGCCCTTTCGCATTGCATGGTGTCGCTCATTCCGAGATCTAGAGTGAGTGACATGCATTCACGTGCTGTTTAAAAGTATATTAACAGGTACACAAGATTAACAAAGACACACATACGTTGTAGGTGATGTGTGCGCACTGAGACAAATTCTTATATTGTGAGGGATTCAATACTTACTCTCATTTTGCAAGGATCGTGCTCCTAGGTCCGAGCAGGCGCTCGTATCTAACTTGCGGTAAGAGATATGCGGTATATGGGTAATGAGGGGCTCATTATTAAAAACAGAAAATGGGCAGTTTTGAATGTGGTCTGACCGCTTGGCATACTGTACTCACAATTCTCTTTGCGGTCGTTGGTATCGCCACCTACCCAAACGCCCGGTAGCCCGGATACTCTGTCCAGAGCAGGTTAAATGGCAAACCCGGTGCCGACAGGGGTGTGGGGGGGGGGGAGTGTGGGGTGGGGGGGAAGCTTCATTTCGTGTCCCACATGACCGATAGTCACTGGCTATGAAGGATAAGGGGTTGGGTGCCAGTAATTGGAGCTCGTCGCCTGATCCCGTGGCGGCCATCTTTAAATGATAAATGCGACTGCCCGGGACCAAGACTACTATGCAAAAAGTGTTTTTTTTTTTTTTTGGGTTGCAGAACATCAACCCTGTTTTTCAGCCTCCAAATAAGGAGGCCTCCACCCAAAAGTATTGTAATGGAGGAGTACAAACAGACTTTGACAAATGGCTTTGCTTTGTTTATGGTGACTAGCTTTTGTTTGAGCTTTAAAAAGTGTTTTTCAGTGTAAGGTGGTAATTTTGTAAGGTTGCTTTGTGTTAAACACAAATAATAGTACATGTTTTTTTTTCCACAACAAATTTTATTGGTGACAGCCGTAACTGGTCTAGTGTGTCCAGGTTCCCACGTAGTAGAGTATACATAGTAGCATTAATGATGTAAAATTTTCGATTCCAATACAACAATTGAAAAACTAATGTAATCAAACCTATTTTCCCCACAGTAAACAGTAGTGTCGTACATTTGGTATAAAGTTGAGTGCATGCCTTACTCAACCACCCAGATCGAATAGAAAAAACATTTACATTCACGTTCATCCAACACCATTTATCGTTTTGTCCATTACTAATCTTTTGCTACAGCTGTAATGGGCTCCAAATACAAATCTGCCCATCTCTTCCAAATCTTGAGATACTTCTGGGGGCAACCTCTTGCTTCATATACCGGTAATTCCAACCCCATACAGAAATAAAGTCCTTTTTGGGTTTCGTCCTGGCGTTGCAACTGCGTAGCAGTTGCTCCGCCCAGGCGAAATCTAATGTTATCTCTATATTGGGGACTTGTGACCGCCCCTTCTTCCATTGGCTAGCTCCATAAATGGAGGCTAGCCATTGGAAGAGATTGGCCGTCAATCACGTTTTCCAGAGAAAACGCGATTCGGGGGCGTTTCTGGGTCTTTTTTTAAGCCCCGCCCCTTGTTGCCGTGTGTCCCGGGCCGCGCTGTGATTGGCTGCTGGCCCGGGACACCCCAGTGACGTCATTCCCCGGGCCGCGCTGTGATTGACTGCCGGCCCGGGACCTGACTTGTTTTATTAGTAGTATAGTTGTTGGTCAATTAGTGTTATTTATAATGTAATTACGAAGTGGAGACGTGGTGTCTTGGTAACCATGGTCAGCGTATCCTGGTGGCAAGTTACCACATGTCCTAGAATGGAATGCGAGGGGGCAGTTGGAGCAGGACTGGGGGAGAGAGGACGCCTTCTTGCAGCTTGCTCCAATAGGATCTACACATTTACCTGTGAGTTGTCTTTCTTCACTACCCAGACGTCATGGGCTGGGTGAGTAGGTTAAGACTGTAGGCCAGGGCTCACAAACATGCATTCTGGCAGAGGACTTGCC
The DNA here is from genome assembly GCF_964261635.1 of Lissotriton helveticus. Classification (NCBI taxonomy): domain Eukaryota; kingdom Metazoa; phylum Chordata; class Amphibia; order Caudata; family Salamandridae; genus Lissotriton; species Lissotriton helveticus. Next base: position 1,554,553,155 of record NC_136068.1, on the reverse strand, counting down.
AGGACTCAGACCTGCTGCCCAGAATTGGCGAATATAGTGGACTCGTCAGCTCGCTAGAATCAATGGCGTCTTCAGCCAGGACTCGGAGGCGCGCGCGCGGCAAAACCCGCGGAAAAGCGGCGCGAGAACACAGGGCCAACACTCCAGAGACAGACGTCTCTGACAGACAGTGGGACAGCTGGGCGGGCCAGGTGCGGCCGCGGCGCGGCGCGGCTAGTGGTATTTAGGACGAGATCTGCAGGCCGAGGTCAGCCCAGTCTGCGGTATATTTAGCCCCCGAGGCCTCGCTCCCACCTGCTGCGCCTCGGGGTCTCTGAGTGCGGGTCACGAGGCTCCGGTTACATGCGGAGGGGCTGCGGGCCCACGGGTGTCCTGTGGGTGCACTGCCAGTCTGTCTCCCCCCAGAAGGAGGAGGAGGGTCTTAGCACAGGAGCACCAGGTAGGGCAGTTTCGGTGGCACCGGTGTGAAAGAGGCCCGGGCTGCATTGGTGGGCTGCATCCGATGCTACACGGTCGGTCATTGGCTCTGCGTGCAGCGTTTGCTTGGGCATGTCACTTCCCCTCATCTGAGCAGGGTGCAAGGAAAGGCTGTGTGGGGCACATCCAGAGACTGTCAGCAGCCTCGGAGTACAGGCATATTGTGAAGCGATTGGAGGAGGTTCGGGGACAGACGGACAGACTGCGAGAGGAGGAACACGGGACACTTGGACAGTGTCTGAATCTTTGGGTTTTATACACATGACGCGCAAAGCGATTGGGTTCACACGAACATAGTGTGGGGCGGGACATGGGTCAAGGATGTCACACGGGCATATTGTGAGGCTGGAGCACATACGCAGTGAGGCGAGCTTGTTGGGTCTGATGGCTCATGCGTGGCTGCAGGAATCGGTGTCACGTTCACATGGAAACTGCAAGACCTTCTAGTGCATGGATACTCGCAAACATTGTTCCAAGGGCCACAAAGTATAGTCTGTGGGGTGCCTGAGGGTCGCTTTGATGCCAGCAGGGTGGGAGATAGTCTGTACAGGGTATAAAGTTGGGCATGGGGGACATCTGCTGAAAGCCCGTCTGCCCCATCTGAAGTCCTTGCACCCGTCCACCGCCCTGGTGAGAAGCTGAGTCCGGCAGTCCTTGCACCCGTCCCCCGCCGTGGTGAGATGCGGAGACTGGCAGTCCTTGCACCCGTCCACCGCCCTGGTGAGAAGCTGAGTCCGGCAGTCCTTGCACCTGTCCCCCGCTCTGGTGAGATGCGGAGTTCGGCAGTCCTTCCACCCGTCTGCGTCAGAGGTTCCAGGGAGCAGCTTTCACTTAAGAGCATGGCCGAAAACAGGGAACCAATGAGCACACATGCCAACATTTCAGAGGAGGTAAGGGGTAGATAAAAAACAAAAAACAGAATCGTGAGAATGCGCCTGTGTGTGTTTGCCTGTGTGTTTTTGTGTGTGTGTGTGTGTGTGTGTGTGTGTGTTTGCCTGTGTATTGGAAAGCATTTGTGTGTGTCTTGTTGTAGGTGTAATGTTACTTATTGCATTCTATAGCTGGAGGCAATGACGGAAGCAGCAAAATACCAGCGGGGGGTGGGGGGGCTCTATGCGCGTATATTTTTAAGCCATGCCCCTATTTGCATCTGTCCCAGTTGTTTCATTCCATGTAAAGCTCTGCTGGCTCCCCCAGATGCGCCTCGAATTCAGATATTTCCGCTGAAGTACACTGCTCTCCTCATTCAGGCAGCGCTGTAGTGTCACATGAGAGAGCATGAGGGGGGTTTGGAAGGAAACTGAAATAGTAGGGACTGCTGTCATTAGTAACTGAAAATGAATGTTTTTTTTGGTGTCCCTTTTGCGGTAGTCAGACTACAACAAACACTGGGCCTCTCTTTCCGTTAAGTCTTTGCTGCTGCTGTGAAATGCTGTTTTCGGCCCCTTGGAGCTCTGACACTACTTCCTGCCAGAGCCTCTGATTGGCCAGTTTTGTTGTAGAACATTATGCTCTTGTCTTAAATGTGAACACTCCAGGAGTTTGAAATTAACTCTTTCTCCCAGCCTCGCAGACGGAAACATGTATGTGTCTGTGTGTGCACATGTGTCTCTGTGTGTGCGTGCCTCTGTGTGTGCACATCTGTGTATGTGTGTGTGCCTGTGTATGTGTGTGCATCTGTGTATGTGTGTGTGCCTGTGTATGTGTGTGTGCCTGTGTATGTGTGTGCCTGTGTATGTGCATGACTGGGCGTGTGTGTGCATCTGCATGTGTGCGTACCTGGGTGTATGTGCACATCTGTGTGTGTGGGGGTGCGTGCGTGGTTGTGTTTTGGGGGTGCGTGCGTGGTTGTGTGTGTGTGCGCATCTGCGTGTGTGTGCGTTCCTGGGCGTATGTGAGAATCTGTGTGTGTGCATCTGTGTGGGTGTGTGCACATCTGTGTATGTGTGTGCGCCTGTGTATGTGTGCGCCTGTGTATGTGTGCGCCTGTATATGCCTGGGCGTGTGTGCGCCTGTGTGTGTTTGCCTGTGTGTTTGTGTAGGTGTGTGTGTGTGTGTGCGCATCCGTGTGTGTGTGTGTGTGTAAAGTAAAGTAAAAGTAAAGTCCACATTTGTAAAGCGCACAATCACCCGTAAGGGTCTCTAGGCGCTGGGGGGCCGTCGGGAAGATTAAGCGAGCTATTGCCCAGAGTCACATGGTGCTGGGCTAACCTGCCGCCGGAGCCGGGTATCGAACCGTGGTCCCCAGATTCCAGCGTCAGTCGCCCTGGCCGCGGCGCCACACCTCTCCGTGTGTGTGTGTTTGCCTGTGTATTGGAAAGCATTTGTGTGTGTACGTGCCTGTGTGCATGGGTGTGTGCGTGTCCAGGGCAATGCAATCTGTCCCTTCTGTCAAGATTAACATACACATGAATGTTATGTTGTACCACATGTGCCGTTGTCAGAATGAAGTGACTGCTGATGTGACACGGGGTTCTGATCAGGTGTTTCCCGCCAGCCTGAAGTCTGCTTTCAGTCAGGCGGAGCTCAGTGTCCTGGTCCCTGCAAGGGGCGAGCCTGAGCGCTGACATTTTTGTTATTTGTTATTTCAAATGTGGCTGTCTTTGTCAAAGTATTCAGAGGGGTCACAAAGAATAAGGCCTCGGCGTACAAACGTACAGCCGTAACGTACCCAAGCTCGAAGATTCCTTTTCTGCTCCCGTCCCTTACACTACGACTGCCTACCCCTTCACTGTCTCCCCGCCTAGCCTCTTCGCTCTTCCTTTCTATCCTATCCTTCCCACTCTCTCCTCTCCCTTCCCTCTTGAAACCCCATAAAATGCTGCAGTTTACTTTGTTTGGGTTACTGCAGTGCAATGTCTTTTCTTTACTTATTATGATGATGTGTGTCTGTGATATGGTCATGGTGGTGACTTATGCATGTGGTAGTTACGTGCCAGTGTGACGTGTTTGTGATGACATTTGTGGCAATATTTTGTATGGGTTATGCTATGTTCTGCCGTGACTTGTGCATGTAATGATGCACATCTTGGTCAAGTGCATTTTAAAGTATGCGTTTATTTGTATGTAATTGAGTATGTGGCTCCTGACTGTGAATTATGTATTTGGTGATGTATGTGGTACTAGTGTGTGTATATGATGACGTACATTGAAGGAGGCAAGAGTCAACATAGCATTTCTGCTCAGCACTTATTATTCTAAGCACAAGCCTTTAATGGCATACAATACTTTATTTGTTAACAAGGGTTTTCCATTTCCGGACTCAATATTTGGTGTATATTTATGGTTTCAGTACATTGAAATCTAGCCCACTGCTAACCACATACTTCCAATACCACAGCTGTCCGGCTGGTTTGCACTGCTCACCAGATATTGGCCTTGATCATAATATTATAATGTGGCCTGTGTATTAACTAATTAAACATTTTACTTAAACACTTCTGCATTTAGACTGCGTTTACATAAACAATGTCAGCCTGTCATTTATTTTATGGGTTCTGATGTTTTCCTTACTTAGCAAATTTGGTTGCAATGCTTCTTACTCTCCTGTTTGTGGATTGGGTATTCCCTCCATGATCACGCCCATCGTTGCCAGATCTCTGATTTATTCTTATCAAGTAGAGCTGCTTCCCTGCCCCCTCGGTTTTGTGTGTGCCTCTGTTGCCTGCTTGCGACCCGGTTTTGTGTGTGCCTCTGTTGCCTGCTTGCGACCCGGTTTTGTGTGTGCCTCTGTTGCCTGCTTGTGACCCGGTTTTGTGTGTGCCTCTGTTGCCTGCTTGTGACCCGGTTTTGTGTGTGCCTCTGTTGCCTGCTTGTGACCCGGTTTTGTGTGTGCCTCTGTTGCCTGCTTGTGACCCGGTTTTGTGTGTGTCTCTGTTCCCTTCTTGTGATCCAGTTTTGTGTGTGTGTGTGGGTGCAAATGCAATAGATGTCGCATTTGCGAGAGATTAGGCTATTGGCTTTGTAAATGACAATGCCATTTATTTAGGTTTTCAAAGCCAACACATAAATAAAAATGTTGTCATTTACATTGCCAATAGCTTTAACTTTTCCAAAGGCGAAACCGTTGCATTGTAAATGCTTGTTTCTATACTCCCAGTGATGGTGGGGAGGCGTCTTTCCACATCTTAGCTATGTCTCGTTTCGCCAGTGAAAGGAAGAGGAATAAGAAGTGCCGTTTGTATATGTTGCCCCCGATACCATCAGTGATGTGGAACAAGGTCAATCGTGGTGAGTGTGGAATGTCCCACCCCAAACCTCTGACATGCATGCAAGTACGCCCGGCCAGAACTTAAAGTGCCATGCCTTGCCACACATTATGTATAAGGGTACCATCTATAGTTTGGCAACGTAAGCAGAAAGGAGAATCGATTTAGCTCAATGCACCAGAGCAATATCTAGTATAGTAGGTATTTAAATTGTATGAGTATCAATTGTGCTGCAATAGCCGAGCCACATGGGGACTCCAGTGCCTCTGCCTAGTCCTCATCATCTAGGGTGCGCAAGTCTTCCTGCCAAGCCTTGCGTGTTTTTCTGAGTGTGGTGGGGCTCTTTGTGACTAGTGTTCAATATATCTTAGTGATCTTATGTTCTCCGAGTTCTCCCATAAATACATTAGCCTCAATAGGGTTAAAATCGGGTATAACTTCCTGGTGTGTGAGGTAAGGGGACAAGGCATGACGGAATTGTAGATAGATATTTATAGAATTACGATCAAGGCATTTTATGTTCTTGTTGGAGTTCCTGAAAAGACTTTATGGTCCTAACATGAAGCACATCCCCCACCGTAGATATACCAATAGCCTCCCAGCCGGAGAAGCCAGATAGCCTCGATAACTGAGTAAGAAGACCATTGTGCCAGAGGGGCGCTTCCTTTGTAAATCTGTCCCACCGCCCCATTTAATGTAGCGATTGTTTCCAGATCTTTAAATATCATAGCGGTTGGCAGCAGCAGCACTTTTAGTGTCTGGCCCGCATAGAGGATTGTGTGTAGTGACATATTGCACATCAGCCAGCGTTCAATTGCATATGCGGGACTCCAGTCAGTCAGTCAAAAGTACTTTATTCGGTTCATAGCAAAAACCATAAAAGTATACAAACGTCAAGGATCAAGCCCAAAATACAATACAAAGTTTAAAAACTAACAATGCATACAATACAGTAAAATTTCATCCATTAGCAAACATTTTCGAGACAAGGGGACATAGCGCGGAACAGGACATTCCACTACAGTTTCTAAAATCCACTATTTACAACTTGTCCACTTGATTTTTTTCCTTAGTCTCATAGCTACTGTCAAAAAGTTCGCTACATTAAAAATTTCCCAGATGTTAGACAATAGCTGGAGGTACATAAGGGCCGGTTTGACTTGTCTAAACCCTTTATCTTTGATTAGAGGTCGAATGAACTTATTTCTGATTAAGTTAAAATATTTACAAAAAAACAAAGTGCGTAGTGTCCATAATGGAGAATCCGTCACAAGGGCAGATCTCCAGGTCTGTTGACCTGGTCCAACCTGGACGTTCAGTAAGAAAGAGGTGAAATTTGTTCAACCTGAACTTGGTCAACAGGAATCTGTGATTAGCATTATTGACCATTCTCAGGTATAATTCTAACTCACTGTAATTTATTAATAGCTGGTGAGCCCTTACAGATGGTCCTTATCTTCTCTATCGAGATACTTTCTGAGCTTGTATGTGTCTTTTGCCCATTTCACACCCCCCTTAACTAGGTTGGATGGCTGATCAAACCGTTCTGGACGACCTAATATGTCAGCTAATTTTTTGACGTAGTTTAGCCATGGGATGTAATTGCTATGCTCAAGGGCTAAACAGTCCCTCAAAACCTCATGATTTAATTCCAATTTGGGGTTCAGCCATACTGCAATCCATTTTAAAAGTGGTGCTATAGCTATTCGATCTTCCAAATAGTCCACCCCACATTCTTGGTGGACAATATAACCAGGGGTCGATTGAGGGACCGATAAAATAGTCTTCAAAAACCTGTCCTCTACAATCTGTAACATCTTTACATTTTTAAAGCCCCATAAATCTGCCCCATACATAGCTAAAGAAATACATTTGGCATCATAAACTTTCAAAACTGCCTGTAAAGGTTTTACTCCTAATTTCCGCGAAAAACCAAGTACGGCCAAAGTAGACCTTGCAAAAACATTACGTTTAGAGGCCAATAGGGGCAACCATGTTGAGCTATCATCAAAAATGACCCCTAGGTAAGGAAATCTCGAGACCTTGGACAACACATTCCCCTCACAATGCAGGGTCTTCATTGTTTTGCCATTCTTTGACACTAAGGTCTAATACTTTCATAAAATCATAAAATGAGTTTAAAAGGCGTTGTAGCCCTACTGGTGTGCGAGCTAAAAGAGCGGCATCATCCGCATAAAGTAATGCCGGTATAGAAAACTTGCCTGCTCTCGGTAAATCATTGCACGCCTCCCCTAACACAGCACCCAGTTCGTTGATATAGAGGGTAAATAGTAACGGGGCTAGGATACAACCCTGCCTAACCCCATTCGTGATCCTGATCATACCTGTGCAGTTGACCTGGTGATCATATCTGACTGTGGCCTTGAGGTCCCTATGCAGATCTGCTAGGAAATACACAATGTTTTCATCCATGCCTAGCTTTAGAAGCAAGCCCCATAATTTGGACCTGTTCACTCGGTCAAAGGCCGAGGACAGGTCCATGAATACTATATAGAGCGTACCCCTTTTGGCAATTGTATATTTCCCAATTAATAGTTGGAGATTGAGGCTTTGGTCTATTGTGCCTCGCCCCTTCCTAAAACCAAATTGCAAGGCAGAAAGGGTATTCGTTTCTTCTAGTTTATCTGTTAATTTGCTCAAGACAGCCCGGCCTAAGGCTTTCACTGCAGAATCAATAAGGGAGATCGGGCGATAATTACTAGGTTCCCCTCTATTACCTTTTTTAAAAATCGGTACAATGACTGATTCAGACCAGGTAGCCGGAATGCCGGATTTACACACTCTATTAAAAAAATTAGTTAAAACTTTGGACCATAGCTTGATATCTGCTTTAAAGAGGTCGGTAGGAACACCGTCGGGTCCTGGGGCCTTGTTACTAGTCATTTTCCCGATTGCTTCTGCCACCTCTGCCTCAGTAACCAATAAAGTGTACGAGTGCAAAATAGGGGTGGGTGAATCCTCCTCCCCTATATTTACCCCTTCATAGACTGATTTAAAATGAGAGAACCACTCCTGTTCCTGGATACCACAATCCAATTGATTGTTACATGGGTCGTGAAAATAAGGTTTATTGACTACAGGCCAGAATTTGGCACTATTCTTTAGCACATCAATGGAGGTTAATTCTTCCCAGGCGGCTTCCCTAATTTCTCGTCTTCTAGCTTCCACGACACTTTTATAGGTTTTCCTTAAAGAAGCCACATGGGACCTATCAACAGGTTTACATTTTAGGGCAGTCCTTAATTTTTTTTTTTTCACAACAATATTTTATTGATTTTATAGATCGGGTAAGCAAAAACCGCAGACCTCCACAGTCAGGAGAGTCATGCCACAGTGTTAAGTATACAGAAGCAAAATGCAGGCCCAATCAGGAACAACCCCACCCAACCTCCCCACCACCCAACACACCCAGACGAGCCCCCTACCCACCCCTTATCCCTCCCTAACCCCGTGCACGTGTTCATTTCTAGACACCCATAGTCGGTCAAATCTGGTAAAAGAGCCAGTGTCTCCTCAGGCCCACAGCCGGTCCACTGAATCTGTTTCTCCGTCAGCTGGTTCCACCGGGGGATCAAGTAGCAAACCCCTATATTCCGCCCACCTTTTCCATATCTTGAAATGTTTACGGGGACACCCTCTTGCTTCAAATACCAGGCGTTCCAAGCCCATGCAGTAATCAATCCCCGCCTTCCAAGCACTCAACGGGGGGGCCCGCTCACTCTTCCACGCCTGCGCCAGGTCTCGTTTGGCAATGACAAGGCCCAACAGCAACAGATGACGCTTGTAGATGTTTCCCCCAACACCCTCTAGGACATGGAGCAGGGCCAAGCGAGGAGTCCGGGGAAGATCCCATCCCAGCACCTCCCAGTCCTTAATTTTTGATTGGCTAGTGAACAATTATGATCAAACCAGCCGACCCCCCCAGAGTTCTTTGCTTTGCCAGGACGTTTAAGATCCGCAGCTACCTGAGTACAAATTATTTGGTAAGCATGGAAAACCTGCTTATCCCCTACTTCGGGGTCCATACATGTGTGCATCTCCATGCCTCTGTTAATATAAAGGTTATTTAAGAAATCTTCAGGAACTACCCTACTCTATCTGATCCTGCGAGCCTGATCTATCAGGCAAATATCATACTTATCAACCCTATTTTGGCATTTTTCAGGTATTTTAATTAGGTCTATAATGCTATGGGTCACTGGATTATGGTCGCTAAAGTGTGACCAGGCCACAGAATAACTGATGATTTCGTTCCCCAGCAAAAGGCTAATAAAGATATAATCAATGGTAGAGCAACTACCTCTACCTTTGAAAGTGGGTATCTCCTCATCTTCCCTTTGCGGGAGCATCAGACCATGGTCAGCCAGAATTTTTTCGAGTTTCGAGGAGGTCTCCCTGTGCAGAGTGCTCAAAGTGAGTATCACCCTGCTCAGGGGGGCCTAACTGGTCTAATGACAAACATTTATCTGGGCACCCATGAATGTTAAAATCTCCCAGGAGAATGATCAAACAGTGGTTATCATTAGCCTCCCTATAGTCTGCCAAAAAAAGGTTAAGGGTAACCAGATGGTCAGTTGTAGTGACCCTGTCATATGAATTATAAAAATTTACAATTAAAATATTACAAGCCCCTTTACTGGCAATTTGAACTGCCAAATAATAAGGAGAACTTGTTGCTATCTGAGTCTGAGTCCCGGGGATAGTTGCCGCAATTAATGTAACCAGCCCTCCCTTCGCCCTCCCCATGGGTGATGCCACCGCAGGAAGAAAATGCGTAGAGTAGCCGTCTAGGCTGAGGATGTTCCCTGTATCCCAGGTTTCTTGTAACCCAATGATATCTGCTGCCCCTATAGATTCTCTCCAGATTGGGTCATCTATTTTATTCCCTAAACCTGCGATGTTCCAGGTTACGAATTTTATAGTTACACTACTGGATAGGGTGGCCAGCCTGTCTGATGTGCAATTTACACCTGTTAAAGAGTCGCGAACATCAGCTGATTTCGGGATGTCAGGTACAGAATCCTCAGCCGTCTCTAAGGGGCCCCATCTATCTCCATACCACCAATCGTTCAAGGTGAGGTGCAAGGCCGCATAATATGACTGGACGTCCATCGTTGCGAGGCCCCCACAATGTCGATTGTTCTCAATGCAACCGGGGCTGAGACCCCACCCCAGAGGAAGTGTCTAAGAGTTGTATTCATTTGCCTAAACCAAGTGGATGGTATCGAGTATGGGTGGTTTTGAAGTTTGTATAACAGGCGGGCAGGGAGACCATCTTGAACATGGCAGATCTGCCAAACAGAGCGGCAGATGCTACCAAGAGCGGGTCGGTGCCTCAATCTGCACCCACAGAGGTGCCAGGTTCCTTTCCCAAGATACGGGCTGGGAGGACGATCGAAAGACCCCAAGATACTTAAACCTATCCTGAACCATCGTTATCTCATTTGCCCACGTGGCAACCACCCCGCAAAGGCCACAGGAAGGATTTCCGGGTTTTCAGATACAGTCCAGATGTCTCACCGAAGATCTACATTATCCTGAGCTGTCTTGGACCCAACCGGTCAGGTTGTGTAAGAAAAAACAAAACCTCATCGGCATAGAGAGCTATGTAGTCTGAGATTTCCCTGGACCATTCAAAACCACGGATATGTGCGTTCATCTGCACCCAGGCCGCAAGAGGCTCCATAGCCAGTGCGAATAAATACGGAGGAAGGGCACAACCCTGGTGGGTACCTCGACCGATGAGGAAGGTGTGAGAGGTTAAGTCTGCAACGCGGATAGAGGCAGTTTATAGAAGTTGAATATATTGAAGAAGGCGGGGGCCGAAATTTAGTTGACTCAGGAGTGTGAAGAGGTAAGTCCAGCTAAGAGTCGAATGCCCTGTCGATGTCTGTCAGAAAACGAGAGTGCTGCTGGCTCTTCAAGGTGATCCACCGTCGCAATGGCATTATGTGTGCGGCAAATATTATGTCGGGTAGCACGGCCTGGCATGAAGCCGGCTTGGTCAGAGTGTACAAGGTCTGTAATGTGTCGTACTATACGCTTGGCAAAAACCTCAGCTAGGAGCTTGGGCTCCACATTAAGAAGTGATATTGGGCGATATGAGGCGTGGTGTTCAGGGGTTCAGACAGGCTTTAAGAAGACCACTATTTTTGCATGATGCCAATTTCTTGGAAGGGGCTGATTGTCTACAGCAGCACTAAGTGCCGACCGATATGGAGTCCTTAGTAGGGACTGGTATTTTTCGTAGAATTCGCACAGGAAGCTGTTTGGGCCTGGTGCATTACCCGGGAGCATCTCAGAAAGTGCCTCTTTAAGTTCCTCTTCCGTTATTGGAATATCCAGTTCCTCTCTGAACGAGTCCACAAGGGCTCGTGGAGGCATGTAGTCTATAAATTTATAGATCAGGGGTGACGAAATAGTCTCTTTAGAGGCATATAAATCCGCATGATAGTCTGCAAAACTAGCTGCAATTTATAGTGGGTCGGTAAGTGTCTCCCCTGTAGGGCTGCAAATAGTCTGAATGGGGCAGTGCGCCCATTGACCTAAACAATGTAGCAATGCGCTGGATTGGTCCTCCCCAAAGGTATATCCTGCTACGTGTAGCCAACCAAGTGCTTCCAGCCTCATCCATAGTTTTCTAGCATCTATTTGCTCCGTATGGAGCAATTGTTGATGCGCTGACGCCCCCCCTCCCCCCCTTGCTTCTGTGCTCTAAATCTGTAAGCTGGGCTTCCATCTGTATCAGTTTCTCGCAGGGCTGTCTACGGTGTGCCAAGCAGTAAACAATATCCACCCCTGAAGTGTTGGTTTCAATGCCTCCATAGGGTTCCGGCATTAAGAGTGAAATAATCTGTGATGGCAGTGAATAATAGTACAGTTTATCTTGCTAACAGTTGTGCTATTCAAAGTTTACGAGTGTAATGATGCCTATATTTGTCAAAAGTAGCATCAGCATTATAGTCTAAGAGCAATAATGGGGCAGAAGCCTGAGTCTGGGGTTTTATAGCATTTGAAAACGAGCAAAGAACATGAGCCCCGAGGTTTCTATACCCTTCAATTCAATTTAACCACTATATTTTGCAGTGTATGCTCACAGGTCCTTGTAGTCTTTCAAGCTCCTATGCTCTTAATAATTGTATGTAGGCTGTATGTTTAAGAAACCCTAACTCCACCCACCCTGAGACCGCAGCTGCAATCTTTACTTTAACATTTTTAGGTCGCAAGCGAGAACTATAGCCGTCGTCTCAGCAGTTTGAGACCGACGAAGTGAGACAAGACCTGGCCGCGCGCAGCGTTTCTCCATAGGATAACGTTGTGCGCGCGGCCAGATCTTGTCTCCACGGCATGCGAATGCAGACCGGATCGCGTCGCGCGCCTCTGGAATGCAGGGGGAGTCTGCAGAGAGGCGCGCGGCGCTGATAAACAGGCAAGAGGCGCGTGTGGAATCCGAGTCTGCCAGGCTGCACGCGCTTTGCTGGCCGGCATTTACTTTCGCTGTTCTTGTTGCAGTTTTTGTGAGGATTCGCCTTCACTGCTAGTATTTGATGAGCTTTCTTTTCTGAGTCATGAAGTCTAAAAGCACGACATGTCACACTGGGTCTTTCCCATTAAAAAAAGGATTAGTTCATTTCTTGAGCTACGTTTCTACGACTCTCTACAGTCACCTTGTGGAACAAGTGATGCTCTTAAAATACATGAACTCGCCTGGTCTGGTGTTAGCAGGTTATGACCCGCGTGAAGCACCGAGCGGGCCATTTCTGCCCTCTTTAGGTAGCCTGTTTAATTTGGGCTTACAGTACCGGGATGAAAGCGATATCGCCAGACTGACCGATGAGCCTAAAAACAGACACATCACACTGTTCACTTTGGCTGCTGTTCGCGAAATGTTTTGGGGTCATTGTGCCCAAAGCAAAGGCCTGCATGAATGGGAGGCGCTATGCTGGGGTAATAAGGCTGCAGTCTGGGGGGGTGCAGCACGTTAGTTTTGTTTTCGCTTTACAAGACTTGTATTTATGGCTTTATGGGGGACGGTAGTAAAAAACCCTCCAGCCGAAGGAGACAGGCCGTCCAGAGATCAGTAAAGAAGCCTTAAAAAAGCTTGTGTGAACTATTTCAAATAATAGCAATAACGCCTTGCATGGCATTTGCCAGGGAGTTTAACATTTTCACGTTTGTGTGTTGCGGCGTCAGTAAAATTAATTTTTGTATGAGTTGAGGAATACTCTGGCTTTGTTAACTTCTTGTTTGAGTAGCATCAGTATCTAGCTCATTTGTTTCTTTTAATTGACTAATATTTGATGTATCGACCCAGGATCGAGGAAATTGAAGAGTAAACAAATCTGAAACATGTATTGGCTCGCACGGCGGCCACATGGCTCAACGTCTCTGAGGTAGCACTTTTCAAGCCCTAGGCCTTCCTTTTAAGCGTAACGGTTTTAAGGTGCGCTAATCCCGTTGGCTCAGTAATCCATACATGGCAACGTTTTACAAGGGCAAAATAGGAGATTTAAAAAAATCACCCCCAAAAAAAACCGGGAGAATGTATTTCTCCCATTCAAACATTTTCAATGCAATAGGTCTCGCATTTACGCGAGTTTAAGCTATTGGGATTGTAAATGACAATACCTTACATTTATGTTTTAAAATTGAAAATAAAAGCCATTCTCATATGTTAATAGCTCAAACTGGCATTAATGCGAGACCTATTGCATTGCAAATGCTTGTTTTAATAGCTATGGCCATCTTCAGTAACTTTCTTTGTTGGGACCTAATGCCTACTCTCTTACTCTATATTACTTTTTTATAGCTTCTGTGGTACATCATTAACAACCTTTTGTGCAGGTTCACACCTCGTGCAAAGAGTGATGCATGTAATGAAGTAAAATCTACATCTGCCCATAATCCTTATATGACCAACAACTCCTCAGAGGCTAGAAGTATAGTGTCTTGTGCTTGTCATTATGAGGCTCATCTTTATTGTTCATTGGTGATTTTTCACGTACCAGGATACCAATGTTGTGTCTTCTATCTGGTAATTGGTCATATGCTGTAATCACTGGGCGCCTGATCCCGTTTGGTGTGGCTTCCCATTCAGCAAGCTGCCCAGCCTGAGCTTTGACTCATCAAATAGGATTCCTCCGAATTACGTGATTCATTTTCATCTTCCCAAAGAATCCAACCACTTGGTGGATTACGCTTCGACTAATAAAACTTCAAGTGGTATCCCATACCACCTCTACTGGCTGTCCCTCTTGTTCTGAAGAAGATCCGCCTTGACTCCATCACGCACTTCTCTGGGTCGAAACGTCGACGTGTTCTTACAATCCATACCCTACTCTCTCCACCCCATGTAAAAATCAGAACAAGTAATAGGCGTATTGTAGATTCATGCGTTTAGGGACGGATGTATATTGATCTGAACATTTTAGATGCTTCTTGTACAGCTCTGTATATATTTTGTTCACTTCTAGCACCATGTCGCCTCTAGATCACCAGTAGGCTTACAAGTTACCTTTTCGTTGTTTTCTAATTTGTGTTTGCTTGTGACAGCCAGACTGTGGTATGACCAAAATGAAATGAGAAAATAAGATGTCAATACATTGATTTTGATTGGTTCAATCCAGTTGTTTCCTTCCTTTCTGTACATATATTGATGCAACTATAAAGCAATTATTTAACCCTCCCGAACCGATTGTAGCACACACTCCAGACGTCCAGGTTCTGACGGACACTGGGGCACCCCATTATACTTGATGTTCCCGTTTGGTGTTGGGCACAGGGCAGACTGGGGCTACTGAGCTACATCCATGACAATTGTTGTTTGCCTCTGGCAGCATAGTGTTTTTCCTAATGTGGCTATGCAAATAGGGCCAAGTGCTCCCTTTCCACGGTGCTCTCTGCAGACGAGGTCGCTCCCCCACGCTGCTCCCTGACCTGCCTCGCCTCTGATTGGTATCGTAGCGCATCTCCGCTGCTTGCTGAGAGAGAAACTGACGATTAATATTGCTGCCTTGCATTGTATTTCTATTACCGTATTGCGCTCTGTGTTATTGCTTAACCATTTATTTTGCTGCTAGAAGGGCATCTGCTTGCTCCGTGTAAGGCCGCCGGCCATTTTGTTGTTGTTGTTGTGTCGCCCTGCCCTGGTATCCACCCCGCTCCCGCCTTCCCAGCTGACCCTCCCTCGCCCCTCCCCCCCACTATCCATTTATGACAGATGACTTTGCGCGCAGCGCTCACGCGCAGCGGTCACGCCGAAGGTGCGCCAAAGGTAAGCCCGTCTTCGCCCGTCCACGCCTGGACCGCGCCCAGCGCCTGCCCCCCTGGTCCCCGCCGCTCCCAACGCTCTAGAATCACATATGATGCCGCTACTCTCCTCGCCCTCAACCCCGGACGTCCACCACTATGCTGCGAAGCTACTCCAGGACGTACCCACGGCCCATTCGCCTGCCTCTCCTGTAAGTTCAACTGCTTCAGGACCCTCACCAAATCCACGGCCCCCCAAACACAGCTTCGACTCTAACCGCCTAAAGTGCATACTGCTCAACACCCGCTCGGTCCACAGACACGCAACAGAACTCTGGGACCTACTCGACACTGCGTCACCTGACATCGCCTTCCTTACTGAAACATGGATGAACACATCATCAGCACCCGACATCGCCATAGCCATACCAGACACTTACAAGATTATCCGAAAAGACCGCACCAATCAAACAGGAGGAGGCATCGCCATCATCCACAGAAACACCATTAAAATCACAACCAGCTCCGGCGACAATCTGGCAACCGCCGAACATCTCCACTTTCAGATCCACACCGACCCCAGGACCACACTTAGAGGCACCCTCATCTACAGGCCCCCAGGTACCTGCACTCAATTCAGCGATGACATCGCAGACTTCGTCAGCCCACACGCCCTCGCCTCCGAGAACTACACCCTTCTAGGAGACCTCAACTACCACCTTGAAAACAAACACGACCGCAACACCACCACCCTTCTGGACAACCTGGCCAATCTCTGACTCAAACAACTTGTTGACACCCCCACCCACACAGCCGGACACACGCTCGACCCCATCTTCACCTCCAGCAAGCACATCTCCTTCGATCGCACTACAGCTCTCCACTGGACGGATCACAGCTGTGTTCACTTCAACTACAAAACCACCCTGACCCACAACCGTCCACAACCTATTCCCCGGAGAAACTGGAACAAAATCACTTCCGACCAACTCCTCACATCACTTAACCAAAACCCTCCCACCCTCTCAATGGACCCAAACCAAGCGGCCACCAACCTCAGGCAATGGATTACCCACAGTGCTGACGAATTAGCACCCCTGAAAGATGAAATCAGCCAGCAAAAAGGCTCCCTGGTTCAATGACGAACTTAAAAAATCCAAGAAGCTATGCCGCACCCTGGAGAAGATATGGAGAAAAAACCCAACCTCCGACAACATGGCCTCCCTCAAGACAACCACCCGCAAACACCACCAACTGATTCGTTCCGCCAAGAAATCAGCACTCAAGGATCGTCTCGACAACAACACCCATAACAGCAAGGAACTCTTCAACATCGTCAAAGAATTCACCAACCCCACCGCAGCATCTAACGACATCACTCCCTCCCAAGACCTCTGCGACGCATTATCCTCCTTCTTCTACAACAAAATTGCCGACATCCACAACAGCTTCGAGAACACTCCCAGCGATCAACCCTCCCCACCCCCCTCAGCTCCTACTCCGCCAACTAACAACCTCAGCGCCTGGAACCCAATCACCACTGAAGACACCATTCGCCTCATGAACTCAATCCACTCTGGCTCGCCTACAGACCCCTGCCCCCACCACATCTTCAACAAAGCTGACTCCATCATCGCACCCCATCTCCGTGATGTCATCAACTGCTCGTTCAACTCTGCCACCTTTCCAGAAAGCTGGAAACACGCCGAACTCAGCGCCCTTCTGAAGAAACCCACAGCAGACCCCTCTGAACTTAAAAACTACCGACCCATATCCCTCCTCCCATTCCCGGCCAAAGTCATCGAGAAAGCCGTCAACAGCCAGCTTGCCGCCTTCCTTGAATCCAACAACTCCCTTGATCCATCCCAATCAGGCTTTCGAGCCAAACACAGCACCGAAACCGCCCTCATTGCAGCGACCGACGACATCCGAACACTTCTGGACAACGGAGAAACAGTGGCCCTCATTCTACTCGACCTATCTGCCGCTTTCGACACAGTCTGCCACAGCACCCTTATACATCGCCTCAGCAACATCGGCATACAAGGAAAAGCCTTGAACTGGATCATCTCATTCCTCGCTGGGAGAACTCAAAGAGTCCGACTTCCCCCATTCTACTCAGAGGCCACCGAAGTCATCTGCGGCGTACCTCCAGGATCCTCACTCAGTCCCACCCTCTTCAACGTCTACATGAGTCCTCTCACCTCCATCGCACGTCAACACAACCTCAACATCATCTCTTACGCCGACGACACCCAATTAATCCTTTCCCTCACCAAAGACCTCAACACCGCTAAAACCAATCTTCACGAAGGCATGAAAGAAGTAGCCGAATGGATGAAACATAGCCGCCTAAAACTCAACTCAGACAAAACGGAGGTGCTCATCCTAGGATCTTCCCCCTCAGCTTGGGACGACTCTTGGTGGCCTTCCGCTCTGGGCACAGCACCCACACCCACAGACCATGCACGTAACCTTGGCTTCATCCTAGACTCCTCTCTCTCGATGTCCATACAAGTCAACGCAGTCTCGTCCTCCTGCTTCAACGTACTTCGCATTCTCAAAAAGATATTCCGCTGGATCCCCCTCGAAACAAGAAAGACTGTCACCCACGCACTGGTCACGAGTCGTCTGGATTATGGTAACACACTATACGCCGGAATCGCAGCAAAATTACAGAAAAAACTCCAGCGCATCCAAAACTCGTCAGCGAGACTCATATTAGACATCCCTCGCCAAGATCACATCACCGGACATCTAAAAGACCTCCACTGGCTTCCCGTCAACAAAAGAATTACTTTCCGCCTTCTCACCCACGCACACAAAGCCCTCTACAATCTAGGACCCGAATGCCTCAACACTCGACTGTCCTTCTACAAACCCACCCGCCAACTAAGATCGTCCAATCAAGCCCTTGCCGCAGTCCCGCGCATCCGTAAATCCACCATGGGTGGCAGATCCTTCTCCTTCCTGGCCTCCAAGACCTGGAACTCTCCCCACCCACCTCCGCCTTACTCAGAACCACATCTCCTTCAGAAAAGAACTTAAAACCTGGCTATTCGACAAATAACGACCCCTCCCCTAGCGCCTTGAGACCCTCTGGGTGAGTAGTGCGCTATACAAATGACCGAACTTGAACTTGAACGGTCAACTCTCATGTTAGCAAGGGCGAGTAGTCTAAAACTTCTCAAAAAGGTAGTGTTTGGGCAAGAGCCCAAAACTTCTCAAAAAGGTAGTGTTTGGGCAAGAGCCCAGAACTCGACCTCCTTGAATTTGAAACTTCTAATTGAGCGCTTGGATAGGAAAAAGCTGTATCTTGACTGCATGCAGCCCTAGTTGGAAACATACCAAATCCTTTGACAGTTGGGAGGCTGATTTGGCCCTCTTGGAGGAAGAGGAATGACTTAAAGCAAAGAATGCTGCCAGACAGATGGTGATTCCGGATAAGCTCTGTCTTATTCAGTATAACTGTTTTCATCATGTCTATTTTACTCCTCGGCAGCTGAGGTGAAAATCTAGGGTTGTGGCTTGATCCCTCCCTTAGCTTTTCCATTCATACAAAAAAAGTAGCAGCCACCTGCTTTGGGATCTTACGCGGTCTTAGGCCGATTCTGAAATTTTTTGACACCCCTACTCGACAGCTGATAATTCAGGCTGCCATACTATCTAGACTCGATTATTCGAGCTCACTTTTGCTTGGAGCTAACCTGCGGAAGTTACCAGGTTGCAGCGCGTTCAGAACGCGGCTGCCAGGGCTCTGGTTGGCCTTCCTAGATTTTGTTCGGCCAAAGAAACTATCCGTAAGCTTCACTGGCTACCCCTGATTCAGAGGATTGAATTCAAGACTTTGTCTATCTTTTAAAATTCTGAAACAATCTTCGCCTCAGATACTGGAGCATCTTATTATTCCTTATGCTCCTCCTCGGCAGCTGAGGTCATTTGGGCAAAATTTGGCCGTTCCACGTTTTGAGAGAAGTAGAGCAGGTGGTCGTTCTTTTAGAGTGCTGGCACCCAAGCTGTGGAACTCTCTTCCTGCCCATATTCGCGCCCTGGGTGAGTTACTGGTATTTAGGAGAGCCGTTAAGACCTTCATCTTTCCCATTGGTTCTTAGGGTTTCTCTGCTTGGTTTCTTTTCTCGCCCTGACTGAGTTGTGTTTCTTTTCCAGATACAGCGCCGGGACGCCCCTTTGCTGGGGCAGCTGTGCACTTTAAAAATGGAAATAACATAACATAACAAATGTTTGGACAAAGTAGGTAGGAGCTATTCCCCCTATCTGTCAAACATGCAAGCATAATTCAAGAACCTTCCTCCATGTGGTGTGGGATTGCTCAGCTCTTCAATATTATTGGCTCACAGTGCTCTAGCGCTGGTGGTTGGAGGACTGGTCCGAAGTAGTCTCAAGATGGTATTATTGGGGATAACATGTGAGTGGGTTTGTGGCTGGGCACTGCAAAAGTTGATCGCAGTGAACATCATGGTCACCAAAATGGAATTCTCCCATATGTGGTAGGCGCTTGCAGCTCTCTTGTCGCATGGCTGGTTCTTAGCTGCAGACTTTTTAGTACGGCCACCGAAGAAATAGTATATAAGGTGAAGGGATGCCTCAAGAAACTTGTTTAACCCCTTCGACGCTCATGACGAGCTGGGCTCGTCATGAGGTAGCCTCCTCGCACGCTCATGACGAGCCCAGCTCGTCATGTAAAGTGCGAATCCGCAAAATCCAGCGTACGGGCGGAAATCATGCCGCACGCATGCGGTTAAGTATGGTCTCCATTGAGATCAACTGTAAAACATGGGGAAGTTGAGATTGCAAGATCATATTGACGAAATGACAAATCTGTGACCTACATAGGAAATGTTAATATTGGATTAGTGATTCTGGGCAGGAGTGCATTGTTTAATATGCATAATGATTTTGATATGTGGTTGCTTGCAAATGCTAATAAAAATTGGAAAAAGTCCTTTCAAACAACTGGCATAATTATATCTCGTCCAGCCCAGTGCATATCTTTGTGTTAAAAGAAAGCACTTTAATCTTGCACCAGAATGACATACCCACACTCCAGAGGTGGCTCCGGTACAGAGTTGCAGTCTTACTGCTTGGCCTAGTAAAATACTCTTATCATTTAAGGCGCTTCTCCCCACTGTTTCTGGGGACTTGCCCTCATTTCTAAGGTATGGCTCAAAATGTGAGCTTGTAGGTCCGTTCCATAGTCTTTTTGTACAAAGCTTTGTATTGACTGTACTGTTAGTTAATGTTGCTGCCCTTGACTTCATCCGTAGTTGTTTATCTCTCTGGTCCCCTGGAGTTGAACCATTTACCCAGGCTGACTTGACAGCAGTTGTTGTTTCATCGACGTCCTACTTTTAGTCCCAACTAGTTCTACTCTCTGTTGGTAGTCTGCTATTCATGAGTGTTCCACATGCCAGGAACATGCTTGACTTCTCTTTTGGGACAGTCTATCTTGCTGCATGGTAGGGCAGGCTTCTAATTGCTTTAGGCAGACCCTCCGCTTATACAGAAAGTTGCAGAATTCTGGTGATGCCCTCTCACATATGACCTCTTGGAGACTAGTTGTCATGCTGATAGCTGCCCTGGTCTCACTCCAGTCCTTTGAGTGCTCTGCAGAGCCTTCTCTACTTAGTCAAGAAGAACTTGGAACTGGAACAAAGTGGGGTGGTTGGCATCCCGTTTTTAGGTCTCGACCTACAGAATTGCTTTAGCAATGCTTGTTTGTCGAGATTCTAGTAAGGCGTCCGAAAAGTCTCCCCAAACTGCGATTTCGATACAGTTCATGTGAGCCAGGCGCGTGCACATCGCCAGGCACATCCCACACCATGCCTCGGCATCAGACTTCAAAGGTAGCTGCTCCCCGGCCCTAACCCCATCAGACTTCAAAGGAATGCGCTCCCCCGCCACAGCAATGCAGAGTGCTTGTTTCTTTAGTGCAGAGCACTCCATTAGTGTTTGTGAGCCATCTCAATTGAATATATCCACCCCGTAACTCCATGTTACTCTCTGTTGTTGCCTGATAGCTTCTCCCTGCTCCTCTATTTTGCACTTGCCTATGTTCCTTTAGCTAATGCTGTTCCCCACACTGCCTTCGTGTCCCCTCACCAGCCGTCCCGCTATTGCTTTCGTGTCCCACCTTTGTTGTTTCAATGTTCTACCACCATCCTCCCCTGTGGTGCTTCGTTGTTTGCCCCCTCCCTTTGGGATGTTGCTTCACAGTATCTAGTGTTGCTTCTGATATCATCGGGAACCCCGCCCCTCCCATCTGCCCACTTCAGGAAAAAAACATTTTTGGGACCTTTTCTTTTCTTTTAGGTTACCGATCCAACTCAGATTGGCAACTAAAAAGAAAAAATGCTGTCTGCGTAATTTGTTTGGTGAGTGCATGCTTATTGCGCACTTCTACAAATGAATGTCTGGCTGTGTCAAAGGATTTTAATTTGCCTGTTTTTTATTTTTTTTATTTTACTGTTTGATTGTGGGGCGCATGGACGTTTTATTGATCATGAGTGGACTTGAAAAAACAATATTCGCAGAAAGACTAAGACTAAAATAGTTCGAACTGTTGATGGTGCACCATTAACTCAGATCTGGTAAGAAACGCTTCTTTAAGATAACAGGTCTCTTTTGAAGATTGTATTAACGGTACTTCTGGATAAAATAGCCTCTCCGAATTATGCTATTGCTTTTGGCATTCCTTGGCTAAGGAGATATAGTCCACATGTCAATTTCGCTACTGTGATCATATCTGTCATGATCATTCTGGAGTCAGTTTCAAAAGTTTCAAAATGCTTTATTCGGTTTGTACAGGTACAACCATGTAGCAACATACATAAATACAGTTTCAAATCATTTATGTAAGTTTCATAATGAAACAATTAAAAATTACGTCAATATCCATGCCGGTCTCATTTAAATCAATAAGGTATATCACTTGAGTACAAAGTTAGGTTTGATCACTATATACGTTTTAGCAGCAGTTGTTGTAGAAAAAATTAGTGCTAAAAGTCAAAAGTCGCCAATGTAAAGTGCAAAATCAGAAAGACCTATTATGTGCATAAAGTGCTATTGACATGTACAAATATGCAGAATTAGAGGTAAAGTGCAACGTCTGTTTGGTCATTCTGGAGTCTAACTGAGGAGACTAAAGAGATTTCCTGTCAACTTCTAATTTAATTGTGGCTGAACTCTCTTCTGTGCTACCTCAGTTCAAAGCATAGTCTATAGTCTTTGCTAAACCTGAGAACTGCTCCATTCGCCTACACTGCACTCAATGCAACATACACTCCAAATACCACTCAGTGCCACATAATTACACGCCACATAATTACACAGCACTCAATGCAACATACACTCCAAATACCACTCAGTGCCACATAACTACACGCCACTCAATGCAACATACACTCCAAATCCCACTCAGTGCCACATAAGTACACGCCACATAATTACACTGCACTCAATGCAACATACACCAAATACCACTCAGTGCCACATAATTACACGCCACCTAATTACACAGCACTCAAAGCAACATACACTCCAAAGACCACTCAGTGCCACATAATTACACGCCACCTAATTACACAGCACTCAATGCAACATACACCAAATACCACTCAGTGCCACATAATTACAAGCCACATAATTACACAGCACTCAATGCAACATACACCCCAAATCCCACTCAGTGCCACATAAGTACACACCACATAATTACACTGCACTCAATGAAACATACACTCCAAATTCCACTCAGTGCCACATAATTACACGCCGCATAATTACACAGCACTCAATGCAACATACACTCCAAATACCACTCAGTGCCACATAACTACACGCCACTCAATGCAACATACACTCCAAATCCCACTCAGTGCCACATAAGTACACGCCACATAATTACACTGCACTCAATGCAACATACACCAAATACCACTCAGTGCCACATAATTACACGCCACCTAATTACACAGCACTCAAAGCAACATACACTCCAAAGACCACTCAGTGCCACATAATTACACGCCACCTAATTACACAGCACTCAATGCAACATACACCAAATACCACTCAGTGCCACATAATTACAAGCCACATAATTACACAGCACTCAATGCAACATACACCCCAAATCCCACTCAGTGCCACATAAGTACACACCACATAATTACACTGCACTCAATGAAACATACACTCCAAATTCCACTCAGTGCCACATAATTACACGCCGCATAATTACACAGCACTCAATGCAACATACACTCCAAATACCGCTCAGTGCCACATAATTACACTGCACTCAATGCAGCATACACTCTGAATACCACACAGTGCCACATAATTACACCCCACATAATTACACTGCACTCAATGCAACATACACTCCATGCAACATACACTCCAAATCCCACTCAGTGCCACACAATTACACGCCACATAATTACACAGCACTCAATGCAACATACACTCCAAATACCACTCAGTGCCACATAGTTATATGCAACATAATTACACTGCACTCAATGCAACATACACTCCAAATACCACTCCGTGCCACATAATTACACACCATATAATTACACTCTACTGAATGCAACACACACTCCACACAATACCACTCTTTCTATCGGCCTCACTCTATCTATCGGCCTCACTCTATCGGCCTCCCTCTATCTATCGGCCTCACTCTATCTATCTATCGGCCTCACTCTATCTATCTATCGGCCTCCCTCTATCTATCGGCCTCACTCTATCTATCTATCGGCCTCACTCTATCCATCGATCGGCCTCACTCTATCCATCTATCTATCGGCCTCACTCTATCCATCTATCTATCGGCCTCACTCTATCCATCTATCTATCGGCCTCACTCTATCCATCTATCTATCGGCCTCACTCTATCCATCTATCTATCGGCCTCACTCTATCCATCTATCTATCGGCCTCACTCTATCACACTCACTCTATCGCATCACCACATCATCACTCAGGGGCACCAAAACATCACTCAGGGGCATCACAACATCACTATGCGCTACCACAGCATCTCTGAACGCCACTCGGCGCCACCACAGCATCAATCTGTGCAACCATTCAACAACCACTGGTTCAAATATGTTCTCTCAATGTATCAAGCTTTATTACAAATGTCACAAAAAGATGTTAAAATTGCACTTCTGTTATTGGATTTTCGTCATAATAAAATACAATGAACATAATCTTCACACAAGTTATTTACAAAAGTTTAAGCTATTGCCATTATAAATTACAATAACTTTTTTTAAGTATTAATTATTAAAAAAATTACACGCCATTATTATTTGTAATATCAATAAATCGAAGTCATGTAAATACAACACATATTGCGTTCCAAATGCTATAGTTGTCACATTTGCGAAAGTTAAAACTATTGGCATTGTAAATGACAAAGCTATTAATTTCGCTATTTTCAAAACCAACACATAAATAAAAAATTGTTAATTTACAATATCAATAGCTCAAACTTTCCTTATGCGAGACCTATTGCATTGCAAATGCTTGTTATACTTTTCAAGATAGGGATGTGGATCCACCGACGTCAGAACAGGTTTGGGTTGGTTCTCTTTTAAATGTCAGTTTCTGGCTGTTTCTCAAACACAGCCTTTATGCAAGATGATCACTCTCATAGCAGGTAGCAGTTGTGCTGGCTCCAAGTAAGTTTACAAAACACTGGCTCAATTGAGTGTGAGATCTATACAGCTGACTGTCATCCGCCTTTCTAAAGCGCTAATTAGCGGCACACAAAAGGGCAGTCTCGAATAACAAACTTCCTCGCCTTCAACAAAAGAAACTGCACTCCCACTCTGCACCCCAGCCATGTACATAATAGCAGTTCTCAGGAAGAACTAAACAACAGCCGTTTAATAACCTTGTCCATTTGAAAGGCAGCCTGGTCCCATCCTCCGGTCTGGATCTCCAGCCTGTGGAAATAATGCAGTACACTTCCACTGTTTGAAATCACTGTTGCCATCCCGCGCACCATCTGGTGTCCGGGAGTATCCAAAAGGGATATGATTGGCCCTAGTACTCAATTCGCACCTCATTTGTGTCACACACCTATTGCACCGAGACACATTTGACATGCACAGTGCTTGAATTTTTATACAAATTGAAAACTTTGCACGAGTGTAGTATGCTCCCTGTTGACGTTGACACAAGAAAAGCCTTGTCATATTAAAGTACTTTAAAACGAAGTTTGCAGCAGCCAGCTTTGTGTGACTAAACATATTCATAGACGACCGTCCTGTGCTTCCTGTGAGGAGACACGGTGCCCCTCCCAGTCACAGGACAGGTTCTGGGCCACTCGCTCAACACCAGGGATAGGTCTAGGCCTCTGCACGCCTCACTAAATTAGTGTGATGCCATGGCCTACCAAAGTCAGGATACCGATTTCAGAGTCTGGCCCTCGCTTCTGTTCACCATGCAGTTGACTTTCCTGTCCAACACTGAGTGCCACAAATCAAATAAGTTGCGAATGTAGGCATTGCAACACACGTGATTTTGAGAAGAGTCCAGTAGGGGCTGGCGAATGATGGTGCTGAGGGAGATTATCTTCTGGTTAGTTTCAAGGCTATGTTATATTCTAGCTGCTTCAGTTTAATAATAACAAACAAAAAACAAAAACGTTACTCTTAATTGGGATCTAGTTTCAACAGTCTGTCTATTGGTAAGTCGTTTGGATAAAAGTATTTCTATTAATAAAGTGCCGTGCACAGTAGCTGTGCTACAAAGTTTAGGTAATAGAGGGAAGATTTTTAAAAGCCCCCCTTGCAGATGGGACGTTAATGTGGGTAGAATCTGCAGCACCTGGTGAGAGATTGGTGGCAACATAAGTGAGCTCTCCAGAATTTGAAATTAAGCAGTTGCATTTAGTGTTTAAGGGGTAAGATGCACTAGTGGCGTTCTCATGAAGGCAGGAGGATTTGTTGTGCATTTATTTATTGGTAACACGTGGTGGAATACGATCCAAGCGAGGCACGTTTAACCACAGCGTCGTTTAGTTTACATAGACTTGGATCAAAGATTCCGGTTTCCATATGACCGTGTTATGCACGCAAAACACACAATATAGCAACAGCTGAGCCTGCACACCCAGCTACTCGGTGGGACTAGCCGGAGACTCGGGTCAAATGAAGAGAGGCCCAATGTGGAGACAGGGAAGGGCTGGAGTTAAATTGTAGTTAGGATACCGGGGACAATGGATGATGATTAGTCAGCTGATTTACCATCATAAAAAGAGCAGAATACTAGTGCGTACCTTTTAGGGGTAAGAATGAAAATGTGTAGCTGCATTGCATTCTGCCTTCAAATTAAACCTTCTTTTTCATTAGTTGGAATGTTTGTAAAAGCATTACGCATTTCTAATGCCATTAATGACATGACCGATAATATTAGCTGTATCAGGCCACATTTGTAAATAGGATGCCATTAAGAGCTACAGTATTTTTACAACGTTTGTACCTTTCAGATTATAAATGTCTTTCAGAATGAGCGATGCTTAACTTAATGAAACAAAACATACCGATGCATTACAAGTCAGTGTTGATCGCCCGCTGACTTGCAGTTGGCTCTTTCATGCTACAGCTTTTTAATGCTGTATTGCAGACTTTGCTGGCTGTGTTCCAACATTATGATAGCGGTGTTGTGGTTCTTTTTCACTACGTCGCTAGCTTTTAGAAGGCAGCACTGTCCGCTCTGTGGCGTTGCAATACTGATTCCCTAGATCTCTCTCGGTTAAGAACAGCGCTGTAAAAGCTGATGCTCTGGTATTTGGATACTACATTGCACATTTCTAGTGGTGGTGCTGTGGTTCGTGTACTCTTAAGCACATTGCTGTAATGGTGAAGCTGTGCGATGGGTCACATGCCCATGCAGTGTTGGTGATGTAGCTCTGTTGCACTACAGTGCATTTTTAGGTCTTGGCTACTCAGCTCATCCACTGTCTTGAAGAGACATGTATTTAATCAGTGTGCTTCAGCCCACCCTCAGGCTTCCCAGTTGCTTGCTCCTTCGTCTGTCTCATATTCTTTGTCGCCATTTGTCCCTGGTATGTATGGCCATGCCTCTTCTTGTGTTTAGCTCTCCCCCAGGGCATGAACCAAGTACTTGTAAATATCTACTGCTCCCTCTCCCTCCCGATGCTTGCCCTGTCCACAAATCACCCCAGACCCCGTCACTGCTTTAAACTCCTATTGTAGTCTGTTTCGTTCTAGTGAGTGGTGATGTTCTGCCTTTTAATAACCTGTTAGTGTAAAGATGATTGGAGCAAGTCTTCATGGATGCTATTACTTGGCACACTAGTAGTCTATTTATTTTCTGCACGTGCGGGTAACTAGCTGTGTGTGTGGCTGTTTGGCAATGGTGTTTATAGCTGGAAACTCAGACCTCCAGTGAATCAGGTTTGCGTTATCACAGGGCATTCCAGAGCTTCTAAAGTACCTGCGTCTTCTGCTGTAACTGCATAGCCATATTTCTTCTGTACGAAATGATCGAACTGTTCGTGACTCTTTGTTGCTTCTCATTTCATTTTTGTTGCTTGAATTCTCTAAAAGAGCCAGGCTGATTCTTGATGTAATCAAGTTGTGCCTGCCCCTCAGTGTCCCTGGCAAAAGTAGTCCTTTTTAGGTCTCGTCTATTATATTCCGCAAGGAATACATAGACAAGAGTATTGGGGCCAAACCAAGGGCTAAACCATCGCGGATTTCGTCGAGTGCATGTGCTCATGCACGCGCTTGCCATTTGCTCCCGCCCGCCTCAGAGAGCTTCACTTCAAAGGCATCCGCTCCCCCGCCCCCTGCTTCACACTTCACGGCCGCCAGGCCGTGTCTCGCATTTCTCCCCCCGCCCCATCCTCTGTTCACTTCCGGTACAGAGGTGACCCAGTGCCTGTGCCTCGCTTCAGCGCACCCACTCCAGGTAAGCCAGCTGCTCTCGCCCGCCCCTATTTCACTCAGAAACCTGCTTGTTTTGAGAGTAATGGTCCAGTGTTTTCTGTTCTTTAAAGCGGTTATGAGCATGTTTTTAAAACCACGGTGTAACTACTGAAGGTAAACTCCCTCAAATAGTGCTTTTTACCGTGTGTGTTAGAATAGGGTGCAATCTAATTATACACGTACGTGCTGGCAGTCGTTGCTAATCAAGGCGGGAAACAAACTATTCTTACAGAAATCTATCTCTAAAAATGCTGAGTATATATGTATTTTTTTTTTACTTTCCCCCCTTCCCATTTGTCCCTTAACGTAAGTTTTGTGTTTTTTTTTTTTTACCACACTGTCTTCTACGTAATCCTGGATGTCGGCACATATTAGTTAATCTACCTATTCCCGCTGGCGAAAGACAATAACGAGTCTTTGTCACCTAGCAGCCATTTGTTTTTGTTTTTTACCTAGTGGTGTTTAATAGCTTTATTCATTTACACGGTGTAAGGGGCTTTTCAACAATACTCGTCTATTCACACCAGTTCATGATGTGTCCTGAAGCTTGGTCCCATCCATGGTGTTTCTATTTGGCACAGGCGTGTTTTTAGACTTTCTTATCAGTCCGTCGTATTAGTCGTCCTAGTATTGTTTCTGTGGTGGTGTTCGGCCACCGTATTTAAGAGGGTAAAACGCTTCTTCTCCCCCCCCCCCCCGCTTTGTTCTTTGCCTGTGCTTGCAGTTAATTTGCCATCTTGGCATACTTGAATGATCCTAATGTGTTGCTTAAATCGTGGATGCACTGGGTAATCCAGATTAACAGTCCATGTACAATCTTTATGGCATCTCAGCCATGTACCGGGTTCCTCTGCATTTGCATTGTCTCGGCTCAAATATCATGTCTAATTGCTTTGTTTATGCCACTTCTGCTTGTTGTTTGTGTTTCTTGGTTGGCAGTGAAGAACCTATTTGCTGGCGGTTTGTGGACTGTAACTTGGTGTGCTACGGGAGTCGTTGGATAGTGATGTGGTTTGGCGCGAACACCTGCAAAAACCATTGTCTTACGATATTTAGCTTTACTTAAACTCCCTACGTTAGGGTAGGGTGAGCTATGGAAGATATTGATTGGATAGCGGAATCTTTATGCCCTCTGTTAGACTCGTTTTTTTTGCCTTTCTGCCCTCTGTTAGATTCGGTTTTTGTGCCCTTCTACCTTCTGTTAGACTCGTTTTTCCCTTGTTTTTCTGCCCTCCTGCCCTCTGTTAGACTCGTTTTTTGGGCCTTTCTGCCCTCTGCATCACCACATCATCACTCAGCGCTACCCCAGAATCACTCAGCACCACCACATTATCACTCAGCACCACCACATTATCACTCAGCACCACCACATTATCACTCAGCACCACCACATTATCACTCAGCACCACCACATTATCACTCAGCACCACCACATTATCACTCAGCACCACCCAGCGCCACCCCAGCATCACTCAGCACCACCCAGCACCACCCAGCACCACCCCAGCACCACCACAGCATCACTCAGCACCACCACATTATCACTCAGCACCACCGCAGCACCACCGCAGCACCACTCCGCACCACCACAGCACCACCACAGCACCACTCAGCACCACCACAGCACCACTCTGCACCACCACACCACCACTCAGCACCACCACTCAGTACCACCACAGCACCACTCGGCGCCACCACAGCACCACTCGGCGCCACCACAGCACCACTCGGCGCCACCACAGCACCACTCGGCGCCACCACAGCACCACTCTGCGCCACCACAATACCACTCGGCGCCACCACAGCACCACTCGGCGCCACCACAGCACCACTCGGCGCCACCACAGCGCCACCACAGCACCACTCGGCGGCACCACAGCACCACTCGGCGCCACCACTCGGCGCCACCACTCGGCGCCACCACAGCACCACTCGGCGCCACCACTCGGCGCCACCACAGCACCACTCGGCGCCACCACAGCACCACTCGGCGCCACCACAGCACCACTCGGCGCCACCACAGCACCACTCGGCGCCACCACAGCACCACTCGGCGCCACCACAGCACCACTCGGCGCCACCACAGCACCACTCGGCGCCACCACAGCACCACTCGGCGCCACCACAGCACCACTCGGCGCCACCACAGCACCACTCGGCGCCACCACAGCACCACTCGGCGCCACCACAGCACCACTCGGCGCCACTACAGCACCACTCGGCGCCACTACAGCACCACTCGGCGCCACTACAGCACCACTCGGCGCCACTACAGCACCACTCGGCGCCACTACAGCACCACTCGGCGCCACTACAGCACCACTCGGCGCCACTACAGCACCACTCGGCGCCACTACAGCACCACTCGGCACCACTCGGCGCCACCACAGCACCACTCGGCGCCACCACAGCACCACTCGGCGCCACCACAGCACCACTCGGCGCCACCACAGCACCACTCGGCGCCACCACAGCACCACTCGGCGCCACCACATTATCACTCGGCGCCACCACATTATCACTCGGCGCCACCACATTATCACTCGGCGCCACCACATTATCACTCGGCGCCACCACATTATCACTCGGCGCCACCACATTATCACTCGGCGCCACCACATTATCACTCGGCGCCACCACATTATCACTCGGCGCCCCCACATTATCACTCGGCACCCCCACAGCACCACTCGGCACCACCACTCGGCACCACCACTCGGCACCACCACTCGGCACCACCACTCGGCACCACCACAGCACCACCACAGCACCACCACAGCACCACCACAACATCACTCGGCACCACCACAACATCACTCGGCACCACCACAACATCACTCGGCACCACCACAACATCACTCGGCACCACCACAGCATCAATCTGTGCAACCATTCAACAGCAACTGGCTCAAATATGTTCTCTCAATGTTTCAAGCTTTATTACAAATGTCACAAAAAGATGTTAATATTTCACTTCTGTTCTTGGATTTTCATAACAATAAATACACTGAACATAATCTTCCCAAAAGTTATTTACAAAAGTTTAAGCTATTGCCATTATAAATTACAATAACTTTTATTTAAGTATTAATTATTAAAAAAATAAAAGCCATTGTTATTTGTAATATTAATACATCGAAGTCCTGTAAATACAACACATATTGCATTACAAATGCTATAGGTGTCACGTTTGCGAAAGTTAAAACTATTGGCATTGTAAATGACAAAGCTATTAATTTCGCCATTTTCAAAACCAACACATGAATAAAAAATTTGTCATTTACCATACCAATACCTCAAACTTTCCTAATGCGAGACCTATTGCATTGCAAATGCTTGTTAATGTGGTTGCTGATGCAATGTATTTCCTCATGTTCACTACTGTACACCGGCCTTACACTTTGATTCTTTCCAGGTTTTTGTGTGCAGTTTTATGTAGCGCCAACAAAACACAAAGGTATTGAAGCACTTTACATTAACACTAGTTACTTTATAAGGGTACGCCATAAACTTAGTCAAATCATTTAATCTCCCCTTGGCAGCTTGCATTTGCTGTTGGTTGCCCTTTCATCTCCTGCCCGTCTCTGCTTGCCCACGCTGAACTCTGTTGCAAAGACCCCCCCCCCCCAACTCTACTTTTCACATTTGTTTTTAATGTAGTTTTATATAGCGCCAAACACCATCCGAAGGTATTGGAGCACTTTAGATTAGCGCCAGTTACTTTACACTAGGACTCATTCATTTTTGTAGGCATCGGGAGATTAAGAGATTTGCCCAAAATGAAGGATGTTAGTTAAGCTGACGCCGAAACTCCAACCCGGTTTCCCAGCTCCATAGTCGGCAGCCCTGGCCCTTACGCCACATCCTCTTCCAAGAGGATGCCATATTGTCTCCTTAGCCTCAGTTCCACATTTTGTGATTACTTGAAATTATTAATCTCCCCGTGGCTGCATGCATTTGCTGTTGGTTGCTCATCCACCTCCCGCATGTCGCTGGGTGCTTGCACCCTGAACTCCGTTGCACAGATCCCCTTCACCACCGCCTCTGTTTTCCAAATTTTTTGTGTAGCGCCAATACCACCCAAAGGTGTTTAGAGGCTTTACATAAGCACCAGTGACTTTACCAAGGACACATTCATTTTTGAAGGCACAGCAAGATTAAGTGATTTGCCCAAAATCAAGAATGTTAAGCCGACACCGAAAATCGAACCAGGTTTCCTAGCTCCATAGTCTGCAGCTCTGGCCCTTGCACCACATTGTCACCCGAAAGGACGCTATATCACCTCCCTAGCCTCGACTCCACATTTTGTGATTACATATAAATCACTTGATCTCCCCCTTTCAAACACAACAAGCATCGGCAAAACTTGTAGGTTTCGCCTCTGCAAAATCTATTGTTTTTAGGTCTCGGCTAGACCGCGCATGCACTACTCTGCTAGACCGCGCATGCACTACTCTGCTAGACCGCGCATGCGCGGTCTCGAAGAGATGTGTTGTGTTCTATATGTGGGTTTACAGCCACCCTTCTCCTACCGTTGGTAAACTTCAGCATCACTCATTTTATTTGATGCCACTCGTCATAGTATGCAGGAGTCATTCCCTCTTCTTTTGTTTGGCCTCCTTACACTGCCCCCGTTTGGCGGAGCTATTTTTTTCTTTGTTGTCAAACACTCCACTTGAGTACTGGTGTTTTCAGGCCATCTCCCTTGTACATATACACACATTCTATTCCTGTGTTAGGCCCTTGTAGCGAAGCAGCTTATTTTGTACGTTGTTCTCACAATAACATTTCAGCTGTGAACTTTTGCACATATTCGCGTGCACGACCATGTTGGATTAGTTTCCCTGAAACTAAACTTTTTACACATCTAGCTTCGCACAATATTATCACAGTGCCCTGAACTTCATATGCAGTGTCTCTTTTCGCACTGTTAAAATGTCATCTCTATCTACATCACAAGGCTCCTTTCTATTATAAAAAATTAGCATCCTGCTAGAATAGTAGAGGAGGCACTTCATCTGACACAGAGGGACCCTGCATGCTGAGACTTCACCACGTTGCGGTCTGACGTCTTGTGATGTGTGTCCAGTTCATGACCAAGACAGATTACTTCATTCTCTCCCATCAGGTGATGAGGGTTGATCGTCCCTTGGGGGGATTCTTGGTTCTGCACCTACACACACACACACACACACACACACACACACACACACACACACACACTAGGTACTTTGAGTAGGGTTCGCATAGGAGTATGCCCGATTACTGCCTTGTCTTATATGCCTGCATATACAAACTGCTTTAGCACCACAGTAGAACTATATCTACTATTTATGCTTAAGGTACTTGTAATCACTTGTATCTGCTTCTGTCTATTAATCATTGCAGCACACTCATTTTATACAAGAATAATGTTGGTTCAATAAACTTATTTAAAACGCCCCACTGTGTATTCTCTGTACACTTCTCTGAGAATGAGTGAGCATGAGTGACTGAGCAAAAGGTTCTGTACTGTTTTCACGATTCCTGAGGGGTCATGGTTGTAATGTTCAGTGGTTGCCAGAAACCATTTGCTTCTTGATCAGTTTAGGGAGGCTTAAGGTGGCACTGTGAGCTAGCTGGTTTAGAGGCCAACTTATCCTGCGGGGGTGACTGAAATCAGTCTAGGCACCAAGGCATTAGTTTGTTGTCCCAACAACTGCGCAGATCCTACAAATTAGTAGGAACTACACACCCCGCACACCACTAAAATGCATTTTTTTTTTTTTAAAACCTTTATTGCACAGTTTCAGCAAAACAAATACGGGCCCACAACCGTCCGGCCGGCCACGACAACATTTAAGCAACGTAGCAAGCTAAACTGCTACTCGGTAGCACCTCAATACAAAATAGCAATCAGCCTGGGTTACACTGAATATCTGCGCACTACCGAGATACAGGAGAAGTTAAGGTTAGTTTTTAAAGTTTTTAAAAGATACGGGTCAAAAGACAAGAACTAAGAAGGATCAGAGGCCAACCAGCCCACCGAAGGCATGTGAGGGCAATGTCTATCAGAAGAGATCAAACAAGCAAAAAACATAATCTGAGTAGCGGCATAGGGATGATACAACAGGATAAACAATAACACAGTATATTGCATGCCAGTCGCCGCCCCCCTCCCACAGAACCACCCTACAGAC
The DNA here is from genome assembly GCF_964261635.1 of Lissotriton helveticus. Lineage (NCBI taxonomy): Eukaryota > Metazoa > Chordata > Amphibia > Caudata > Salamandridae > Lissotriton > Lissotriton helveticus. The sequence continues at coordinate 1,554,519,030 of NC_136068.1, read as the reverse complement.
CCAAGGCAGAAACAGAAAAAGGAAGGGTATAAGAATAAAGAGAGAAAAAAAAAAAAAAAAGGCCCATAGAAACTGAAACGAACAAAAGATGTCCCCCCCCCCCCCAACCCCCCACCCTACACGCATGCAGAGGCTACGGCCTACCCCCCCCCTAGCAGTGTGCCTGTCGCCCAAAAAAGAGTACCCGAAATACAGATGCAGAAAGAAAGGAAGAAAGAAAGGAATCATATAATGCTATAATAAAGAAGAGAAACGGAGGAGGAGCCCACCATCAGCCCCCCGGCATCTATTTTCCCATAGTTCAATATTAACTCAGGATGCACAGTCCGGTGAATAGCAGCATTACTAGCATACAGTATAAAAGACACAGAGTCGGCCCATTGCGGTATCCAAGAAATCAACACGCCCCACACCCATTCCGGTCTGCAACAAGGAGAACCATAAGACAGCAACAAGAAGCGTTCACCCCTCTCCCATCTTCACTCTCCCCCCCCCCCCCCACTAACAGAAAGAACCCAAAAGGGCGCGAACTGTAATCCAAAAGGGGCCCTTTGCTCCAAACACACAGGCAAGTCAAGAACACTGGAGTACAACGTTCCCTTGGTGAGCCAGAAATACACAACCCTCGAAGCACCAAACTAATCCGAGCCAAAGGAAAAAGTCTCGATGTCCAGCCCCTTCTGGAGCGAACCCCGGATATCAGGGGGGAAGACGTGGGGAAAAGATTCCCGTCGTGATCGCAATCCGTGGGTCGTACCTCGGTCAAGGCAGACATCGTCCGTTGTAAGGACAGTCTCGGGTCCCGGAGTCTCACAGCCACCACCAGTGCACAAGGCCGCCATCTTGCATGAGACAGGCGCGGGGCGAGAAATATCACAGTGGTCCGGCAGGTCCGCCATTTTAGAGCACCCCTGCGCAAACAATAGTTCGTCAACCTTAATGATCAGGGTTTGCGCAGAGTAAACCAGTTCGTGGTGAAGGGAGACGATAGCCGCCAATAAATCGCCGTAGCCCTGAACACATCCACGCTCCCCGCCACTCGTGTCCCACTGCGCCACTCATCCGCGACCACACCATGGCTCCAGCTCCCCAAGGCCATGCGCCATTATGTATTACGCGGTTTCAAATGGACGCCCCCCCGGTCGGGGCAGGCGATAGAAGGCCCTGGAGCGGCCGCAGGCAGTGTCTCAAAACCAGCCGTCCCGTTTGAAATCAGCAGGGCGGATAGGTCGGGAACCTCCCGCTGGCAGCGGGCCAGCACACAGGCAGTCACTCGGCAATCCACAGGAAGGGTTCCCGCAGCCGCAGAAGAACTCCAAATACACGCACCCGGCACAATCAGCTCGGTACCTGTAGTCAAGTGAAGCGGGCGGGTCAAATTCGGCCGCACCCTCCATAGAGGGTCCGACCGGTGCAGGACAGCTGCTGACGCCCGATGTTGTTCGCTCCGCGGCCGGCTCCGGTGTCCACTCGAGGCCCCGGTCTCACGGTCGCTGCGGGCCGCAGACTGCAGTCGAACATTTCTCCAGGTTGCAAGGAGGTCCGAGCTTCAGGATTTCCCCACGGGCCGTCGGAGCATAACAGCAACCGCAATGTGCCCTCTGAACGCAGGATCACCGGCAGGATAGTCGCGAAGAAGGAGATGGTCCTCGGAGCCGAGGGACTACACGTCCGACCCGGTCGCCATCTTGGCTCCTCCTCCGCATTTCTTAAAAAGTTGTTAAAAATGAACAACGCTTGTTTATTTTTTTGCACGCGCCTATGGTAGTGGTGTGCTCACTCCGTCCCCCTATCTTGCCACTAAGTGAACACGAGCCAATGATATTGGAGTGCTATAAGTGCTCACCAGTTTTCCACAGACACACTTATTTTCGTCGCTGATGCTGCTTCAATTAAGGTATTTCCCCACCTCTTCATTGTTGCTTCTTCCCGCTCTATCTCGTTGTTGCTTGCCCATCTCACCCATTCACTCCTGCTTTCCTGCCCTGCTTGACCTACCCTCGCCCCTCCCATGTTCTCTGCTTTTATTTTTTCTTTGCACAATCCAATGGTATTGGAGCGCTTGTTCTGTCGTCCAGCTTGCCATACTGCTAATACCAGCTGATGTAACTGGTGAACACTAAAAGAGCTCCGATACCATTACACATTGATGCATTTATTCGCCATACACAGGGGAAAGCATAACTGATTTGCCCAGCATCACAAACTGTTTAGCTAACCCCCAAGATTCAAACGTGGGTTCTCAGTTCCCCTGTTGGCAGCTCTGGCTGTTATGCCACATCCTTGTTTCACTTCCGATCCCCTCAACTGTTTCTCACTATCAGTTCAACATTTGTTCAGCAAAACCCCGTCAACACACTGAACAAGCATTGGGAAAGCCAGTAGATCTCTGGAATGCCCGAGCAATTGGCCATGCCAATGTGAATGTCTTTTAGCCATGTTGTCTAGCAGCACATCTGCTGTTCAGCATGGCTGGAAAGTCACTGAAAAAAGCACCATGATGCGGCCAGTGCAGGCCACGTCCTAATGTTTTTTGTGTGTAATAATAAACTTAACATGGAGGGTGAAGAGAGACTGCGTCAGCTCAACATCCTGTGATTCTGGGCTTTCATTGACTTTCGGCCATGCTGAACAGCAACTGTTCTGCTCGACAGCATGGCTAAATGACATTCACATAGGCTATTTTTTATCTCCATTGAAATTATAATTAGAAGGATGGGGCATTGCCTTTTGACTTGGTGGCACCAACAAAACATTTTGATGAGGAAAAAGCAGTATACGTGTCTTAAAATCGTCGTAAGTGGTCTGGGTGGTTCACATTGTTGATGTGAAAAGCAAAATATAAATAGGCACATTAAAATGCTCTTTAGTTTCAAACATCAAATTAAAATCTAGTCAAGTCACACCTAGTCCTCATGGTACTGTGCCCTACTTTTAGTAAAGAGGCTTCTTTGCACAATTCATTCCTGTGCCATGACTTTGTAATGCATTAGTTATTAAATGGAAGCATAGACTGTAGGCCTAATGGTGTCTTATGAGGAGAGGTTTCACCAATCTAAACATGGCCGTCTTGCGGCCTGATATTAAACTACTATCATAATCCTTTGGGCCTCTGACATTCTGTATTCTTGATGACTACAAACTGTCTTTCCTTTGCTCTCTTTCTTTATGTAACCGTCATCTCTATTTTTCACTGTAAACCACAGTACTGTTATTTAAATTCTCAATCTATTGTAGGTGGCATATACTTTATTGTCCCAGTTAACCGTATGATATGTGAAGTGCTCAGATGCTAGGCTGAAACCTATTTGTTCTGCCCTGTATGTAGTGAAACATGTGGTTGTACAATATGCTATATATGCATATAATAGGATTTTGAACCCTGGTCTCCATATTTTACTGCATAGCATTTAGTATAGAAACACTTTTCGCTACATTCAGAGTAGGGTGCTGTCACACTTCCTAGCAAGTATGAACTATGAAGCAGGAGAGTAGAATTTTTTTTTGTTGCTAGGATCAGTTACGATAGGGAGCATGTAGTGTGCTGCTACTCTTTTAAAACTTTCCTTTCACTTTTTTAGGGCCCTTATGTGTGCCTACAATAATGCTCCCCGATGTGTCTCAGGCGTTCTGTGAGGTCGACCATTTAATTTTTGTCACCCATCTTACTCTTGAGGTGCCTGATGCCCTTTCCCTAATTTGAGTTATGTTTTTCTTGGTTTGCACGCAGAGTATATTTCTCCTACTTTTTCAGCTGCACTGAGAGGGTATTTATCTCTGAAGTCTGTCAGGGCTCTGCCTTCTGCCGCAGTTTGATCATTGCGAATATGTCACTGTGGGGTATGATCATTTGCTCTTTGTATTTAAGACATCCTCTTATGCTAACAATATTCTGCTTTTACTGAAATTTGGTAAGCAGTCTTTAGATTGACTAGCTGCTTGTTGGACGTATAGAGATGGATGACTAGCAATCTCCTCACACTAAAATGAGATCCTAGTGATACTGGGAGGGGATTCTTGTTGGACCCTGAATCCCCGGCTCAGCTGGGCATATTTCCTTTTCCCGTCACTTGTACTCAAAACCTGGGAGTTCTGCTGGATTGCGACATTTTTCTTGTATCCAATCTAAACTGCTTAGTCCATGGCCTCCCTAAAACTTAAGATGTTGTGGAAATCATCGCTTGCCACCCCAAGATTGTGTGCTGTCCCACTTCGACTTTTAACAACATTTGCCTTGGTCCTTTGGAGCTATTGATCTTCAGTATATAAAGTCTTTAAATGTTCAGACTAGTGTTTTTGTGTAAATAGGACAGTATTTCTATGGCTGCCACGCCCATTACTGTTTTCCAGTTAAGCAGAGTATTACTTTTTTTTAATTATAAACCATTTTTATTGGATTTTAACAGCCACGAGGTGGCCAACAGGAAACAAGGCACAGAAGTTGCAACCATGAAAGCCAGACCATATGCATGTATAAGACGGTTGGTCTTCCAGATATGGTCATTTGAATACACTGAGTCAAAGGCTTAGCCACTTCTACTGCCGTGTTACCGAGGACAAACCCTCACCATAAACACCACCCTCTTATGATATTGGGCACACCAATCTACTGCACGGCACCACTGTGTAATAGTGGGGGGTGGGGGGGGGTTGGAGGGGAGGGGAAGAGTTTAGTCATCTTGCCACAATATCACGTTTTGCTACAAGAAGGGCCATACCCAGGAAGGCCTTCTCTGTCCTAGTGCCCCCCGTACTCTCCTATATTCCGAGAAGGATCACGTGGGGGGAGAGGGGAATCGACCATCCCAACACCTCTGTCAGGTCTCTTGTCACTTAGATCCGGTATGCTTGTATCTTCACACAGGACTACACTATGTGGAAGAAGTCTGCAAGCATAACTATGCACCGTGGGCAGGCGGAATTGGGGCGGATTCCTGCTCCGTGTAAGCAAGAGGGTTGAGGTATGCTGCATAGAGGTAATATGTTTGTATCAATCACAGTTTGGAGGAGATGGTAACCTCGCGGGGTTCATCATGGCATCGCACAAGTCTTCTTCTTCTAACAGGCCCACCCAGCCCTCCCATTGGGGAGTTGGGTGGCTAATCAAGTTGGGGGTGTTTCTTCTGATGCTTCAATAGATTTTGAGAGAGTCCCCTCTGTCCCAAGTTACCCATTAGGATGTTGTCCTCTAGTGGACTAAACTCCGTTAGAGGCTCTGTGTCATGTATGGCCATGAAGAGCGTGCCTGACCTGGAGAGAACTGTAGAATTAGGTGTGTGAGAGGATGTAGGACGCCTGTAGGTTTGCAAAGGAGCTTATGTGTGCTTCTGACCACCCTTCTCTTCGTTGAGAGATCCCTATGATATTGCATGTTTTAAAGCCGGTGAGCGCTACCTCCTCCTTTAACCTGGTGCCATGCCATAGAGGGGTTTGTTGTATAAGTATACCTTCCCACTGTATGTGGCGCCGAGTGGCCCGCCAAGCTAAGAATACTGCCCGCGTGACGATGGGCATATGAGAAGGGACCGGGGAGCTATACAGTAATGCCTCTAGGGTAGGGAAACATAACAAGGGAAGTTTTAGTTTATAGGCAGGGTCTGACCACCCCCTGTTGAACCAGTCATGGATGACGAGGAGCTAAGAGGCAAAATAGTAAAGGTACAGATTAGGCATGCCCAAACAACCATCAAAGGGACCTCGTTGGCAGTGGGTGAGCGCTAGTCGGGCCGTGATCCCTGCCATAAAAAGGTCTGTGTCCCTCTCCAGTTTTTGGAACCAGAACCTCTGAATCTGGAGAGGTACGTTTAGACCGATATAGAGGAAACTGGGCTGAAACAATATTTTGTACAGCGCTATACAGCCCTTTACGTTAAGGGGAAGGCTTTGCCATTTAGTTAGATCCTCCTTTACCGTTTTGAGCAGCGGTTGCAGATTAAGGGCCAAGGTGAGTTCTGGGCAACATCACCCCACAAGCCCAGGTACTTTAAGTTCAATCTGCAAAGGGGAATGGATGATTGCCAGTCAATGCAGTCCTCTAGGTGGGCCAAGGGGACCCACGCCGATTTGGAGGAGTTCATTTTCAGGCCAGAGGCCTGTCCAAAAGCCTCAAGCTGGTGGAGGCATTGAGGGGCCACTGTGCACTGGGTCCGCCAAGTACAAGAGGGCATCGTCCACTTATAGGGCAATGCGATCCTCATGGTTGGCGGCCACCCCTTGTATAGCGGGTTGCCATGGATATGCTGGGCCGGGTGTTCCAATACTAAGGCAAAGATGAGAAGAGACAGGGAGCAACCCTGTCTCGTACCTCGCCAATGGGGAAGGAGTCTGATAGAACCTCTTTCACGCACAGCTGGGCCAGCGCTGAGAGTATAGGACACTGACCATGTTCCGAAAACGTGAACCAAGGCCGGAGGAGGTCAACACCTTGTGGAGGTAGTCCCAAGCCACTGTATCAAATGCCTTTTTGAAATGAATCAGGAGTAAGGCTAGATCTTGTGGCAAGGAGTGATGGTGGGCTAGGGCCACATGGAACCGCCTAATGCAGTGTTGTGTGCTACTGGCCCGGGTGGACAAGCCCATGCAGTACCCTTTTCAGTCTGTTGGCCAGTATCGTGTTGAAGACTTTAATTTCTTAATTGAGTAGCGAAATGGGGTGGCAGTGGGCACAGGATGTGGACGGGGGATGCGTCTTGGGGATCACTACTATTGTGGCCGAGCCCAGATCCCCTGGGAAGGAGCCAGAGTGACATGCCTCCTCAAACAGTGCGAGAAGGTGAGGGAGAAGCAACTCTCTGGTTTTTCACCAGGTACTCCAGGGGGAACCCATCTGTCCCGGGGGTTTTCCCAGGGCTCAGTTCCTAGAGAGCATCCCCAATATTCTCCACCATAATCGGGTCATCAAGCAGTTGGGAATCTTCCATGGATAGAGTTGGGAGGATGGTTGAGTCCAGGAAGAGACTGCTTGCTGTCGGATCCTTGTCCACTGGAACGGAGTATTGTTTTTCGTAGTAAAGGGTGAAAGCCTGGGCAGTGTTTGTCAGGGAGAGCTACATGCAGCCTGCCTCATCCATTATCTCTAGGACTATTCCATTGACTTGCTGTTGTGAGGCTAGCCAGTACAGCATTTTTCCGTTTTTGTCATCCTAGCCATAAACATTGGTCGTCATTGCGCTCCAAAGGAGTTTGGCTGCTTCTAGGGAGTGTCAGCGTATGTCTTCCTAGACAAGACTCAATTGGCAGGATATTTCTGCCTGTGAGTTGGAGAGGAGGAGCTGTTCCAGGCGTAGGTCCCATGTTTCCAGCTGAGTGATGAGGAAGAGGCGCTCACGTTCCCGTGCCCTGATTAAGTGTTTCGCAAACCCGTGCAGGGTGGCTTTGCTGGCAGACCAGTGTGCTCGGGTCACTGTTCCGGAACTGAGAAAGTAGGATTGAAGCTTGTTTTTCAGTTTATGGATGAAGGTTCTTTCTTGGAGGTAGCATGCGTTGATACACCACATGGACTTCAGTGCTAAGGAGGAATGACGGAGGCGGAGGACTCGGGGGAGTGATACGAGTTCCCTCAGGATAATATGTCCATGTGGTTCAGCGCCTGGCAGTTCGAAGCTGGCAAGAGAATCAGGTTAATGTGCGAGTGCATGTGGTAGAAGGCTAAAGTGTGTGTGAATTGGCGCAGCGTAGTGTGCCAGGACCGCCAACCGTCTCAGAGTCGCCAGGAGCAAGCCAAGCTTGGTCCCCGGGCCCCTAGAGGCAGTTGGGCCTGTGCTGTTCAGGGCTGGTGCGGGGACTGCATTAAAGTTTCCTCCCAACACAGTGAGACCCTGTGGCAAGCAGGCGAGAAGCATCAAAAGGTCTACAGGGCAGAGGGACAGGGCAGCTGGTGGCACATAGATGGACAGCAAGACGATCACTTGCCCCTCCAGTGCTATAAAATGCCACTGGGGATTGCGATTGCCGTGGGAGACTACAAGGGGAATGGAACGGCGTAAGGGGATGACGAGCCCTCTCTCCCCCGTGAGAATCTCGTATGAAAAATCAGATCCTAGCCTTTCAAGCCAGGAAAGGACAGCGTTCGCATTGAAGGTGGGTTTCCTGCAGGAGAAGAACCTCCAGCAAGTGACGGTGGGCAAATGCTAAGACTGCAGAGCACTTGATCCGGTATATCAAACAGTTAACGTTCCACGATAGTACCTGGAAGGTCATTGGGTGAGACCGTGTGTATTTGCAAGGCTAATTGCTTATCCGGTGAGGGTCCTCTGGGGCAGGAAGGGGCGACGTGACAATAAAGTGGGTGTTATGGCGACTCAAGATTGGACATGGATGTGGGGTCATCGTCACATGGGATGCTATTGGGTATGCCGGTACCTAGAGAGAAAAAAAAGCTGTAAACCATCATCAAGAACTTGTAATGCAAATACCACCCTCCCCCCCATCTCCCACCAGTCCCCACACTTCTACCTTAGAAGCATCTGTCGCCCAAGGAAATCAAAACAATATAGTTAACAGTGAATACCCCATTATTGAATCTTCAACAAGATGGGGTGAACCAATGTGCAGACGGGATGTGTAAACACCAGCTGCCTCCGGGAAGCCAATGTTCATTCTGGTTAGGGGGGTGAGGAGGGCGATGGGCACAGGACTAACTTTGTTCCCGTTAGCGCAGGAGAGACCAGGTGATGCCCTCAGGAACCAAGTTTAATGCCATATGGCGGGCAGAGTATTGGACCGTGGGAAAGGTCTGAGTCTGGCTGATAAACCGAGGAGTCCTCTCAAGAGTGGGATGGAGGGTGCCCAGCTGCCCTGGAGTCATCCTCCTTGCTTGCTGCATGATCTTCATTTGGGGCCCCTGTGGGCCAGTGTTGTCAAGGGGGCACCCAGGGACGAGGCAGAGCGTGTCCCACCATGTCCCCTTGGGGAGCAATTATCACATGGCTTGGTGCGGGAGGTAGGTTCGACAGCCAGTCCGCGGTTGTTGGTGGATGGCAGAGGGCGTCCTGCAGCGATCTGTCCTCTCTGAGCCATTGCCAAGCCTTCTCTGGTGTGTAGAAAAAGATGGATAGGCGATACTGAAGGACATTAAGCTTTTGCTTAATGTCTAGAAAACATAGTCTACATTGCTGAACTTTCCTTGTGTAGTCTGTGAATATTGAGACTTTAGTGCTGCTGTATTTGAGGTCTGGTCAGCCGCGCGCCTCGCCAGGGACTGCTTCGCAATCATGGAAGTTTAGAATGTGGACGATGACCAGCAGTGGGGTGGCACCAGGGGGAGCCTTTGGGGCCAGGGAGCGGTGCTCCCTTTCAACCGCAAACCAGAGGGATAGGCAGTATGCCATTTGTTGCGGGGCCGCACCCCCACAGACTCTGGGACCCTGATGATGCAGACATTGTTTCGCCTTGACCGTTTTTCCGCATCTTATGCACGTGCATGTAGTTCTGATGTGCGGGCCAGGAGTGTAGAGATCTGGGACTTAAGTTTGAGACGTCGTCTGACTGTGGAGATCCGTGACTCTCACGGTTGGAGCTGATGAGCCTGGAACCAGTGGCCAGAGCGGCTCTACCGTCAGGGGCCAGGTCTGCCTGGTCAAGAGACACACCTGTGCCCCAGTGTCTATCTGTCCACGCTTGGCCCAGGTGCTCCAGCTCCCCGGCCCGGTCATACCTCACTGGGGCAGAACGCGGCATGTCGCCGTCGAGCCCCTCCCGCAGAGGGGACTGCTTCACTGGCCAGGCATGCGGCGAGGTGACTCACTACTGCTGTGTTTCACCACTCATGCACCAGAGGTCTCACCAGCTTTCGGGTGCCAGTTTTCTGCCCTTTCCAGCAAGGGCTAGCACAACAGTTCTACACTGGGCAGGTGCTGGCCTCTGCACTGATCGTCACCTCTGTCATCTGCGCAGGACCCGAGCGTGCCTCTGGGATAGGGCCCACCGCATCACTGCCCCGAGCGGGCCCACATCCTCAAGGCGTCCCGCTCCTGCGTCTGAGCTGGATTGGGCTGTTGTCTCTTTTCCCCGCACCCATGTGCAGCTCCAGTCTCCCGGCCCGCAGGAGCTGGGAGCATGATCCTACCGAGCTTTTCATGCGTGGCAACACAGGCCGTGGCAAGAAAGTAAGGCCGTGAGGGGCCAGGGGAGGATGAGTGGCCTTGTCCGGGGAATGCACTGTGTTGGTCCAGGCAGTGGGCCCGTGTAGGCGTGGGAGGGGGTGTGGCACTGGGTACTGGGTCAGGTAGAGGCGTGACACCGGTATAGCGTTTCAAACTAGGCTTTATTTTTATGGTTCTCTTTGTCCTGTACGTCAGCCTTTCCCTTGCGAACTCCAGGTTGTTCGTGGTGGCGGTTTCTTGACTTATAGGGGGTCCACGTGGTCTTGACCGGCGTAGGGATCTTCGGCTTGGTTCTCTGGGCCGATGTACCGAGGGAAAAAGGAGACCAACAGAGGGAGCCGTTAGTTTACTAACTGGGTACTTCCGACTATTCAGGGGCCCAAGTGCAGTGAGGAGTCACCCGTGTCTCTCGCTACCTTATCTACCATGTGCAGAGTGGCGGGGTATGAATGTGAGGAAACCAGACGGGTAAAGGGGGGAACGGGACTGGAACACAAAAAGGGAAGGTACGCACAGGGCTATATACAGATTTACACAGGGGCGTTCTTCTTCCCCACCCAAGCCGCCAAACGTCTCCGTACCTGGGTAAGCCACACTCCTCCCTCTGGAGTGTGGCACGGCGATGCACAGGGTCGTTGGCCTCCTGGCTCTCCCTCACTCTCGGTGTACTCGTCCTCCTTCTCCGCTCCTCGGCTCCGGTCCTCCTCTTCTTCTCCGTTCCCGTACTTCCTCACTCGCTCGCCTCCTCCGCTCTCGTCCTCCGGGGTGTAAACACACCCACCATACAGGATTTCCTGCCCTTTGTCCAGTCCGGGTCCTCTGACATCGGAAAGGGGCGGAGTCTCGTCCTGCTCCACGAAGGTCCAATTAAAGGCGCCGCGGTCTCTGTTTTCCTCCTGTTCTGAAACGCTGTCCCACTCCGCCCTTGGGTTGTTAGTCTGCAGGGAACGAGGGGAAGGAGGGACAGGCAACCACCAGTTAGAGGGCTTCTCCAGCTTGACCTTGCTACAGCCCGTCCAGTTACTTGGTGGAGGTCATCGGGAGCACTGCAGAGCCCCGCACCTGGGGGGGCGCCCGCAGAGTGGAGCAAGTATCTGGGAGGCGGCGTCCGCCCACACCTGGCCAGGCGCCACGGGTCGAGCCACCAGGCGCCAATGGTCAGGAGAGGCTCCCCGCTGCGTCATAGGCTTAGTTTCCTGCCTCAAGAGTAATGAGGTGATACGACCACCGGGAGCCACCATGGCTTCCACCCGATTGACAACAGTGCAGGGGAGCGGACTACGGCAGCTTGTGATCCGGATGGAGGCAGGATCAAGTTGGTTCGCGACTGAGCTCGCGCTTCCAGCGACTGCCATGATGGTCGCCTTGGCCTCGCCCTCCAGAATTACCTCAAGACCTTCTGCCATGTTCACGAACTGTTCTATGAAACTGGACCCTCCTTTCTGCCACTTTAATATAAATCGTTATGTTCCAGCCAGATCCCCTTCAGTCTGGAGGTTTCCTGACATTAAGAATGCCACACTTTAGAGAACTGTGCTGCAGCAACAGAACACTTAGTTTGCTGGTCTGCAGTTGTGGATCTTTTTGCCATAGTTATTCAACATCTGTCTGATTTTGGCCAATTTTAATTGGCGTTAAAGTCCTATCTGCTCTCTTATTTGCCTCCCTTTTAGTTTGCTTTACTTCTTAATCCCAACACTAAGATGGTTTAACGTACAGATGTGCCTTATAAATGCATAAAATGATAAATGAGTTGGTATTGTGGCGTCTGTGAATCCAGAGCATACTCAGTCCCACCAGTTCCCTCTTAGATTTGTTTATCCCTCTGCTTTTCTCCTTTCATAAACTCCAAAGACTCCCTTGCCTGTTTGCTCTTCTGTGAAGACTGTTCAATCCAGACCATGTGCAGTGGTCTGATGGCACATATCTACTTTTCCTACCTTCACCCTGAATAACTTTTCCACTGCGCCGGACTCTTGGAGATGTTCACGATCCTTTAACCCTAGGGGAATCCATTCAGGGAGATTGAGGGATTAACCTTCGAATCCATTGCTCCTATTTCCATCGTAGGTTGGAGACATTCCTAATGGAAGGGTTCCAGTAGCTGCAATTTGCTATTAGGTCACTCCTATGTCTTTGCGTATATTTTGGAATTGTAATTTAAAAGTGAAAAAAAATTCTGTTGGTTCATAACGCATACATGCTTGTTTGTGGTGATGCAAGTATCATTTATGTAATCAGGTTGTGGTGACTTTTTTTTTTTGTTTTTTTTTAACTGATGTGATTTTACGTCATCAGCCAAGCACATTTGTCGGTCTTATCTGTGATAGCGTATGTACTTTCGATTGCGGGAGATATTGTATATAAATAGGGGCTTGCACGCTGCCCATTGCTTAACATTTGTTGACTTCAATGTCCCTCTTATGTGCTGCTTTCTGAGTGGCTAGTGCGTGCTGGCTTGACTTACTCTTCTTTGGCCTGGAGCATAGACCGAGAACTGTCTGCTTTACCTTGATTGCGGTCCTTCCGCTGATCATGCTGTCATTGAGGTACTACTTTTATTTTTTACGTCTTCCCTGTTGTCCTTGCTGAACCTTTTGATATTTTTTGCTATGTTTAACTGTGCCACACACACTTCAAAGAAGCCTTTTCTCCTTTGAAATGGATGTTTATTGTGACATCAGATGTTAAGTCGATATGCACTTTCACTAAAACATGGGAGCCATTGCTCTTTCTATGTGATCTGATTTTTGCTAAACATCATTCTTTTTTCTTTTCCTCATATGGGGAGACGAATTGTGTTGCTCTGAATTGCACTGGTGTTGTGTTGAGACCTAACCAGCATTGGCAAAGCAAACCGGTCTTGCTTTTGAGACTATCGACTCTACCATTGCCTTTTGTTCATGCTGTACAGCATTGGTGCTGCTGTCTTTGGCAATGATTTGTAGCCATGCTGTATATAGGAACAAACCACCCTCCTTCCAACAGGGGTCGAAACGTAGACTACCACACACCCTCAAACCCTTAGGAATAGAACAAGCCAATTAATATGTACCTATGTGTAATGAATATAAGGGAACTATGGACCGAAATTAGGCTGTAAAGGTTTTACTGTATATAAATGCAACTGTGCCTATGTCGCTATACCTTTACCCTGTCCCTCACCCATCTACTTACCCCATTACCCAAAAACCTTCCTCTTCTCTATCACACTGCGAGCACTGTAAATATTACATGTACTAGGAGCATATCGAAGTTGATACATGGAGTAATATTTATGCTTTGAACTATAAGAGCATCTAATGAATGTTTCACTTATGAAATTAAAAATCCTTTTTTCTGTTGAATAGAATCAGAATTGTTTTGTGGTGAATTGTTTATCTTTACATGTCCACATTTGAAAGAACTACCACGACCATTTCTTGAACGTACTGTTATCTTGACCCAGGTCGGGTGGTTTTATGGGTTAATCCCGTTAAAACTCAACGCTAGTTGAAATGAGAGTATTTTGGCCATTTCAGAATCGCAGTGGACCGACAACAGTTTTAAATAATTAATTTGCCAAATTGAAGACTTCAGTAATGAATTTGGCATTTCACTCTTCCTGAAAGGGGCTTTAGCCCCGTAACAGTAGCCTTTGGCAACGTTGCTCGTGCCCCCCCTCCCCCTTCTCCTTCCAGTTCCTCTGGTAAGCTATGTGGAGGCAATGCCACAGCTCTGTGTCGCTGTTCCGGTGTGCACGATGTCCTGTAGTGCTGCTTTTTAAGTGGACCAATCCCTGTAATAGTCGCCCCCAAATCAGAGCATGACGGAAACTACTTGCCCGTCCCTCAAGTGTTGAAAAAACAAACAAACACAAGCAGCGACAGTGGGAGGGGATGGTGAGGGGATGTCACCGGGGAGATTAAGTGGAGATTAAAGGAATCGAATCGGAACTGTAAGCAGCGAAGGCCAAGAGGAGAGCAGGAAGTCATGAGGGTGGCTTACTTTGCTTGGCTTCTCTGGCGGGGTAATAAAAACAAGTGCGCGATGGGAGCGTGTGAGGCAGAGAGGAGACGCCATGCTCGTGCACATCACCTGTCCGGGCGCCCATATGTTGTGTCCCCTTCGCGCACCAAACCGGCAACAATAGTCTCGTCAAGGCGAAGCAACGCATGCGCTGCGTTCGCTAGGCGAGACCTAAAAAGAGGGATCTTTGTTTGGGAATCTTGCACTACTGTCGCCTGTTTTATGGATCTGCTGCCTGCAAGCAATCTTGCATGCTGCTACCAAGGAATAGTAATGATTGCCTGTATGGTCCTTGTTCTGTGTCATAGTGAAACCTAAAATATTGAAACTATATAATAGACACAACTATTGACAATGCATTATATTGTTATTCCAGCTTTTAAACAATGTGGTATCCACCTTTTTTCTCTGTAACAGCCGATCTGGCTTGTATCACTGCTAAATGCAGCCATGCCAGTGGTTGTAACCTCATTTCATGAAAGCAGAATCGAGCATAGCTGTTTTAACAATTGACTGTATTGGGCGCTAGATGGCGTGTGACCAAGATGGCTGTACACCAGTAAGGCTCTCGCCAGCTGGGCAGACAAATATCCTCCAGACTCATACTGAGTCGATTTAAGGGCTCTAATTCTAGCCGAATCGCTGCCGTAATTCCCGGAGGTCCCTTAGATGAAGTGTACCCTGAACCAGTGCTGCGAGTTGAGCGGATGAGAGCCGGATACTCATGCGCCTGGCACCGTGCTCTGGGCCTGGATTGGAGAGGCAATATACGCAAGTCCATGGCCTAAAGCGGGAACGTAGGCCCGAGCCCAGATACAACTGCAGCGTGGGCTACGGGCAACGGCGCAACCACGATATCGGGGGCCGCCACGGACCGCAGCTGCATCTTTGAGGTGAGGAGTCGCAGAGTGGTACAGTGTCACACAGCTGCTGTGCCCACTACATCGGGTGGCTGCCCCTACAGAACCGCCTCTGGCCCGAGCCGGAATATTGGTGGATCGGAGCCGGAGCCTCACGGAGCTCTGCCACGCGCCCTGTCCCTCGCTAATAGTGTGGGGGCTGGCAGAGAGATGCCAGCTTTCTTCGTGAGGACTGCTGCGCTGGGGGCCCGGTGCGAGGGTACTGAGCTAGAACTACAAGCATATTAAGGCCTGGGGGTGGTGGAGCGGGCCCCGAAGCATCAAGAACACCCAGTTTTGCCAACAGCAGGGCCCAGAGGAGTGTAGACACCCTTGCCTGCCACCGTACACCAGAGGTGCGGAGCTGCGGGGACTCCATTTTCCCCAATCTGAGGGACCAGTTACCATTGCTCATACACAGTGGACTCGCGCCTAGTGCGGGGGGTGGGGGGGTGACGGCTCCAGCATGTGCCCTCACATTGTCTGATCACCTGGCCATGCTGCACGGTTACCAAACTCCAGCAGAGTCACTAGCAGGTGCCGAGCCCTTCCCTGCAGACAGGCCGAGATTGAGAGTCGTGGACCAGTGGCGGCTATTCTGTGTCACGTTTCTAGCGATCAAGCTGTCCTGTTTCCAAAGGGTGTGAGACCCATTTCATTCCTGCCTGAGGGCTCCATTTTACTCCAGAGAACGTGATGGGCAGAACAGACATGACAAACTAAAATCCCTTTTGAATCATGCAAGGCGTCCAAACCTGGCTCCGCGACCATGCCAACTCTGACGCAGCGGAAAGCCAAGAAGAAGACTGGAAGGCCCTACTACTAAGCATGAAAAACAGTCTGACATCAATTGACACAAAAATGGATACCATGATAGCGCGACTGGACTCTGTGATGCACAAACTGTACCAGCATGACCACAGACTCAAGGAGTGAAAACCAGAATCTCTGACCTGGAGGATGGGGCCGCAGAGAACAGGGAGCGGGTCTCACAAATGGACAAACTCCTCAAGATCATCGCTGACAAAAACAAGGATTTGGAGGCCCGCGCTCTCTAGGCGAAACAATGTTCTTAGGCCATGCGGAGACAACCAGTACGAGCCACATGGAGGACTTCATTGAGCAGCTCCTGGTTGACCTGTTTGGGAAGGACTCTTTTTCGGCCCACCAGACGGTAGAAAGAGCACATGGGTCCCTGAACGTGCGCCCACCTCCAGGTGCACCTCCACGCCCGGTGATAGTCCGATTCCTCAACTATTGGGATTGCAACACAGTGCTGCGCCTCGCCCGTGAGAAGAAGCAAGTTCATTACGAAAATACTACCCTCGCCTTCTATCCAGACTAACACATAATGTGCAGGAGGCGAGGAGCAAATATGCTGCTGCCGTCAAGAACAAGCTGCAAGCTTAAGACATCCCATACGCGATGCTGTACCCAGCGAAACCTCGTATTACTCATCGAGGAAAGAAGCATTTTTTCCAAAATCCTCAACAACCTGAAGCCTACCTTAAACGTTGACACCGGATGTCTCCTACAGAGACGGCCGCCCATTCACGTTCCAGATCCCAATCTCAAACTTCAGCTCTGGACGGATATTGCGTTGCCCACTCAGTTGTTT
Source organism: Lissotriton helveticus (assembly GCF_964261635.1). Classification (NCBI taxonomy): domain Eukaryota; kingdom Metazoa; phylum Chordata; class Amphibia; order Caudata; family Salamandridae; genus Lissotriton; species Lissotriton helveticus. Next base: position 1,554,502,402 of record NC_136068.1, on the reverse strand, counting down.
TAATGTTCTGTCCTATTCAGACCCCTGATGGTATTTGTTACTTGATGTTAGCCAGGGATCCCTAGCATACGAAGAGACTCTGACCAACGGTCCGCCCGGACACTCACCTTCCTCCCATAAATGCTGCTAGTCTGGTGGAGGCTTGGTGGCAAGTGGGTGTGATAAAGGAAGGAGATGGCTAGTTGTGGGCCCCTAGTATCTTCCCCGTGTGGGCGATTTCCCCATTTTATTTTTTCCTTGCTCTATTGAAAGTTATTTTAGTCTGTGTTTGACCAGGGAGGGTAATAATTCCCGACAAGCTGGGGATGTCGGTGTGGGAGGGGGAGGTGGGCCATGCCCTGTAATGCCTGATTTAATTAAGCAACCCAGTCTTCAAAGCACAAGTGCAATGCAAAACTATTTAATATGCGGAAATGATGGACACTCCAGACACCAATAACAAGATCCTCATCCTACATTGGAACGTCTGGGGTTTAAATAACCCACAAAAGAAGAGACAGGTCATAGGATACCTAGAGAGACACCACATCCACATAGCCCTATTGCAGGAAACCCACCTTGACCCTGCGACCACGCCTTTGTTCGCTGCTAGATGTGCCTCCCACCGCTGCTTTTCGTCCTAGTCCACGTACTCCAGGGGGGTTGCAATCCTTATCGGACGTAATGTGGCTTTTGTGCTTGGAGGGACTGAGGTTGATCCTCAGGGTAGATATTGCTTGATTTGGGGGAGACTAGCTTCACAGGACATCACAATAGCGAACTATTATGGTCCCAACGTAGACCACCCCCAGACCCTAAATTTACTATGGAGTAAGATCCAGACTCTTGGCTCCAGTTACCTGCAATGGGGGGGCGACTTTAACACGACTATGTGCCCAGTGATGGACAGATCCCAGGCTACTGCAACGCATTATACAGCCACTCCAAAACTGCTAGCGGACCTAGTGACCACAAACTATCTCCTTGACACATGGCGCTACACGCATCCTACACAAAAAGAAGGTACACACTACTCTGCAGTTCACTTTTCATGGTCCAGGCTTGATTATCTGTTTTTCTCAGTGGGTGTGGCACATTGGGTAGATGAAGTCACCCACCTAGCACGTACCTACTCTGACCACTCACCCGTAAAATTGGTGTTAAAACCTCCAGTGCACCAGACCCCTTATGCCCGATGGCTCCTCAACCCCGCGCACCTCCTAGACATGGTCTTTAGGACCGAACTCGAACAAGAAATTGAAGACTTCTTCGCACGTAACATAGAATTGGTGCTCAGCCTCACCACGGTCTGGGAGGCTTTTAAGGTCACTGTTAGGGGCTGGTGTGTTTCTAAAGGTGGGTGAATCCTAAGGGACATTCAGAGGGAACTCTCCCGGCTGGAAAACGACATTAAAACACTCGAGAGGAACCTTGCTTCCACGGGGGAGGGGGAGGAGACCTGCGCCAAGTTGCGTGACAAGCTGACAGTGTATACAGCTACAGCGGAACGAGAATGTAAATTTCGAGGGAAATACCACGTAGCACGAGTGTATGGAGAAGGGGACTGCCCGGGCAAGGTTCTGGCTAACTTAGTTTGCCCACCCAAGTTCTCCAACTATATAGCTGAGTTCCAGGACTCGGATGGGGTGATCCACAGAAACCTCCCGATCAATTGAACACATTTGTGAAGTTCTACAAAGCATTATACACCTCACAGAGAGGGCAACCGCTTGACCTCCCAAAGTATTTTGATAATACGGCCTTAGCATGGCTCAGTACCATCCAGCGGGAATTCTGGAGTGCCGAACTAGAAGTAGACGAAATTACTACGGCCATAATGCGAATGAAGTCAGGGCGCTCACTAGAGTCGGGCGGCCTCCCTATAGAATTTTACAAGGCCTACTCGACGCTATTGGCCCCCATATTGAAAGAGGTCCTTTATGAAGCCAGAGAGGATGGTTGCCTTCCGAGAACCATGAGAGAAGCCCAGATAGTCTCACTACTCAAACCAGACAAGCCCCCACTTCACTGTGAATCTCATCGCCCCCTTTCACTATGAAAATTGTGATACAAAAATACTGGCGAAAGTACTCTCTAACCACCTTAACCTCCTGATGGAGCAGCTGGTCCTGCCAGATCAGTCAGGGTTCATCCCCAATCGTGCAACATCACATAATCTTATAACGCTTCTGTCAGTCCTACAAGACATCGACCCCAATAGCTCAATGGTGGTGGTGGTGTTTCTTGATGCCACCAAGGCATTTGATTCGGTGGAGTGGGATTACCTTGCTGGCACCCTGCGGTATAAGGGAATGCCCCCTGCTTTTCTGGGCTGGGTGGAGTTGTTGTACAGACAACCGATAGCCACTGTGCTTCTAAATGGGGCCAGATCCGCTAGTTTCGCCATCTCTAGACGCACGAGGCAGGGCTGCCCCCACTCCCCCATTTTGTTTGCTCTAGCAGTAGAACCTCCAGAGGCGAAAATTAGATGGCACCACAAAGAAAGGGCATTGGTGTATCCCTCTAGACAGTTTTAAGTCTCGTTCTACGGGGATGATATTACCCTGTACATTAAGACCCCCAAGGACAATCTTAACCCTGTTTTGCGAGAAATCACCAAATTTGGAGTCATCTCTGGCATACATATTAACTGGGCCAAGTCGGCGGTATTCCCAATAACCTACTTGACCAAGCCGCACCAATTAGACTATTCCTTAGTATGGAAATGCGATGAAGTTAAATATTTGGGAATCCGCATTACTAGGGACAAAGAGGAGCTGATGCGCAATAATTATGGAGCCACACTAGACAAAGTGACGGACACCATTACCCCTCTCGATGGCTGGGAGAGTCTCACTAGTTAAAGTGGATCTCTTACCCACATTTCTATATCTTTTTACTAATATCCCGTACAATCTCAGTAGTTCTTTTTTTTAAGACACTAAAAACTAACCCTGGGCGTAGTCTGCGTAGTAGCGCTATGCGTAGCTACGCAAAGTGCACTTCGTGAGCTACGCGTACTGCGCTGTGCAAAATGCTGTTCGCACTGATTGCACAGTGCGGACAAGCATCCGGCACTGTGCAATCAGTGCAAACCACATCTTGCACAGTGCAAGCAGTCGTTTTCTGCTGCTAGAGTAGATTTCTACTCGAGCGGCAGCTTGCTCAATGCGGACTGGTAGTTTCTCATCACGAGCGGTCGCAAGCGTACGCGACCACTCTCAATGAGAAACCTGACCTCCCCGCATTGAGATTCTCGCCGGGAGATTTATTTTCCGCGATTGCGATCAGCAACTTGATGTTCCTGATCGCGAACGAGGAAAAAGTCTCCCCGGGATGTCATTTTGCTCGGTCGCGGTTGCCAACTTGACTTTGAGGACTGCGACTTAGCAAAAAATTACTGCTACGAGTGTTTGCAGTGTGCTATGTGCAATTCGTGTAGTGCGAAGTATCGCAAACTTCGCAAACTATGCAAGCATAGCGTAGTACTTCGCCCAGGGTTACTAAAAATGCAGGTCACACGACTAATTTGGGGGGGAAGACAGGCGCGGCTTAGCCTAACTACACTGATGCTGCTCTAAACATTAGGGGTGTTCGACGTCCCCAATTTTGAATACTATTACTACTGCGCCCAGGCACACTTCCCCCACCCCTTGGGCTACCTGTTCACCTCTGGAATCGACCGAGAAAGGTATCCGTCTACGGTCGACTGCACCAATATGGCCTGGAGAAAGATAGCAGCCATACTGGAGGTCCCAATGATGTATTCCCCTAAAATGCCCCTGATATATCACCCGTCACTACAGGTTACCTACGAGGGGTTATGCCGTCGGATGTTAAACCTAAATACACTACATGGTGAGACCTCCATATAGGAGGCCTTTTCCGAACTAGGGAACAATTTTTTAGCACCATGGACCTCTTTATGTACATTAGACTTTAAAAAAAATTGATTTTATTAAATTTCATGATAACTACATGACTGCGGTATTGCATAGTATTTGCGTCATACATCTTACGCTATAATATATGCACTTCTGTAACAGACCGGATTCGCTTACATTCAAGAAAACATGCAATACTTTACAGCATAATTGACATTTCAGTCCTTATATAACTTGTCTGTTGTCATTTCGAGTTATCATCAAGTCGGTACCATTGCAACTACCTGTATCTGTCATATATTCCTGTGTATGATCATATCTCTTGTCTTACAAAAACAAGTAACGAACAATCTCACAACATTGCGTGGTCCCTCCCCCCACCCACTAGTCCAATACGCGTACTAATGTCAGATCCTGGGTCCCAGCCCTACTATAGCATCACACTATACCGTCTACATTGCGCCCTGCTTGTAGCCTGGGAAGTTCCGGTTTGAGTCAGTCCCATGGACCTTATTACATGCTGACAGCAGCATTATCAAAGGCTATGTCCAATTACCTACTTGTCTCCAACATGGTGTCCCATTCCTGCGCTATTGTGTCTTTCTGCAGTCCTCTCGCCTCCTCCAGCCTCAATGCAGCACTCTCTGCTCCTCCCCATCGTATCAATTCACTGTGCCATGAATATGTAGTGGGTGATGTTTTCGATTTCCACCTCATGGTAATGGCCCTTACTGCCAATAGAAGTGCCAGATTTACAAACCTCTATTGGACTTTGTATTTGGCCGCTCTTTTCCTTAATCCCAGGATGCAGTCCTCTATGGTATCATGTATCTCCCTTTGTGTGATCTCTGCCGTGTGGCGTCGAACCGAGTCCCAGAACCCTCCAATACGTGGGCATTACCATAATGTGTGCACTAGGTCAGCTCCTTCCGTTCAGCATCTGGGGCAGTGGTGCCGTGTTTTTGGGAACATCTTGTCTAATTTGCGTGGGGTAAGATAAGCCCTGTGTAGGAGCACGGTTTGGATAAACTTGAACTTCGTGTTCCTCGATACTTTTTTGGGATGTTCCACAACCCTCTCCCATTCCTTATCCTCTAGGGCCCTGCCTAGGTCTCCCTCCCATGCAGCACGCAGCGGCGTCAGGTCAACCTGTGTATGAGAACGTATCCCTACGTACAGCCACTTGATGAGGTGCCGGCCACTTCCCATGTAATAGTGTTTTTACTAAATCGTGTGTGTGGGGGTTCTTGCCTTTGTGGGCCCCAATGCACCCTAACATATCGCGATAGTGCTGCATGTAGAAAATATAAGTGGGCGGGCGCTCCTGTCTCTCTCACTGCTACCTTATTGATCCCCGCATCTAACCAAGGTGTGAGTCTTTGTGTCATTAGGTGCCCACCTTGCAGAGGTATACTGTAGGAAGGTGGCTATCTGACTATATGGTTACCCCAACTTTTTGCCTTGTGTTTTGCTGGTTTTCGACTTAGATGGCCTGGGATCCTGCTATTCAGGGCCCCAGGCTATCTGCTCTCTCTATAAAATGGACTCCATGTACTTTAGGTACATACCAAATTGGATATTGGGTTACCTCTGTGAGTCCCTGTATAGTGTACCTTAGGTACCCAGGGCATAGGTGCATCCAAGGCCTACGAGTGGCTGAAGCATGTATTATGCCACTCCTGGCTGGCCATCCAAACTGACACCACAGGCTGATCACTCAGCTTGGGTAAGGTGGTATCACCCCTATATAGTATATCTATATGTACCTTAAATATAGACACATAAAATTGTAAATTGATACTTGTATAGTGCACTACTCGCCCGCAAGGGTCTCAAGGCGCTTGTACGAATACCGCTGTGGAACCCATCCTGGCTTTCCCTGTGAGGTGTCCACACCTGGGCACCCCTAAGGTGGAGGCCAGGCATCCTTAGCGTTGTGGGCGCCGTTGTGGAGATTAAGCAAGCTATTGCCCAGAGTTGCAGAGTGGGACTCCATGATTGGAATAGGCACCGAGGCGAGAATGATCAGGTCCGCGGAATTTTTGAGCTCAAGACCCGCCGAGGCGGGGAATTGAACCCTGGTCCCGGGCTAGACCTCTGCATCAGGGTCTGCCGCTCTAACCATTGAGCCACACTTCTCCACATAGTAACCTATAAGTCACTCCTATGGCAGGCCTCGACAATCCTGGAGGCAGAGTGCTTGGCTTTATGTGAGAAAGGGTGCCCTATCATGAGCTGAACCCCTCTGCAGCTTTCGGAACCATGTCCTTATAGCTGTTCTATGATATAGCCATACCAAATACTCTTAAGTGCATTATAATCCTCGCTGTTAATGCTAACTTTAGTTTGGCTTTATTAAAACATGTTGTGTAAGGTGGGGGTAGCATTCCACCCTTCTAGAGAGAGAGACATGTTGGTTACTGCTTTACCCGGTTAAAGTTAAACGGAGCCTCTGCATCACAAAATGGATGCTGCTGCCACAGACACGAGTCTGACCTCCTGCTGCTGGACGAAACTCCGGCAGGGGAGGCCTGGACAATAGGTTTCCTGCCTTGGGAGGTGCTAGCACCTCCCCAGACAGGCTTTTAGTGTATTGGGGCAATGAGGGCTGCAAAACGAGACACTGCCTGGGACACAGAAGGTGCTCCATACATAGCCCTGTTCAAACCAGTTGCTGGGGCACTCCAGCCCCGCTCTGGCGCGAAACTGGACTAAGAGAAAGGGGTGTAACCACCCCCTTCTCAGGGTCCACCCATAGGAGGGACCTAGCAGGTAATCCAGCCCCTTAGATTAGTATAAAGATAGGAGCTGTGTCTAGAGACATTAGATTATCCTAGAACGAAACTCTGAAACGAAACTCTTGGACCTTCGACTTTCTATATCGACTACAAGACGGAAGACATCTCCCTTGTGGTCAAGGAGAGACCACCCTGTTCAAACAGGCACCACCAGTAACTTGCCGGTTTGCTTTGTCGACGCTCCCGACGGAACCTGAAGACTCAGCTACTCGGGACTGGACTTCCAGACTTCTTGGACTCCGACCCACATCCACAGCAAAGCTGAGACCCGTGGCGGACACGAGAGACTTGGGAACAGACTCCCTGGACATCCTGCAAATTGCTAACTGCATCGACTACTGAGGTAACTCGCAGTTGTGCATTGGGGTACGAGAAGCCCCAGACCCGAGCACCATTTGCTCCGAAGCTTAGCCCCCCTCACTCCACGAGTGCCGTGTGGGGCTCGCTCCTGCATTTCAGCTCGACGCATCTTCGCGGTTGCTAACCCGTTGGCTAGTGAGCCCCCTGAAGGCGAACCTTTGAAATCATCTTGCTTTCCTGGTTGCTCCAGGCTTGCTCCAGCTTCCCTGCAAAGGAGAAGCTCCTCAGACCTTGCTGGTCTGACCTGAAGCCAGTCTTCACTTCCTGCGTGAGTTGCGGTTGCCAAGGCTTGTTAGGTCCAATCCAGATACCGACACCGCAGTCCACTAGATCCTTCATGGGACTATTCGAATCCAGCTCCTGGTCGTTGTCGACGCCTCCTGGTCCTTGTGGCTGCAGAGACAAGCTTCACCTCTTCACCTGTTTGCATCGCTACATCACCTGGTTCCATCCTGGTTCCTTCCTGTTTCCTTCCTGGTCACTGGATAGTGACCCAGTCTCTGTCCCCTCTGCTTTCAGGTTCTTCAGCTCCTCGATCCACCCTTGGATCCACCCGGACACTCTTCCTTCGGCCGCCTGCAGCACTTCTTTTGCAGGTCTCCATTGAAAGCATCAACGAAACTGACCCGAAAAGACACCTATGCATCCGGCTTCCCTGGGTGAGGTAACTCGAGTACTCCGATGCACCCGTGGGTATTGACTCTTCAAGGGTCCTAGTTAAAATGGGTTTCACCGTAGTCCACCCGGAAGTGTCCTTAATCAGTAACTTTGTGACTTCTTCGTTCTCCATTGTAAGTCAATGGTAGCTCGCGACTGTGTTCACACACTGCACGCGTCTCTTGTGGGTCTCCTACTTCCTAACCTTTTGGTTCTGTAGTGTAACCTCAGCAATGCCCTAGGCCTATTCACTATTCCTGAAGTGGTTCTTATACCTCTTACTTAGTATATGGTTCGTGAGGCTCCTAGGGCAAAATTGTATTTGTGCAACTTATAGTATGCTTAATGAGTAACTTGTAACATATCTCGAACTCTGACCTCATAAAGAGTGCAGAGGGGTTGTGTTAGTAATAAATACATATATATTTGAGATATACTTTGTGTGGTGTCCTTTCATTTGGTATTCAAGGGATTATATATGGTAAAACAGCTGGCTTCAGATGCTCGCTGAAGTTTTAGCCTAAGACTGCTGGTCCATGCTACCACTAGGATAGCTTGTCTATAAGGTTGACTTTACAACCACCATCAATAAGGGTCGTTTAGACTGGTGCAAGGTGCCCACTAGAATAGTGGACATCATATGCCAGGCTAACTTCTCACATTTACCAAGCAGGGGTATATTTCCGGTGCATGCTGGGGGGGGGCGCTAGTATTCTGCAATGCCGCCCTCCAGCACTGTAGTGCCGTGTGTAATAGAGGGAGGAGATCCTGTGGGATTTTGCTATTGGGCAGTAAGAGGGTATGCAAAGCCCCTTGTCCTATGTCCCGTTCTGTCATTCCTACCTCCTGTAAATTACGCCCTGCAGTCCAGAAGGACAGCCACTGCAGTTGACAAGCGCAAAAATACGCTCTGAGGTCAGGTACTCCCAAGCCCCCTCCGGACGTGCTGCGCTGGAGCCTCTTGAGACTTATTCTCCGCCTACCCGACCCCCAAATGAGTTCAATTAGTAATGTATTCATTAATTTAAATGTGGTGCTCGGGAGCATAAGTGGTAAATTTGTAAAATAATAGAGCAGTTGCAGGAGGACCACCATTTTTGCGATTGCCGCCCTACCCGCTACCGATATCAGCAGGGTGGTCCAAAAAGCAATACTGGATCGTAGGGCTCTAAGGTCTCTATTCAGATTACCCTCCAACATGTTTGCATTTGTTCTATATAGTTGAATGCCCAGATATTTAAACGTGTGAGGTGGAACCTTGAACTGCATTGTGCCAAACTGAAAGTCCATTGAGGACGCTTGCTCTGTTAAGAAGAATACAGTCTATTTCATTGGGTTGATCGCAAGACCTGATATCCGTTCGAAGCGCTCAAGCACCGCAGTTATTGCGTCCATAGGTACGTGGAGATCGTGCAAATATAGTATAATATCGTCCGAATATGCAGAAAGCAAGTGCATGGTGTTTCCCACCTTTATCCCCATATCAGTCAGTTCTGCCTGGATCTTCAATGCCGAAGGTTCGAGTGCCATTATAAATATAAGTGGTGATAGCGGGCATCCCTGCCTCGTCCCCTGTGCATCTGGTATTCCGCCAAAATGTGCCCACCCGTCCGTGCTCTAGCCGTAGGGGCGTTATACAAGAGGCAGACCCAATTGACATACTCCTCCGGCAGTCCAAATCTCACTAGGGCCCTGTACATGTATTCCCACCTAATGGTGTTAAACGCCTGGCGCATGTCCAAGGAGACATAACCTGCATTTTCATAGAGATTTGGGGCCTCTGTAAGCAGGTGATGTAGTTTCCTAGTGTTTAAGGAAGTACTACGGGCAGGCAGAAACCCCGTCTGATCTATGTGTTCAACTTATGTAGTGTCGGTAGAAGTCTGTTAGCTAGTACTTTACTAAGTATTTTATATTCTGTTGTCAGCAATGATAATGGACGGTAGGTAGCCAGGTCAGTGGGGTCCCTGCCTGGCTTTGGAAGTGATACCATGAGCGCCTGCGCTGTAGTGAGGGGCAGGTAGCCCTTATCCAGCGCCTCATTGTATAATGTTTCCAACTGGGGCACAAGTAAATCCGCAAATGTGACATAAAATTCAGCCGGCAGTCCATCCAGCCCAGGGGTTTTATTTCGGGGGGAGTCCCTTGATGGCAGTACTAATTTCTGACTTTGTGATAGGGCCCGGTAATTCCTTCTGTGCGTCTGCTGATAGCTGAGGGCATGGTACTGCGGATAGAAAGTAATCTATTTGCGTGTCTACCCCTTCTGCAGGTTCGCTATAAAGCGCTGCGTAATACAGTCTAAATGCCTTATTAATATCTCCCTGGGTAGTCACTGTATCCCCTGTGAGGGTAGTGACCTTGTTGATGATGACATTGGGGGGTCATCCCATAGCAATTTGGCCAATAGGGTCCCAGCCTTGTCCACCTCTACAAGACTCAATTGTGTGTATTTTTTATGGTCTATGACACGGAGAGACTCTAATAATTTTGCATGTCTAAATCTGGCCTCCTGCAGGGGGGCCTGCTTGCTAGCGTCTGTCGCAGCTTCCTGTTTTAGTCGGCTCAGCTTCTTTTCTATGTCCATAAGGGACTTATGAACCTCCTGGCTTGCACCCACCGTCACACTTATTGCCTTACCATGGATAACCGTTTTAAAGGCGTCCCATTCGATTAACCTATTAGATGCTGTATTACTATTTTCAGCAAAATAGTGCTGGATAGTGTCAGATATAGAAGCGCAGAATACTAATTCCTCCAGCATTTGGGGCAATAACCTCCAGGTGGGCACCCTTCCCCAATTAATCACTATTTTCAGTGGGTTGTGATCGGAGAAGGACTTCGCCAAGTAAGTGGTAGATATCACCTGCATTGCAATCCTATTTTAACAGTACATTCTATCTATTCTCGTATGCAACATGTGAACTGGTGAATAGAAGGAGTACTCCCTATGTGTTGGGTGTCTCATCTTCAACACGTCACACAGCCCCAATCCCTCCGCCCACTCGCATAGTGCACTCGCCTGTTTACATACCCTTGTCCCCTTGAGGGGAGGATGCGACGTATCCATGACAGCATTGCAGTCCCCGCCAATAATCCATGGGTACATCTCCCATCCTGCTAGTGCAATGGACAGCGTACTCAGGAAGTTCTCCTGCTCAGAGTAAATAGAACCCAGAACTACAGGTTGGCCGTCTAGGGTTCCCCGTACTAGAGTGTATCGCCTCTGCTGGTCCACCCGTTGTTCCACTGATTTAAAGGGTACCCCATGTCTGACCCATATTGTAGCGCCTCGTGCAAACCCGGAACATGTGGTAGAGAAAACCTGACCTTTCCACTTCCTGCGAAGTTTCCCCACTTCCTTTTCAACCATATGGGACTCCTGCAGGTACACTATCTGCGCCTTGTGCCTCAACAACTGTGCATGTATCCTATGGTGCTTCTGAACAGAGCCCAGGTCCGAACGTTCCACGTTATCGTATACTTATTCTGTATATGCATTGTGTTCCGAAATCCGACCGCCTAGCCGTCGATATAGCATGTTTGATGCAGTGCCAACCCAGGAGAATACGCAATACAGGACCATTTCCCTCCCCATAAGTACCCACTACTCGGTCCGGTCGAAAAACTGTACCGGATCATACAACTAAACACAACACATATAAATCTAAATTACATCCTTGCAGAGCTTTCACATTTTGGGGTACGTGGCCAAAACTACCCATCCTGCGCGCTCTCCTATTCCGCTGTATAATGGTGTTCTCTCGGCCCCCGGGCATATTTTCAAGCAGTTTGATGCCGTTGCAACAGTGAAATACAAAGGATACAGTGTTCATTCACATTACTGTTCAGTTCCTGGTCCACAACACAACCCATCTAGTTAGGGAAGCAATCCATCTGACGTCTGCCGAGTCATGGTGGGAAACAGAGCTACACTCCCATCAGAGACCTATCTGTGTGTGTCGACCTCCTCCGAAGTGATGTCGCCAGTCTGTGTGCTAGTCCGAAAGGAAGAAACTGTGAGGATCGCCTTCTCCTTGCTTTTTTGCATTTGCTGGAGTGTTGGGTGGGGCTGCGTATTTCTCTTGCACAGACGCCGCGACCCCTGCTGTCTGGGTTTCCGAACATTACGGGCGTTGGAAGTAGAGTTCTGGGAGGTAGCCCTCGTTAACTTCTCGAGTTGAGTTACTTCCAGCCATTCCTCAACGTCCTCGGGGCTCTCGAAAAAGTATGTCTTCTGTTCATGGATGACCTTTAACCTTGCCGGGAAGAGGAGGGCATATTTCAAATTTGGGCCTCGTAATTTCTTTTTAACTGACAAGAAGGATGAACGTTGCTTCTGCACCATGAGTGTGTAATCTGGATATAACGAGACCCTGGCATTCTCAAAGTCAATTTGGGGCAAATCACTTGATTTCTGCAGCAAAACATCCCGATCCCTATAGTTCAGCAGTTTGACTATGAGTCGCCGAGGTGGGGCCCCCAGTTTCTGATGGCCCGTAGAAATCCTGTGTGCTCGCTCTTTGCAGTATTGGTCAGAGAGGCCCTCAGAGGTGACATGCTCCTTGAACCACCTTCCCATGTAGCGGGCAGCATGATTCCCTTCACTTCTCTCCGGCATACCAATTATGTGGATATTGTTCCTCCATGCTCTCCCTTCCGCGTCTTCCACTCGATCCATCATGGTGGCAACTTGGGTCTGTAGTTGTTTAATATGGGCGGTGTTTTGAGTCTGTTGGGGAGACAGGTCGTCTATCGCTATCGTGTGGTCTTTCACCCTGTCAGCAAGCTTGGCATGATCTGCCCGAAGCAGGGATAGATGTTCTATGGCCTTTCTAGAGTCTCTCACTTCTTGCGAACATTAAGTCTAGCTGATCTGTTGTCTCATACACGTTAGTGGGCGGCATGCAGCTGGGCCGTTGGGATGCGTCCATGGATTCTGCAGTATCTGGAACATGGTCCATGCCAGTTTCTGCATCCTGCTGTTTACCTTTTAAGCTCCCCATCTCGAAGTTGCAAGGAGCCCCGCCCGCTATTAGAGTGACAGTATCGCTCACGATGTCTCTTAAGGGCTAGGCACACCCACGTCCGAACAATTGCACAAAGTCCCACAGTGCAATTGCCCCGTCGGATCACGCTGTCCACCCTATTTCTAATATGGGACCTTTGTCGCGATCCCCCGCCTGCAAATATCCTGCTCCGTCACCTCAGCACTGCGCAGTACACAGCCCACCCTTTCCTCAGCGTCCTAGTCCTGCGTGTCCGTGCAAGCCCAATCCCTACGCAGTGTAGTCCTTTTGGCAAGAGGGGTAGGATCACTCAGTGTAGGGCTTACTACACCCGTCACCTTACACCCCAATTGCCCGGGTGGAATGGGACCAAGACCTAGAGACACCCCTAAGAGATGATCAATGGGAATTCAGCTGCAAGTAGACAGAAGCTCTCACTGCTAGCAGTCGGCTGAAACTCATTCATTATAAGTTTTTGTACAGGTTAAACTCCACAAATTCAAGCTATGGGAGGAGGACAGGTGTGCAAGGTGTGGGAGGCAGGGGGCGGATTTCTATCACCTGGCATGGCTATGTTAGCAGATATACGACTTCAGGTAGCAGGTCTTTGAGGGCATGTCACGTATGCTAGAAATACAGCTGCAGCCAATCCCACTGATAGCATAGTTGGGATGCACACAGGTCATAGATACTGTACATAGAAAGTTCCTTGCGCTGGGATTCCTCATAGCCAAGCGCAGAGTAGCTTGCAAATGGGGGCGGGGGCGTGCCCCTAAATTCAAGGAATGGATACAGGACCTGTCTACCTGGCAGGAACAATCGCGCTGTTGTGCCGAGTTGCTTCCACTCTCGTCATGGCCAAAAGACATCTCGGGACCACTAACCGCACATCTCCTCTCTCAGGTGGCTGTCGCGGAGATGGAAGAGGGAGATGACTGACTACAGTTTGAGGGGTGAAGCACCCTACTCTCTTCCCCCAGGAGGGGTAGTGGGAAGTACAATATTTGGGAGGCAGGCTTACAGGGAGATGTACGGATGACAATGTTGGGAAATGTGGTTTTTGGACTCTATGTGCAAGACTAATAATGGGCCTATTCCTCGTTGCTTGGATGTTTCCTATGCGGTCTGGGTGTCATATTTCTCTAGACCGAAGGTCTGGATGTGATGTAAAATATGCGAATTAAGACAGTACAGGCTTATGGGGTTGGGAGGTTTACCTGTTACCCATGTGGGGGCTGTTTGACAAGCACTGACATTTCTTTATCTGCATACTGACAACCTTGTGATGTAAACTCTGGTAATCCAATAAAGTCATATACAAAAAAAAGAATTGACTGTATTCAAGAGGGAGAAAATGCCTTGTGGAATGCCCTATGTCTTTTCAACCCTTCTAAAGAATTTGAAAACCATTAATGGATGGGTGGATTTTCACTTGATGGTAAACTGAGGAAGAGATGAAAAAGCATCCATTCGTGGTATACAGCAATTCATGAAGATTCACCATATTCGGCAATCTCACAATGTGTGAGTGCTCAGCACACCACTAGAGACAAACAGCGTCATAATATATGCTTAATAATCAGACCCCCATGCTGTAAACGGTGTGGTGGTATGATTCCAAGCACAGAAAGAGGCCTCCGTTAGGCTCTGTGTTCCCAGTACCAGACTTCTTGACCCAGACAGCACAAAATGGTTGCTGCCCCCCTGCTGCTGAGCCAAGGTCGAGCAGGGAAAGGCAGAATAAAACGCATCCTGTCCCTCCCAGCCAGGATTTAGTGTATTGAGGGGCACATTTGGTGTCCCTGTGCATAGTCCAGTTCAAATCAGTCCTGGGAGCCGTTGCTCTCGCACTGGCACTCATCTGGACAAAGGACATGGGAGTAAACCTCTCCCTGTCCAGAACCTCCCCTGGCAGGGTCCCCTGAATATTCCCAGCCCTTTCCCTAGGGTAGTGTGGGCGTGGGAGTAGGGACGACCACGACACCAGGTAGTGAGGTCAAAGATGGTTTTATTTTTATAGGTCTCAGGGGTTTGGACATAAACGTCTTTCGGTTCCGCAGGGTCAATCTCTCTCGGGCAAAAGCACTTGGGTCCGTGGCGGTGGTCTTCTCCCGTCTTTTGTTGGGGTTTGGTGGGTCGTCACTCTGGATACCGCCGGCTCCGTGACATGCAAGAGACAAACAAAGAGGGAGGCCGTTAGATCAAGTCCTCTAGGGGTGGTGCACCAAGAGGGACCGGGCAATGTGAGGGCAAACCCAGTGAAACGTGCTCAATCTTTGTACAGTGCTCGGTGAAAAAGGGAGGGTGGAGGTGAGGTACCGGGGAGGAAAAGGGTAATGGAAGGGAAGGGTAACTACAGAGGGGAGGGACGAACTGGGAATTGTACACTATTTACACTCGAGCACTCCGGCTCCACACCCAGGCTGCCCAACGCCGCCGTACCTGTGACAGCCACACTCCTCCCTCGGGAGTGTGGCACGGCGGTTCACGGGGTCGTTGGCCTCCTGGCTTTCCTCCGTTCTCAATCCCTCCGTCTTCTCCGCGATGTTCCTTCGGGATGCCTCTCTCTTCGTCTCCTCCGCTTCCTCTGCTCTGCTCCGTGCCGCTTGCTTCCGCCTTCCGCTCCTCCGGGGTGATCACACACACTGCGTACATCGCTTCCCGACTTTTGACGTCTTGTCTCGCTGACGTCCTTTGGGGGCGGTTCCTCCTCCTCAGATGCGAACGCCCAGTTAAAGGAGCCGCTGTTTTCTTCCTCGTCGTCAGGGCCGTTCGGACCGTCCTTCCACTGTTCAGTCTGTAAATAAGCAGGCGATGTAAGGTCAGCAGGGCAAGGACTCCACCATTCATGAGGGGTACGCATCCCTACCTCGTTACAGGTAGTTAAGTGCTTACATGGGTGTAGATCCCTAGATTCGTCTTCTGATAAGATTCAGATCAGACACCACTGCACTTCTACTGTCTGGGCTCTCTGGACTTCGCTGGACTTCTTTCGGGCCTGATTTCGTCTCCCTTCCAGTCTGCTGCATCGTCTGTGCCTGTGCATCATACCAGAACCTTGCAAGGCTTGTGAAGCATCAAAGACACCTGAAGAAATCTTCCTTTGCAGTGAAGGAGTCACTACCCTGCGTTCGTAGGCACCGCAACTAAGTCAACCGGTCTGCACATCTTGAGCTCCTCCGGACTCCATGGGCTCTGCAACACTGGTGGTAGTTTTCCACAGCTCCTGAGGCCTGCCCTGCCCTCTCACCAAGTTTGAGGTCATTATCCCTCCTGGGGGTTGAAATAACTGAACCCCTATGCATCGAGTTCAACTTGCAGTTGCAAAGGCTTGTTGGCTTCTTTCCAAGAAGATCTTCTGGGTCCAAGTAGCCCCAACCTCTAGCACCTCCAGGAACCTGAATCTTCAGCCGCATCGTGTGCATCGTGGCCTGCATCTTTTGCTAAGCTGCTTGATTTCCTCTCGCGACTCCAGTGCCTCCAGTCTGTGGGTCCACTTGAGGGTCACACTTGTTTCTTTTGGGCTTCCCTGATTACTCGGGGCCTACCCTGAATTACCTGCCTTTGGCGAGTCCCCTGGACCTTGCTTATCCCAACGTTGCTCCTTCTTTGATTCCTGCGTTGGTTGCCTTTGCCAAGGCTTGTTGGTGGTCCCGCCGGACACCGACTGCTCAGCACATAACGTCCTTCATGGCACAGCTCGTACACGCCTCCTGGTCCTCCTCAGCGTTGCCTGGTCCACAAAGCTCTATCCTGCAACATCCGACATCGGAGGGCATTCGGCTGCCAAGTCTCCTGGTCACTCCTGAGTGACCGACTCTGTCTCCTTTGCTTGCTGGTACCTCTGATCTAGAATCAATCCCTGGATTCCACCGGACACTTTCTCCTTCTTCAACAGCTGCACTTTCCTGATTGGGTTCGACAGTGGTTTCCGACACCGCTTCACACGTATGGACCCTGCTTCCCTGGTGTAGGTAACGTGGGTACTGGGGTATCCATGGGTGGGGTGACTCTCCAACCTTCTGTGTTCCATGGGGTTTCTTCAGGGGCCACTGGGTAGGGTCCTTGATCTTAAAAAATCCAACTGCGACTTGCATATAGGGTTGCACGGAGTGCGCGGTCATGTTTTCACACTGCACATGCTCTCCATGGAGTCTGTATCTACTCCCCTCACGTGGTTCTTTAGGGTCCCAGCACTTCTACGTCCTCTTGACACTGTCTTGACTAGAGTCATGGTATTTCATGTCAATTACTGTGTTTCTTTGCTAAAGTATTGTGTGCATTGTGTTTATCTCAGTGTTGGAGATATTGGAGCGTACTAGAGAGTATTATATAGTATAGCTATTTTTATAAATAATTGGTGTAGTTCTTTTCACTTAATCTATACTACAAAATAACATTCTAGTAAAACAAGCTGCTTTACACTCCTTCTGGACTAAGCCTGAAGGCTGCTCTTCAAAGCAACCACTTAGAGAGCTTTCTAAGGTTGTGTAAGGCCTCTTAAATCACCATAAGGGTTGTCTGGACTGGTGCAAGGTGCCCACTTGACATCATATACCAGGCCAGCTTCCCACAGTATGAATTATGGAATAGGTAAATTATTATCAGTAAATTGTGGTACTCCATTTTCCTTGTCACGTAAGGAGTATAATATTGGGAGTTGAAGAGTATACTTGCTTTTATATATAATTTACCACTTCAGTTGACCAATGTTTTGCCATCTTGAGTATGCCCTCTTCTCATTATGTAAATTGCTAATAAGAAATACAAAATCTGGCAATTGCCAGAAAAATAGGCTCCATCCAGTACGAACAGTGGAAAAGTGAATTAGCGAGCACGTGTTTCCTTCAGTCAAGCCTATGCTCTGTACTGCTACAAGGCAGTAACGGTCATTGACACAACTGGCGCTAGATAGCAACGGCATTGAACATTCCAGCCTGACATCGATTTAGGAATCTTTTGCTTGAATGGAGAAACTGTATTAGACCAAAAGTCTTTTTTTTTTTTAATTCAATGCTCTAGTTCCAGCTAGTATTTGATGCTTCACTGACCTAACATACTGTGTTGAGAAAGCTGAGACCTGATCTTGCTTTTGTGAAACATGTACCCATTGATTCACTCTGAATCTGTTAATCCTGGAGGGACCCTATTTATATTTTTAGGTCTAGCGACCTATCAATGCGCGCAAGCGCATTGAGCGGAGCGAGAATTCAAGTGCTCAAAAAGCTTGTCAAACCAAGGGCTTTTTGCTGCAGTTTTCTTTGAGTTCACGTGAATCACGTGACCAAACAAGCACGCGCATCAGCCTCCCTCCCTCCTAATTGCATTTTTTCACGGCCGCACAGCACATCAAAGGGCTTCGCCCAGCGTGCGCTCTGCGGCTTCTCCTCCCCTAATTAATCATGGCTGGCCGGCCGTACTTTCAGTTTCCCGGCCGCTCTTGTTTTATCTCTCCCCCACTGTATCTGATTATCTTGCGCTGTGCCTCCGCTGCAACACACAATATCGAACTGCGTCAATGTGACAGTGGTCTTTATATCAAAAATGTACTTTTAGAGATGGGATGTCTTGCGCTCGCCTCAACTAATCGCTTTCACAAGTTTGCTTTTTTCCGCTATTAAAAAACAATCCTCCTGCTACACTTAAACATGGTGTCTCTTTCACTTTACAGCATATCACGCTAGTTCCTCTTTCTTTCAGCGACGCTCCACATTCATTTTCTGTTGCACTTGCGCATTGACACCAAATCCACAGACTGTCTTTTAAAATCCTCATGGGGGTGTCAAGTGCTCCTCTCAACCTTCCTTCATGGGTTTGTTTTCCTGACTGCTTTCACAGGATCTTGAAGTTCACGCTGCGACTTTGTCATTGAGCCGGCAAGTCGTCGCCAAAATTATGTTGTAATATGAAGCTCTGGGACTTAATAAGCTTGTAATTAAAAGGCTTTATTAAGGTTCATGGTCAGGCTTGACTTCTCCCCACGCCAGCTCAGGGCAAACTGCAGACGAGTAGAACGTCAGGCTCATTTCAGTAACCACTGGAACAAACAAGCATTGGCATAGCCGATAGGTCTCGCCTTTGGGACCTTATAAGTGTTAAGCCATGCAACAGTTGATTTTGTTGCACCAAGGTTATTCGGCTGCATAACTAAATACTTATAAGGTCTCAAAAGCGAGACCTATTGGCTATGCCAATGCTTGTTTGTTTTAGAGGAAGTTAGTTCAAAAGTCTAGCACCCCGCTGGACTTTTGAACCAACTTCCTCTATTACTGAGAGATTCTACACCTGCTTCTTTTCATACACACACTTAAACTCATACACACACTTAAAATTAATCTTTGCATTCATTTTTTGTTTTGCCCTATGCTCTTTAGTCATTATTCTTAATGCTAGGACACCTTGCCCTTGCCCCTGCCCCTCCCCCTCCCTCAGCAGACAATAGGCTAAAGTTGCTCGAATAAAGTTTAACTTTACAGTTGAAGTTGTGCAGGTCAAATAATACAGGTTGGAGAGTTTTTTTTAATATAGATTTATCAGTTGAGATTTTATTGTACCAATTACAACATGATGACACCACATCCAAGGTAGTGCACCAACCCTTATCCCTAGCCACATTACATACGTTTGTTAAAGTGCTTGCACATAATACGCCTCTTTAATATTTAGCAGATGACACCTCTCACATTAGGCTTTTTTCCAAGGTGAGCAGGTGATCCGGAGCTAGGTCTTGACTGTACTTCACGTCTGTTACTTTCTCTTGCCCATTCCGTGCTAACATATAGTTTGTCAATGAACCCCCTATATCCATTGGTCTTTGGTTCAGAGGAAGATTAGCATGATAAATTTACAGTTGTTAGTTACAATAGAGAAGATCATCTATCCACAGTTTGTATAGGAGCTCGGTCCCTCCTCCTCGTGCAGGCAACCTGTTTCGTGGCCATCAACAGGGCCACCAAAATGAAGTGCCACACACCTGCCAACCCTTCCCCAGTATGAAGTAAAACTCTCCTCTATCATTTCTGCGAATATGTTTGCGACCCGATCCAGTTTCTTATGATCGGGAGATCTAAGCAAGCGAAATGAGCAAAGGAACACCGTACCCACCTTGAAACTTCTTGCAAGTGTGATGGGTTTTATGTAGAAATTTAAAGTGAAACCTCTGCAGGCACCTGCTAGGGGAGAGGTGGTGAGTTGTTCACAGTAGTAATTTCGTTCCTGGTCGGTGAGCGTAATCCCCAAGTCAATTTCCTATCTGTTCCTAGCTACCAGACCATGTTTTTTAAATTTTTTTTAGTCTTTTTATAAAAATTATTCATCAACATACAGTTTATGTAGCAGAGGAGACAGTGTATAGTTACACCAAATATGTATTACAATATATTAGCATAACAGCACACAGTAGACATAGCTTATGGGGTGGGGGTTCCTCATGGGCAGCTCTGCGCGGGGGTCCAGATGTCCCCACAGTAGCCGTTTCAGGGGCTCCATATTCAAGACCACTTCCGGGGACAACCTCGAGCTACATAGACTTTCTTTTCCCTGAACATACACCAGTCTAAAACATCCCTGGTGTCGGTAACGTGGGTACTAGGGTATCCATGGGTGGGGTGACTCTCCAACCTTCTGTGTTCCATGGGGTTTCTTCAGGGGCCTCTGGGTAGGGTCCTTGATCTTAAAAAATCCAACTGCGACTTGCATATAGGGTTGCACGGAGTACGCGGTCATGTTTCCACACTGCACATGCTCTCCGTGGAGTCCGTATCTACTCCCCTCGCGTGGTTCTTTAGGGTCCCAGCACTTCTACGTCCTCTTGACACTGTCTTGACTAGAGTCATGGTATTTCATGTCAATTACTGTGTTTCTTTGCTAAAGTATTGTGTGCATTGTGTTTATCTCAGTGGATCTATATGAGACTCTGTATATTGTTACAGAAGGGTGGAGTGATGTGCTATAATATAATTGTATTTCGTTTGACGCTTTTGGCTACGCTGATGATGAAATTAATAAAGTTTAAAAAAAAACTAAAAAAAACTAAGTGTATGGTCAAGGGAGATAAATATACCTAGATACTTGAAGCCAGCTGTATTACTTTGAATCTGGGAATCCCTGGGGAGGATTGGTAGATCGCCTTTTAAGACATAAATTAGGTATTTGCTCCAATTAATGGAGAACCCAGGGTATCTCCCAAAGATGGCCAGTATGTCTAACACCGCTATGAGCAACGCTTTTGGGGGGCCAGGTAGAGCAGAATGTCGTCTGCACTGACTGAAATGCGGTCCTCCCATTTGGGGGACCAATGCAGACCTCGTATGACGGGGTCTCTCTGGATCAAGGAGGACAGGTGCTCCAGGGCTAGGGCGAACAGCAGAGGTGAAAGGGTGTGGGTCCCCCGGCTCAGTTTAAATACCGTTGATTTCTTGTTATTAACTACGACCCGAGCAAGAGGGTCTGAATATAGGAGCCTGACCCATTGAATGAAACTCTATCAAAACCCCAGGTTAGCTAGGACTGCGAAGAGATATGGCCATTCAATAGTGTTGAATGCCGTGGTAGCATCCAGGGACATTATTATAACTGCATCTTGGATCCTGGCTACTCTTCCCAACACACCGTGGATTCTCCACAGATTTAATGTGGTGTTCCGATGCGCCATGAAGCCCCGATCGGTCGAGGTGGACCATGTCGCAGATAACCTTTACCAAGCGATTTGCAAGGAGTTTGGCTAGGATTTTGGGTTCTGTGTTGAGCAGAGAAATAGGCCTGTAGGAGGCACCGTCGGTCTTTGGTTTACCCTCTTTATGTATATCCCGTTAGTATGGTAAACCTACTTGTAGTGGTCAGAAAAGGAGTTCACTATGTCCTGCGGGTCAGTTAGGGATATGTTGTCAGAACCTCTCAACTCCGGAACTACTCTGCTAGCCCATTCCTTTTTATCGAGCCATGCTATCAATTTACCGGCCTTGTCCCCAAGATAATATATTCTGCCCAGTTTTCCTCTCTCCAGGAGTTTAACTCTATCAGTGGCTAATGCTTCACACTCTTCCTGTTTTAGCCCTGGTGTGTGGAGTGCCTCGTCAGTGACCTATTTCCAGCTCCCCTTCCAAACGAAGGACATCATCTTCAGCATCAATAATTTTTCGGTCTGTCTAGTTTCATACGTGCAATGAGGTACAGTGCTCTCCCCGTATTACTGATTTAAAAGCCTCCCAGAGGGTCCCAGCCGAATCCACCGTTCCCTCGTTTTCCTGGAAATAGCGATCCATAGCTTGGTGTAAAGCTTTCCGGACTCCTGGATCTCGGAAATACCAAGGGTTGATGGATGCAATCCTCCCCGCTCTTGTACAATCTAGAATTATGTGTGCCCATATCGGGAAGTGATCGGATATTCCCCTTGCAAGGTGTTTAATCTATTTAATATAATTCACTTGTGATGCTGGGACTAGGAAGTAATTTTTGCGAGAAAGACCCCAGAATGGAAGGTTTGTTGAATTTGGTCTGGATTGAGCGTCCTCCACCCGTCCACCAACCCCATGGCTTCCAGAAAATGAGGCAACCATCTGTGAGCGGGTCTGATCTTGTGCGGCAGGTGGTGGTCTAGATTGCCTGGTACTACTGCATTAAATTTGCCCCCATGATCAGGAGACCCATCGGGAGTGAGAGGCGGATCGTGCCCAGATCTTTCAATGTAAGCAATCAACAACACAAATGCCAATACTGGAACTGATTTACTATTTTTTTTAAATCACCCCTATATGAATAAAACATATCGGTCCGTTTTTCCTAACGTCACTAGTTTGTTTATTTGTTTATTTCACTAGTCACTTTAACTTTTTGTTTCTGGAAAAGAACTTTTTTAGGTGCATATACAACAATGTACATTAAAACATCAATTACACGAAAATATAAATATAATCACTGTACATATTTACAACACATCCAACACCCACTATTGACTAGTCCATTCATCACACATTCACACACACACACACATATATATATATATATATATAACAAACATATAGTATGGCCCTTTGCCAAAACAAAATGTATCCATGAACAATATTGTGAACCTTATTACTTATCCTAATGTGACTGTTACATGAAATTATATAATAAGAACTAAATTTCTTTTAATCTAACACAGTCCTTCTAGCCTTATTATTGGCTCGGGGCCAATTAAGGTTGACGCGTTTCGAACCCCCTGATTGCGGGGTTCTCCTCAGGAACAAATAGTTCTACAAAAAACAACAAAGAATGCCAGATTAAGTCACCTGTAGGATAACACTACCTCTTAATATACCAATAGATAGCCACCTGCCGGCTCAAAACCGCCTACCTTTTGTCTAACGAAATGCAATCCCTTGTGAGGTTATAAGATGTGATCACAATGTTCTAGACAGAAAAACTAAAAATGACACGGAGACATTAACTATACATGTAAAAATGGCCTAAAACTGAACAACATTACTAATGAGGAGGCATTTTAATGGGACTTACCGCATTCAGCTGGTTTTAAAACGCTAAATGAAAGAGGTTTAACAGTTATTTTGGAGCTCAAGCTGCAGTGGCGTGCTACACACAGAAACTATGTTTAGAACTAACCTTATTCACGTGTTGGTGGGGCTCATAGTGCCTGTTAAGAAGAACACATGTATAAATTTGAAAATAAGTTTCAGTGATGATAAACTCTTTGAAAGTGCGAGGAGTCTAGAAACAAACCGACTTACCCGGTCTTAAGCGAACTGTACCCTCGTCGGGCTGATAGATCGCTGGCGGTGCTAGAGTCACCTGGCGATTCTACAACAACGAAAATGAGCTCAGTACGCACATTCTAGGCTGCCAGAAAACACAGAGAAACGCTTGGTTCATCTATATTGAACTTACTTGGAAGCTCGATCTTCTCTCAGTAAACAATCCGACGGTTTGATCGTGAACGCGGGTCCGTGCGTATGTAACGCCCAAAATCCACACCACGTGATCGGGTTTTTTTTCCTTAAAGGTGCATAGTCTGCTTATACCAAATGTAACTTTATTGCACGCCCATTTGTGCTCACAGTTCAAAAATCGTATAGTGCTGTATGGTTATCCCTCGAACTGCAACAGATTTGTTCAAAAGACTACCCTTTGCTCGCAGTCAGCGTATTATCGGAAAGAGTAAACTGAGGGTGAAAAATCCCCGCAACATAGGCAAGGGTCTTAGAGTTAAATTGGCTCTTGCTGAAACATCACAAGAATTATGAAGGGAGTAACATTAAATTAGTTGTAATGTGATTATTTAGATTGAAATATGATGATTTACAATGAACTAACCTAAATTCTTCCCATGTGCTATAACTCAAGTTGCCGCCAGGGCGGGTTGTACCATGTATCCCCTCTTTGTGCAGGTCATGTTGTCACAGATATGGTAGCTTATGGAGTAGATCTAAAAATTTCAGAAATCTCATTCAACCCAGTGAGGGCTGTGAGGGCTGTATTATATTTCATTATTAACAGCACCTCCCGCTGTCCCAGCTTCAAGTCCATATCGCCACCTCGAGGGTCGCGATCTATTTTTGAGATGATAGTCCAGCGTAGGTCATCCTCCTTATGTTTTTCCGATATCCAATGCTGTACCAATGGTGCATTGGGGACTTCTCTTCTTATCCGCCATCAGGGGGTTCGAAACGCGTCGACCTTAATTGGCCCTGAGCCAATAATAAGGCTAGAAGGACTGTGTTAGATTAAAAGAAATTTAGTTCTTATTATATAATTTCATGTAACATAGTCACATTAGGATATGTAATAAGGTTCACAATATTGTTCATTGATACATTTTGTTTTGCAAAGGGCCATACTATATGTTTGTTATATATATGTATGTGTGTGAATGTGTGAAGAATGGACTAGTCAATAGTGGGTGTTGGATGTGTTGTAAATATGTACAGTGATTATATTTATATTTTCGTGTAATTGATGTTTTATTGTACATTGTTGTATATGCACCTAAAAAAGTTATTTTCCAGAAACAAAAAGCTAAAGTGACTAGTGAAATAAACAAATAAACAAACTAGTGACGTTCGAAAAAATGGACCGATATGTTTTATTCATATAGGGGTGATTTAAAAAAAATAGTAAATCAGTTCCAGTATTGGCATTTGTGTTGTTGATTGCTTATATTTGACTTAGCCTTGCTGGGTGAAGAGTCAAGACCCTGTGTTGATCATAGGATTATAGTGCGGGCGCTGGCTCGCGAGGTCTAGAAGAGGGCAGAACTATACCTCCCACATTTGGGTTCAGAGTTACACTAAATGTTGTCTCGTGTTGGTGTGCATATTGTTTAAGTTCCGTCATTGGTTGTTTGTATTTTTTATTTTTTAATATGTCAGAGAGAGACACTTTCGCTTATAGCGAAGAACATATGCAGAAATTGATTAGCACGCCACCGGTTTTCGCTTCTGCCACCTTAAGTCTAACAGCAAAGACTCAAAATTAATCCGATAAACTGATCAGGTTACGAAAAAAGCAGATTAGAACAGACCTCCATGGTCATTTTTTGCTCCAACATTTGCGGGCAGGTACAATCCCTTCCGGCTTGCAGATTAGAAATACTCCTATGGTGTTTGTGGACGACCCAGAATATAAGAAAAGCTTTAGTGGGATAGAGACCAAATGCAGTAGGGACCTTATGGTCCTCACTGTTGAAACAGCGCATAGGATTTCCTTAAAACAATTGCAAGAAATATCAGTTCTGGAAACACAAATCCAAAACAACCAACTGATTACGGATGCGAAAGGACTCCTTGAAAAAATAGAAAAAGAAATATTGGAGTTTAAGGATTACTCAGTAACTCAAAAGGAGAATAAATTTGAGTTAGACAAAAAAACCTTTTCATTAGAAACGGTCTATCCATACCTACAACAAGACTTTTACACACGGCAAAATCAGAGACAGTTCTTTCGGGATAATCAAGGTCGTTCAAAAAATAAATTTCTAACTTTTTCGGCCACCTCTTCATCTTCAGGTGGAGAAACGGATACAAGCGATACAAGGAGCAATACAAACTATAGGGGCAATCAGAATAACCAACAACAGAACCCGCAGCCTTTTTTAGACAGAGGCCGCCAGCGAGGGAGAGGTCGATCACGTCCCAATTATCAGCCATGGGAGATGAGAACCAGACGCCAATATTACAGGAGCTAAATACATCACCAGTCATCAACTTATCTGACCGGGTCCTTTCCACCTCGGAAATGGCTATCCTTGAAAAGGGACTTTCATTCGTCCCTGTACGACCAACCGACTTCGTTAAAATGAAATTAGAAGCCACGGAGTTTTGTCGTAAAATAAGACTTAAAACATTTTTTCATGATACACCACAGGCACAAAGAAATGAAGTGACGGGCCTTCGGAAAAAATCATCATTCTGTCCACCAATTTGCAAAACACCTAAAGAGGTGATAACTTTTGAGAGGACTATACTGTCAGGTATTACAGCGCTTGAAAAGAAGAAACAGTACATAAATTACAACCTATCAAAAAATGAGAAGGATGCCATTATGACACTCAAAAATGATACATCGCTTGTAATCCAACAAGCAGATGAAGGGGGAGCGGTGGTGCTCTGGGACATCAATAAGTACAAAAAAGAAGTAAGACGCCAAATTGGAGACCCCACCTGCTACAGAAAGATCAATAATAACCCCACAAAAGAACTACAAAATGAACTGTTTTCTATTCTTCAGGAGGCTTACGATACAGGGATCCTAGGACCAAAGGAAATGATCTTTCTCAAAAATCATAACCCTAGGATACCTGTTTTCTACGTTCTTCCCAAGATGCATAAGAACGCGAATGACCCACCAGGGCGCCCAATAATATCGGGGTGCGATTCATTGACAGAACCGGTGGCTAAATATATAGACTTCTTCTTGAAACCTTTGGTCGAAAATGTTCAGGCACACTTGAAGGATACAACAGCTTTCCTCAATGAAATAACATCAATAGAATTTGACGAAACTAGTCAGTTAATGGTCACAATGGACGTTGTTTCATTGTATACTCAGATTCCGCAGGACCAAGCGCTTGAGACTTTAACGTTTTACCTCGAGCAAAGAGAACAACCGACTAGAGTACCCACAACCTTTTTGGTTAAACTGGCCAAGTTTGCTTTGCAAAAAAATTATTTTCAGTTCGATACTGAATTCTTTTTTCAAACGAAGGGGGTGGCCATGGGCTGCCCCTTTGCACCAGAATTGGCAGTTTTGTTCATGGGGCTTTATGAAACCAAATTTGTTTACAACAACAATCCGTACATTGAATCCATCACTAAGTACATCAGATATTTATTTCATTTATTTATTTTTGATATTTATAGAGCGCGTGCAAAGGCCCGTAGGCGTCTCGGCGCTAAGTATCTGAATATTTGCCCTGATGAAACTAAAGATGGTCTATTGATTAAAAAGCCAGGTCTTGAGTTGTTTACGAAAAGACCATAAAGATGGACTGGCTTTAATCGCAGGTGGCAGAGTGTTCCACAACTTGGGGGCTGATACCAGGAATCTTCTATCGCCCCATAAGACCGTTTTTGTTCGGGGTATAACAAGATCTCCTGAGCAGGATGAACGTAATGTTCTGGGTGGACGATAAGGAGTCAAATTGCGGATGAGATGAGCTGGTCCTTGGTTGTGCAACGCTTTATACACAATGCACAGGGTCTTGAATTTTATCCTGTTTTTAATGGATAACCAGTGCAACTCTTTGATGGTTTTGGAGGCAGAGTGATGTTTAGGGATATTTCCCAATAGCCTCGCAGCAGAGTTTTGTATTGTTTGTAATTTATTCAAGATACCTTCCTGTGCATTGAGGAACAGGGCATTGCAGTAATCCAAGGTGGACAGCACAAGAGAAGTGACAAGGGTTTTGCCCGCTTTATCAGGTAAAAAAGGGAGAACTTTTTTGATAAGTTTCAGTTTATAAAAAGCTGAAGAGGTGATCTGGTTGGCGTGTGGATGGAACGTGAGGCGGTCATCAAAGATGACTCCCAGATTCCTCACTTTACTAACAGGCTCGGGGGGAGAGCCCATCTGGGAGGGCCACCAATTGGATGACCACTCAGGTGTTAGTTGTCCAAAGACAACTACCTCAGTTTTTTCTGAGTTTAATTTTAAGCAATTGGAGGCCATCCAGCTCCCTATTGCCATCATACCGGCCCTGAGGTCATCTGCCACTTTGTAGCCATTGTTCTTAATGGCTAAGACCAGCTGGGTGTCATCTGCGTAGGATGTGAGGCTCATCCCAAAGGCCCGAATGACATTGGCTAAGCCCGACACGTAGATGTTAAAAAGTGTCGGGCTTAGGGATGAGCCCTGAGGTACACCACATGGCAGTGACATAGTGGACGATTGGAATGGTCCCGTTGTAACTACCTGAGTTCTATCAGCCAAAAAGGAGGCCAGGAGTCTGCTGGCAGTCCCCTGTACCCCCAGACCCTCGACACGGTCAATCAAGGTGGTATGATCGACCGTGTCGAAGGCTGCAGATAGATCTAGTAGTATCAAAATTGCTGTACCCCCAGTGTCACGGATGAGTCTGATGTCGTCAGCTGCTTTAATCAGAGCTGTCTCCGTCCCATGACACTGGCGGAACCCAAACTGAGTTTCGTCAAGTAGCTGGTGTTGTTCCAAAAAAGCGGAAAGTTGTTTGTTCATAGCCTTTTCGGCTATCTTGGCCAGGACTGGTAAGTTGGCTATTGGCCGATAGCTTTTGGGTTCCTCCTTGTCCAAATATGACTTCTTTAACAGAGGTTTTATGATGGTTTGTTTTAAACTTTTTGGGTAGATACCTGTTTTAAACATGGCGTTGCATATAGAGGATATGGCCGGGGTGATCTCTTCCAAGACTGGCTGTAAAACTTTGAGAGGGCAAGGATCAAGTGCTGAGCCTGATCTAATAGTTGCAATTATGTCCATGACCTGGGCTTCTGTAATTTCAGCAAATTGAGTGAGAGTGGGACCAATAAGTGTGTTAGGTGTGCTTTCAGAAGAATTTCTAATGTTGGTGGTAAATGCAGAATATATATCATTAACTTTACTAAAGAAAAAGTCAGCCAATGTGTCACACAGAAGTTGGGATGGAGGAGGGGTCAAGTTGGGAGAATGACCTGCTAGCTGTTTTGCGGTGTCATACAAAAGTTTATACGAGTTTTTTGCAGTTTCTATTTTGTGACTAAAATATGATTTCTTGGCTTCATCAATCATTTGTTTATATTTGGTTACCATTTCCTTATATTTGGTTTTGGCCTCTTCGGCGTAATCTTTCCGCCAAAGCCTTTCTTTCTGCCTGCATTGTTGTTTCTGCTGTCTTAAAGCAGCTGAATACCAGGGAGCTGAGGGAGTAGATCTATTGCGGGATATTTGCTTAATAGGAACCAGTGAGGATACAGCTGCATCAACCCAGTCATAAAATTGAGAGGTGGCTATGATTGGGTCTTGTGAGAAGGGAGGCATGGAGACTACTAGAGAGGTTTTCAAATTGGAGCTGTTTATATCGTCCCATGCCTTGAAAGTTTGATTAGTATTGCTGGATTTCGGAGGGGCAACTAATTGGTGAGGGATACATCGATGATGTATTCTTTATTTGGTCAGGGACCCAAGAGACATTAAATAATTTTGTGACATGGCTAAATCAAAGAACTGAGGATATTAAATTCAGCCACACCGCTTCTAATAAAAGTATCACTTTTCTTGATGTGGAAGTGTATGCAACGGAAGGTACACTGGGAACAACATTGTTTCGGAAACCAACAGATAGGAACAAAGCCCTTCATTACACAAGTCAGCACCCTAGAAGCCTTAAGCAAATTTTGCCATTTGGTCAGTTTTTAAGAATTCGGCGCAATTGCTCCAATAAAGACGAATATTTCAAGCATGCCAATGGATTGATGGACCGGTTGCGTGAAAGAGGATATCCAAAAAAGCTTATGACACATTCCCTTAGGCGAGCTTGGTGGGTCCCTCGTGAGTCTTTGTTACAAAAGACGGAACGACCTGAGATGAATAGGTTGGTCTGTGTGACCACATTTGGCCCCAGTTCACACCAGCTGCGCAAAATGGTTATGCAAAACTGGCACTTGGTCAAAGATCTACATTGTGATTTCCAAGAACCGCCGCTCTTCGCTTTTCGAAAAGAGAAAAGTTTGGCTAACCATGTAGTACGTGCTGCTTTACCTCGTGATACTAAATCGACACTAAGAGGAATGCTGGGGCTACCCCTTATCAAAGGCCATCATAAGTGCGGAAATTGTACGTGTTGTGCACAAACGGAGGAGGGCGAAGTGTTCAGCTTTGAGGGAATCCATTGGAAACACGATAAGTTCACGAATTGCCAGACAAGAAATGTGGTTTATGGTATCTGGTGCCCGTGTCCAAAACTGTATATTAATACTTGAAGAGCGCACTGACGAATGTTAGTGCGTCCCTGTGGGCACTCCATGTGGTTCGTATGAACTACAGACTCCGTTGTAAATGATGTGTCAATTTATTATTATTCATAAATTTAACAGTTCATTTGTGTTGCGGTTTACTTCAAAGGTAATTCATTTCATATCAATTGCGATGGTTGAACAATATATATTCAACAATGTGAGCAAACATGCTCCAATGCATTTCGGGCGTGGCCCTTTCTCAAGGAGCTCTGAAAAACGAAAAATTATACAATGTAGACTGATTGCAATAAATCAAGATGTTCATCACACAACTTAATATAACTTAATAACATGCGACAACATATGACTCAGTGAACCTCATCTACCTGCTAAAATGCTCATGTGGAAAAATCTACATTGGGAAAACTGAAAGGAAAATAAAAATACGGCTCAACGAGCACAAATCTAATATACGGACAAGAAACGAAAGATCAAGCGTAGCCACACACTTCCATGAACTCAAGCATAACATAGCTCAATTAAAATAGATGGTACTGGAGCTGGTGCAAAGAAAAGAAGGCAAAGACAATAACAGAACCCTTTTACAACGTGAAACATTCTGGATTTATCGTTTGCAATCCTTGAAACCATTTGGTCTCAATGACCGTATTGAACTCAGTTGCTACCTATAAATACCGTCTTATATCAGTATGCATTGCTAATATGTTTGGTTGAAGATGCAACCTTTTTTACACATGTTTTACCGTTCCTTTTTCATCTTTTCTTATCTACCTTTCATTCCCATTGCACTTATCCCTATCCCCAGTGCGGACCCAGTCATTTCCAACCCCTTTTGACCATTCCAAGATGGCCGCCACGTTTTTTGGCGACATCCCACAGTCCTTCTTTTATGCCCAAACAAACACGATGAGACATTGCAACACCCGGCCGATTTAAACAAGCTAACGCCGCGGGCCACAAACCCATGATTTACACTCCTTGACTGATCTCCACGTCGAGGAGCTTCCTGATCCCATTTCAAGACTCTTAGCTTCAGTGTTTGAAGTAAGTTATAACGCGAGTTAGTACCTCGACATCAATGGACATCAATGGACATCACCAATATGTCCCAACTCTGCCTCTCTCCCACTCATAACAAAGGTGCCACCCTTGATGCCATTATAACGACCAATGATCTAGCCTCCCTCACAAATATTCTTCCGGTTGACTGGTCTGACCACTACCTCATCCTTTTCACCTTGATCTTAAATACCTCTCGACCAGCACCCACCAACATACTATCCCAAAAATTCTCACGCAACCTTCGACGTATTCCTTCCGGGTGAACTCGAAATAACAATTAAGGCTCACTTAGACTTACCACCTCTCTCTGACAGCACAAATGACCTAACCAACCATTATAATAACGCTATTCGTGAAGCCTTAGACAAAATTGCTCCTATCAAACTTAAACAACAAAAGAATATACCCCCTAAGACCTGGTTCAATTCTGAACTTCATAATGAAAGGCGGTCACTCAGACATTGTGAACGGGTCTGGAGATCTCACCCTACTGTGGAGAATCTCTCTATTCTTAGGACTACTCGTGCCCAATACAAAAAACACATATTTAAAGATAAAGCCTCCTTTCTACGATCTCAGCTTGATCGAGCCAGAAACCGCCCTAGAGAACTGTTCAATATTGTAAAAAAACAAACATCCAATGGCCCTCCTAAAATTTTAGCCTCCACAGACAAATGCGAAGAAATAGCTAGCTTCTTCACGAACAAAATCAACATGATTGAATTATCCTTCTCTTCCCTCCCTCTCGCACCCCAACCTACCACTACCCTACACACTCCTCCATACACTCCTAAGTCGACGTCGATCTCTTCTTTCACTTCGCCTGATACCTCTGATTCCCTACCTGATCTACTCCTGCATAATACCCTTCATACAACAAACCCTCCCGCTAAAAACAACGCCTCCTGGAATGATTTTAGCCCAGTATCTGAATCTTTGATCACTAATATCATGGTCAAACTTAAACCTTCAGCACACTCCAAAGATCCTCTCCCCGCCACATTAGCCCAAGAATTCAAATCCACCATTGCCCCTATTTGGTCTAAAATTATCAACTCCTCTCTCTCCACAGGCTGTGTCCCTGCATCCCTCCAACTTGGCCAAATTACGCCCATTCCCAAAAACTCCACTGCGGACCCCAATGATCCAAACAACCTTCGTCCCATCTCTAACCTTCCTTTCCTCTCCAAAGCCCTCGAAAAATGTGTCTTAATGCAACTAGAGAAACACATTATCTCATTCAACCTCCTTGATGTCTTCCAGTCCGGCTTCAGAAAGGGTTGCAGCACTGAAACTGCTATGCTAAATGTCATGGATGATATTCACCGTTCCCTTGACAAAGGTAAATCCTCTATACTTATCCTTCTTGACCTCTCAGCTGCATTTGATACCGTTCACCACCCTACCCTTCTCAACACCCTCAAAGATCGATTCGGCTTTGAAGGCACGGTACTCAAATGGTTCTCCTCATTCCTCCAAAACAGATCCCAACAAATCAAACTTAGCCATTTCCTCTCCAAACCTCAACCTGTTACACTTGGAGTACCCCAAGGTTCCATCCTCTCCCCTACCCTATTCAATCTGTTCATGGAACCACTCACCCTCATCCTCAAACACGCTAATATCAGTTACCATCTCTATGCTGATGACACGCAACTATACTACAAGATCAAATCTCACAAATACATCCTTCACCTAAATGAGACACTGACTAAAATTCAAACCTGGTTCCATCTGAACCATCTCAAATTAAACCCCCAAAAAACTGAAATCATTATCTTCTCCCCCAAAAACAATCCTCTTCCCATCCAACTCTGGGTAAAGGACATCAATGCACTAAACTGCACTCTCTCCACCTCTAATACTGTTAAGTCCCTTGGCATCAGTATTGACCAAAATCTCAAACTCATCCCCCACATCAAAAATGCCTCCCAAAGCGCTCTTCTAACCCTTCTCCACCTCAAAAAACTCAAACCTTTCATTCCAGCAGAAGACTTCAAACTTGTTGTCCAGTCACTGGTCCTCTCCAGGATCGACTATGGCAACGCCACTTTGGCCGGCACTCCTAAAATCCATCTTGCCCCAATTAAATCTGTCCTCCACCTTGCAGCTAGACTCATCTCCGACTGCAGAAAATTTGATCACATCTCCCCCATCCTCAAAAATCTCAAGTGGCTTCCAATAGAAGGAAGATCCACATTATTATTATTATTATTAAAAGCTTTTATATCGCGCTCTATTACTAAAAAAATAGTATCCTGGCGCGTTGAAGGCAGAGCAGACTGGGGGAGCGTAAATAACTAGGAATACAGAAAGTAGGGAGGTTTAGACTATAATATTAAAAAGATGGGTTTTAAGACCCTTCTTAAAAGAACCAAGAGTCGGTGCAGTTTTTAAATGAAGAGGTAAAGTATTCCAGGATTTCGCTGCTCTCACTGAGATTGATTGGCCACCAAGTCTGCAATATTTAAATTTGGGGACAGTCATTTGGCACAGATTGGCCGAGCGCAAAGGGCGATTGGGAATATACAGGCAGAACCTTTTTCTCAGGTAGACAGGACCAGTGTGGTGGATGGCCCGATACGCCAGCACTAGGATTTTAAACAAAATCCTGTGGGCAACAGGGAGCCAGTGCAGAGCACGGAGAAGAGGTCGAGCACTGGAACGCCTTGGGACATTAAACAGAAGTCTGGCGGCGGCGTTCTGAATAACCTGAAGGCGGTGAATCAGGTAAGCCGGCAAGCCAGAAAACAGTCCATTAGCGTAGTCTAACCGAGAGAGTACCAATGCCCGAATGACAGTCTCTTTAGCTTCTTTCGGTAACAGAGGGAAAAACCTGCGCAAAGTTTTTAAAGTGAAAAAACAGACTCCAGTGACTTTATTTATATGGTCCTCGAACTTAAGGTTCTTACCAAACCAAACCCCCAAATTTTTCACTGGGCCCGAAGCAGCTTTTGGAGGGGGTAGGTCGGTAGGCCAAAGACAATCACTAAAATCCTCAGGAAAAGAACCATATAGCAGGATCTCGGATTTGCTTTCATTACAAAATTTCCACATACAAAATTTGCCTGCATCACTCACAAAGCTCTTCACCAAAACTCCCCTTCCTATCTTGCAATTAAACTTCAGAAAGCAGGTTGTTCCAGATCCCTGAGAAGCACTAACTCACTTATCCTGATCCCACCCAGACTTAAACATCAGAAGACCCAATCTTGTGCGTTCTCTGGTAACGCTCCCACAATCTGGAACTCCCTCCCAAAGGATATCCGATGCAACCCTTCCTACCATCTCTTCAAAAAAGAACTTAAAATACTGCTTCTCAACAAATAATGGGGTATCTAATGTCACGGACACTTTGCATGCCCAATGTATCGTAATACTTGTAGTATGACACCATCCCTGTTAACTCCTCTCTCTCCCTCCCTCCTCCGCTTTACCCTTGCCCTCTCTGTCTCTCCCTCGCTTCACTTCCATCTCTCTCCTCCCTTCTTTATTTTTTATACTTTTCAATTTATATGTCCATAATCCTCTGACGCACTTGACTTGTTTGTTCTCACTGTTCAATGTTTGCTTTTACCTTCCTTGTAAAGCGCTCTGATACTCTCGGGTCCAGCAGCGCTATATAAAACCTTTGAAATAAATAAATGAAATAAATACCTCTACTCGCTCACGTTTGTTTCCTCCATAAGAAGCCTATAGCTAATTTTATTTTTCTCCACAGCAATATTTAACCTGACCCCGCCATTCAACAATCACCGGTACGTGCTTTACCGACCCAAACCACCCGTGTTTATCGTTTTGTGTAAACCACCCTATCTCCGTCTCATTTCACCACTGCCTTTTTTCCAAATCTCCACACCCTACCCTTCGCTTCACTTAATATGCACGTTTTTTGTCGCATGTTATTAAGTTATATTAAGTTGTGTGATGAACATCTTGATTTATTGCAATCAGTCTACATTGTATCATTTTTCGTTTTTCAGAGCTCCTTGAGAAAGGGCCACGCCCGAAATGCATTGGAGCATGTTTGCTCACATTGTTGAATATATATTGTTCAACCATCGCAATTGATATGAAATGAATTACCTTTGAAGTAAACCGCAACACAAATGAACTGTTAAATTTATGAATAATAATAAATTGACACATCATTTACAACGGAGTCTGTAGTTCATACGAACCACATGGAGTGCCCACAGGGACGCACTAACATTCGTCAGTGCGCTCTTCAAGTATTCATTCACTCAGCGTAGTAGGTCGGCTACGCAACTTGTGGAGCACCCTAACCTCAACTCAACTATCTCTAAACTTTTTGCAAAAAACTAGCTTTAACTTACAGCAGTGCACCTAGCCAATTCTTCTTTGGATTATATACACAAAACTGTATATTGGCAAAACCACGCAGGAGGCACGCCAGCGAATCAAGCAGCACAAGTCACGGATAAGAAGAGAAGTCCCCAATGCACCATTGGTACAGCATTGGATATCGGAAAAACATAAGGAGGATGACCTACGCTGGACTATCATATCAAAAATAGATCGCGACCCTCGAGGTGGCGATATGGATTGAAGCTGGGACAGCGGGAGGCGCTGTTAATAATGAAATATAATACAGCCCTCACAGCCCTCACTGGGTTGAATGAGATTTCTGACATTTTTAGATCTACTCCTTAAGCTACCATATCTGTGACAACATGACCTGCACAAAGAGGGGATACATGGTACAACCCGCCCTGGCGGCAACTTGAGTTATAGCACACGGGAAGAATTTAGGTTAGTTCATTGTAAATCATCATATTTCAATCTAAATAATCACATTACAACTAATTTAATGTTACTCCCTTCATAATTCTTGTGATGTTTCAGCAAGAGCCAATTTAACTCTAAGACCCTTGCCTATGTTGCGGGGATTTTTCACCCTCAGTTTACTCTTTCCGATAATACGCTGACTGCGAGCAAAGGGTAGTCTTTTGAACAAATCTGTTGCAGTTCGAGGGATAACCATACAGCACTATACAATTTTTGAACTGTGAGCACAAATGGGCGTGCAATAAAGTTACATTTGGTATAAGCAGACTATGCACCTTTAAGAAAAAAAACCCGATCACGTGGTGTGCATTTTGGGCGTTACATACGCACGGAACCGCGTTCACGATCAAACCGTCGGATTGTTTACTGAGAGAAGATCGAGCTTCCAAGTAAGTTCAATATAGATGAACCAAGCGTTTCTCTGTGTTTTCTGGCAGCCTAGAAT
This sequence comes from Lissotriton helveticus, assembly GCF_964261635.1. Taxonomy (NCBI): domain Eukaryota; kingdom Metazoa; phylum Chordata; class Amphibia; order Caudata; family Salamandridae; genus Lissotriton; species Lissotriton helveticus. The sequence continues at coordinate 1,554,465,976 of NC_136068.1, read as the reverse complement.
GTGCGTACTGAGCCCGCTCATTTTCGTTGTTGTAGAATCGCCAGGTGACTCTAGCACCGCCAGCGATCTATCAGCCCGACGAGGGTACAGTTCGCTTAAGACCGGGTAAGTCGGTTTGTTTCCTAACTCCTCGCACTTTCAAAGAGTTTATCATCACTGAAGGGCTTATTTTCAAATTTATACATGTGTTCTTCTTCACAGGCACTATGAGCCCCACCAACACGTGAATAAGGTTAGTTCTAAACATAGTTTCTGCGTGTAGCACGCCACTGCAGCTTGAGCTCCAAAATAACCGTTAAACCTCTTTCATTTAGCGTTTTAACACCAGCTGAATGAGGCGAGTCCCATTAAAATGCCTCCTCATTAGTAATGATGAGCAGTTTTAGGCCATTTTTACATGTATAGTTAATGTCTCTGTGTAATTTTTTGTTTTTCTGTCTAGAACATTGTGATCACATCTTATAACCTCCCAAGGGATTGCATTTCTTTAGACAAAAGGTAAGGTGGTTTTGAGCCGGCAGGTGGCTATCTATTGGTATATTAAGAGGTAGTGTTATCCTACAGGTGACTTAATCTGGCATTCTTTGTTGTTTTTTGTAGAACTCTTTGGTCCTGAGGAGAACCCCGCAATCAGGGGGTTCGAAACGCGTCGACCTTAATTGGCCCTGAGCCAATAATAAGGCTAGAAGGACTGTGTTAGATTAAAAGAAATTTAGTTCTTATTATATAATTTCATGTAACATAGTCACATTAGGATATGTAATAAGGTTATGTTATGTTATATATTTCTTGTAACGCGCACTAATAGTCAAGACTGTCCTGGCGCGAGAGAAGATTCAAGTATCAGAAGACAGAAAGCATGTGGTCTACATGACTTGCCTGAATAGGAAAGTTTTTAGATGTTTTTTAAAATATGCGAGGCTTGTCGTGTGTCTAAGATGGTCGGGGAGGTTGTTCCATAACTGGGCGGCTCTAACCACCAGGGATTTTCCCCCGAGACGAGCTCTCTTGAATCTGGGGGTGACCAAATGTCTGAGGGAGGCAGATCTCAATTGTCGCGGGGGATGGTAGAAAGCAAACCTATCACTTAGGTAGGGCGGGTTCACAATATTGTTCATTGATACATTTTGTTTTGGCAAAGGGCCATACTATATGTTTGTTATATATATATATATGTGTGTGAATGTGTGATGAATGGACTAGTCAATAGTGGGTGTTGGATGTGTTGTAAATATGTACAGTGATTATATTTATATTTTCGTGTAATTTGTTTTATTGTACATTGTTGTATATGCACCTAAAAAAGTTCTTTTCCAGAAACAAAAAGCTAAAGTGACTAGTGAAATAAACAATTAAACAAACTAGTGACGTTAGAAAAAACGGACCGATATGTTTTATTCATATAGGGGTGATTTAAACAAAAATAGTAAATCAGTTCCAGTATTGGCATTTGTGTTGTTGATTGCTTATATTTGACTTAGCCTTGCTGGGTGAAGAGTCAAGACCCTGTGTTGTTCATACAGATCTTTCAATGTGTCATTCTGTAAGCCAGGGGGCACATAAATGGACATAAGCGTCAATACCCTTCCTTCCCAGTGGCCTCAGATGCCTATGTATCATTCCCTGTCGTCCGTCCACGTGGAGTTTGCGGGGAAGGGGAAAGAGTTTCTAATCAGTATGTCCACCCGCGAGAGATGGTCGTAAAGCCGACATGGGCTACCAGCTTGTAGCCCCATCTGTTTAGAGCCTTACAGGAGTTGCCCACCACATGGGTTTCCTGAAGCAGTATAATGTCTGGTGCCCGTCTCTTAATGTACTGGAGAATCATGTTACATTTGATCTTATCCCCCAACCCGTTAACATTCCAACTCAATATTTTGGCGTTTTTTCCCCACTGTGTGCTCATTGGATCTAATAAGACTTTCTGTTTCCCCTGCTTCAAGGCTAAATCGATCTGTCGATAGAAGAACAATACCAAACGAGAACTGTAAAACCCCAACCCAACAACCTCCCCTCTCTGTGTCCCTGCACTATGGGCGTCAAACTGCCCATGACTAAACTTGCAGAGTGCCTGTCGCTCAACAAGTTAACTAAGAGTAGTAAAGAGAGGAGTGTGGTGCCCAGCCCCCCCCCCCGAACCTCCCCTGTTTGTAACTATTACGGTAGGTTCCCTGAATAGTAAAATGCTATGAGGTCCATAACTCAAAGTGACGGAGGGCTTCCCTTTATCTATAAGGCCTAACATTTGCCCCCAATACCTGTTCCCTTTAATGGGTATATGTCCAGTATCCGTGGTGCACAGTTCTCACAGATCAGTCTTCTGTGCGACGGCTCGTCTGGAGTGACAGCCTCTGAGAGTAAAGTCTCATTCCCTTCGACTGTCCAACCAGCCGGCAACTGCCTCTGGTGGTCGACAAACCAGGCCCTTCCCTCAGCCTCAACTTGGAGCCGTGCTGGGAACACAGTGTATTTCAAGCCTACGTGTTTCATTTTGACTGCCATAAAGGACTTCCTTTGCCTCTGCACCAGTTGAGTAAAGTCTGGGAAAAAGGTAATGTCAGCATTTTCGTATCTGAGTGGCGTGGCTCCTCTGGCAGTCTGGAGAATAGTGTGTCTGTCCCAAAAGTTAAGGATTTTTGCCAGCATTGGTTGAGGGGGGGCCCCAGGCTTCAGGCGACCCCCCAGGGACTTTGTGCACCCTCTCCACTGCAGCTGTTTGAGGGTCAAGTCTTCCACGAAACGGTCTAGGGACCGGCCCTCTGATTTTTGCAGGCACTCCCAAGATGCGGATGTTGTTCCTTCTGAGGCGTCCTTCATAATCATCCAGCTGGGTTTCTGCGAACTTTCGAAAGGTTTGCAACTCCCAGACTGTGCCCTGAAGTTGTGACATGTTGCCCACCAGGCTCGCCGTGGTGAGCTCCACCTGTTTGACTTTTTCGCTCATTTTGGTGAGGTCATCGCGAATGAGAGTGACGTCTATTGAAATAGAGTTCATCTTGTGCTCCAGCGACGTTTTGACACCAGTGATCACATCTTTATAAGTGAGTTCAGTGCTCTCATTCCCTGTCTCTCCAGTGCGTTCTTCTCAGGAGGCTGGGTCAGGCAGCGCATCTTTGGGGATCGCATAGCGGTCCAGCTTGTTGGTCTATACTGATTTAGACCCTTGCACGCACAACATTGTGACCGCGTTGAGGACCAACTCCCACATGCCACGAAATATGTCCGCTGCAACTCCCCACCCCCGCAGACTGTCTCGGTAGGCGATGTACAGGGAAGGTCCTGTCTCCTCTATGGGGCCCCGTGGGCGGATGAGTCCGCGGAGAGCACGCAAGGGGAGCTCCAAACCACTGGTCTTGAGTCTATGGGGCTCCGGAGCGGGGGACACGCCCGATGGGTGCCCACGTCCACCACCACACTCGTGTCAGCCCAGGTCTATTGCCTCCTTCTACTGCAGTGGGGTGTCCGGTGCAGTCCTACACGAGTCAGTTCAAGCCGGACTAGGTTTGGGGCACCCTCCGATCAGGGGAGCCACTTTCAGGTACCGGATAATTGTGACGAATGGCAGGGGGAAAGTCTGTTAGGATGGAGCTGTGTTAAACAGCGACTATCCCGCCATGCTGCGTAGCCTCCCCGTCCCATATTTTTGTTGAAGGAATTATTAAGGCGTATTATTAGTGTTCTACAGAGGTTGGATCTTATGAAAATGAGGTCTAATAGTTTTCAGATAACGTTCTAATGCAATATGTAAAAGTGTCCAGTGGGATGTCCTCTCCCTCCGCCGTTGGACCGAAGCCCCTCCAGAAAGTGTCTGATTGGGAATATTTCCATATTTCACAGAATTTCCAATTGAAATTGAATTGAAATGTCTGCATGGATAGCCACTCTCTAGTTAAATGTATTAGTGAATAGGCATTCGAGGCGCTCCGGTGATTAGATGCTGGAGTTTGGAGTTTGTTGCCGATCAAGTCCCAGGCTAGCTGTGTAATTGCGACCATATTTATCTCAGGGCTGCTGTGCTTGGGTATCATTGCATACAAGGGGGAATGAGTGCAAAGTATCTGAAAGAGACTATTAGTTATAGATTCCTTACCTTAGAATTACCCCTCGGGCGTCAGACTGGTTCGAACTAATTTTTTCTTCAGCAGTACCCCTGCGCGTCGGTAGGTGGTGTCGGTCAACTCCGTGTTATTCGTTGGCGTCATGATCCCCAGAATGACGTCGTGGTATCTACTTTGATGCCGCCCCAGCACGCTGACGTCAATTCTTTACACAACATTCAAAGCCCGAAGCGCAGAATCCATGCAAGACATTGACCACTGGTGCACAAAACTAGGTCCCTGAAAGGGAGTCCTTTGCTCTCGAAGTCAGTTCGCAGACAGGGGAGGATGGGTGGGGCGGTAAAGAATATATAACTAATATGTCTCTTACCGATAAATCGTTACTGAAGGTAAGTAACTTATTCATCTGAAAGAGACATATTGTATTGTATCAGTCACTTGTAAAGCGCACTGTCGCCCAAAAGATATCCTGCCGCTAATAAACATGTGCTCAGGTCAGCGTGGATGGAAAAAACGGCCCTGAGTAGACTGATCGAGGCGAGACAATAGATTTCATTCTCTCGGAAAGAGCCAAGTTTTGACTATTTTCCTAAATGGCATCAGATCCTCTAACTGTCTGATATTGGTGGGAAGCGTATTCCAGAGCTTTGCTGCCGCAATGCTAAAAGCTCTCCCACCTGAAGTTGTCTTTCTGAATTTGGGCACCTTGACCAAATTGGCTGAGGATGAACGTAAACTCCGTGTGGGGACTTACCATGCAAATTTGTACTGCTTGGCTTTGGGTCCAACACCATGCAGAGCCTTGAACACTAGGCAGAGAGATTTAAACTTTATCCTTTCTGACACTGGAAGCCAGTGGAGCTCTGCCAGCGTGAGGTGGAATCTATTAGTTATAGATTCCTTACCTTAGAATAGGTACCCCAGCAATACCAGCCCCAGAGGTGGGTCTGCGAACCAAGTTCACTTCCGAAAGTCCTGAAGAACTGAACGACCAAAAAAGCCGTCTCTCTGGACTTGGCTATCCAGGCAGTAATGTTTAGTGGACGTGTGCAATGATGCCTACTTGGCTGCCTGACCGATGTCACTAAGGGGACTCCACGTCCCAAAGCTGTAGTTGATGACGTTGTTCTGGTAGAATAGTCATGCAACCCTACTGGTGGCTCCTTTTTCTGCAAGGAATAACAGATTTTAAAGAAAAGAACGACCCATCAAGAGATGGTTCGTTTTTGTACGGCCCAACCTTTCTTGGCGCCCATAAAGCCAACAAAGAGCTGATCATCCACCTGACATTGTTTTGTGCGATCCAGATAAATTGATAGCGCACGTTTTGGATCCACTTTAGAAGGTTGCGGGAAGAAGGTGGACAAAGTGATGGTCTGTCTTATGTGGAAAGAAGTAACCACTTTGGGGATACGAGAAGGTCTAGCTTGTCCGGATGAACAGAACGGAAGTTTAGAAGAACAAGCCTGAAGCTCATTGACCCTGTGAACAGAGGTAATGGCAACCATAAAAGCAATCTTTAAGGTCAAGAGTCTGAGAGATAATTATATAATGGCTCAAAGGGAGCACACATAAGGTAAGCTAAGACCAGATTTAAGTCCCACTGGGGCATCACGAAGGGAATAGGAGGAAAGAGGGGAGTAATGCCTTTAAGAAATCTATTTACAACAGGGGACTTAAAAAGAGAAGGCTGATCAGGAAGGCCGAAAGGTAGCTTTTAAGGGTGTCCAGAGCAGAGCCCTGCTGGGCCAAAGAAAGAATGAAGAGGAGAACCTCTGAAAAAGGGCCAGAAAGGGGATCCACACACATTTGATGTGCACCATGCCACGACTTTGTTCCATCTACAGGTATATACTGTTTTAGTGGAGGGATGCCTGGCTGCCAAGATGACATTACAGACTTTGGGAGGAAGGTCAAAAGCTGTCAACTGTCACCGCTCAATCTCCATGCCAAGAGGTGGAGGCTGGACAGGTTCGGGTACAGTACCGTCCACTGCTTCTGTGACAGAATATCCTCCCGAAGAAGCAGTCTGCTATGAGGATCGATGGCCATGTTCAAGAGCTTGGGATACCAGACTCTTTGTGCCTAGTCCTTGATCTTTTTCAGCACTCTGGGTAGAAGTGGTATAGGCGGAAAGGCGTATAGAAGACCGCAATTCCCCTTGTGGCTCAAAGCATCGCTGATCGAGTGCCGCCTTGGAAATTCCAGTGCGCAGACCTGCTGACATTGCGTGTTCTCTTCGGTGGCGAACAGATCTAACCAAGGCTCTCCCCACTGTTGAAAGAAACCTTGCACCACCTACGAGTGAAGACGCCATTCGTGATCAATCCTGCACCTGCGGCTGAGTTCGTCTGCCCTGGCGTGCAGGGAACCTGCCAGGTGTTGAACCTCCAAGGACAAGCCCTGATGTTCCAGCCACTTCCAGAGGTGGAGAGTCTCTTGACATAGGGTCCACGACCCCACCTGCCCGGTTTGTTGAAGAACCACATGGCGGTGGTGTTGTCTCTGAACACCTGCACTGCTCTTCCCTTGACAGAAGGAAGGAATGCTTTCAGTGCAAGATGGATCGCCCTGAGCTCCAGAAGGTTGATATGGAGCTCGGTCTCCGCCGGAGCCCAGAGGCCTCTGATCCCTGCCTCTCCTATGTGGCCGCCCCATCCCAGAAGTGATGCCACCGTGAAGTCTGGTTGGGAAAGGGAGAGCGGATCTGCCGTTGATCCAATCCTGGTTCGTTAGCCACCACTGCAACTGTTGTGCAGTGCCCCCCGAGATCTGGATGACATCGGAAAGATGCCCCTGATGCTGCGCCCACTGGAACTTCAGGTCCCACTGCAGAGCCTGCATATGCCACTTGGCATGATCCACCAGATGGATGCAGGAGGGCATGAGGTCCAGCAGCCTCAATGCCATTCTCACCGAAACCCGGGACCGAGGCTGAAACATCGGTATCATAGCCCGAATATCCCGGACTTGCTGCTTGAGAGGATAAGCCCAAAACTGCGCTGTATCCAGAAATGCTCCGATGAAAAGGAGCTTCTGAGAGGGAATCAGGTGTGACTTCGGCACGTTTATAGTGAACTCCAGCAAATGCAGGAGGTCTGCCGAAGTCTGGAGGTGGGAGTCGACAGCCTGGGGTGAGACCGCCTTCAACATCCAGTCATCCAGATAGGGGAATACTGGTACCCCTGATCTGCGTAGATGAGCTGCGACCACCGCCATCACTTTCGTGAACACCCGAAGGGCGCTGGCATGGTCCAAAGGGAGCACGGTAAACTGGAAATGCTTGTGGCCAACCGTGAACCATAGGTAACGTTACGCCTGTGGGCTGGCAGGACGGGGATGTGGAAATAAGCATCCTGCAAGTCCAACGCTACCATCCAGTCTCGAGGGCAGACAGGACCTGAGCTAATGCCAACATTTTGAACTTCTACTTCTGGAGGAAGCTTTGACGTCCTTGAGATCCAAGATAGGACGCAGGCCTTTGTCCTTCTTGGGTACCAGGAAGTAGTGGGAATAACAACCACAACCTACTTCTGGCACTGGGACTCGCTCGATAGCTCCCTTGGCCAAGAGAGCCGTAACTGCTGAAGAAAAAATTCTCTGGATCCAGTCTGACTTCCTTACCATAGAATACTGGGGGTATTATATGGAAAGGAATCTATAACTAAAATATGTATCTTGCAGATCTATCATTACAGGTATAAGTAACTTGTTCATCATGCTCCACCACTGTGTGAGCTATATATGCCGGCAGCTATAAATGGTATGGGGGAAAATCGGCTAGGGCACAATGGTAGTAAAGTTCAAAGTCTGGAGCACCCCTGCAATCATACGATTGTTTAAGTATTTCCCGCCGTACTTTGGTCTGCCTGTCCACCCAGGCTAAGGAGACCATGTATGATTTAATAGTAATAAATTGTTTATTTAGCGGTACAGGAATATTATAGAACAGGAAGAGAAGTTTGATCAGGACTATCATTAGGTCTCGCCTGAGCCAGCACATGCGCTAGACTGGCGACACATTTAGTGAGTGGGCTTTAGAAATCCGACCACACGCTTTTGCTTGTGGCCTAAAGCTTGTGGTTTCGCGCGTGGTTACGCGCCCAGCCGCCATCTGGCTTTCCTTTCTGTTCTTCATTAAGTGCATCGCTCAAGTGCATCCTTAAAGCGCACGCACCAAATCGACAAAGACATTCTCAGTGTTCCTGCAGCAATTGTTTTCAGACTTCATAAGGGCTTATACCCTTGTTAAATCCTCGTCTACACATTTGTGATTTTGTCTTTTATTATGTATCACGTTCTGTACAGTCTGATATGTTGTTTGCATAATCTGTGCTATATCTTTGTTCCATTTCCGACACTATGTAAACCTTTTCCTCATTCTTTTTTCTCACTTTATTGCACACAACTGTTTCTTAACACCACTTGACACCGCGCCTTTAAGGCGCCTTAATTACGTTATAAAGTGTACACGCAATCACGGCACCAACTAACTCCCAAGTTTTTCTTCGCGGTAGCCTGCGGGATCCCGGTAAACTCTTCACTTGAGCGCGCAAACGATTAAGCTCTTTACTTGAGCATGTAAATTATTAAACTTCAGCACAGCGTTTTAGATAGTTAATCGGCACTAAAGTATACTGCCATGAAGATAAGCGCTCACTGTACACTGTTTTCATCAGCGGCAGCTTTGTTCGCGTGTCACCATAACAATCAGTTACAAATAATCTCAGCACAAACATGGTATTCATCCTCGGCACTTTCGATGTCGCCTTTTCTGTTAGTGCATGTATCATGTGGTTTCACTTAATTCTTGCCTGTGAATTTTTCACCTCCGGAATTAGCACATTTTCGGTTACAGCTTTCGGGCTGAACATTTAACCTTCACCAACTGGCACTTTTTTCACGTATAAATGATACCACGACCCTCCTTACACTATGTTTAACACATTCTTTCGAGCACGTTTGTAATTGGCATTTCTTTTCTCTATGAGCACAGGCTACGTATTTCATCCTTGAATGTTTGAGTTTTTTTTTTTTTTATTTCAAGTTGATCGGTCTCCTGTTTCCATTTTTTTCCTTAGAAACGTAGTGAATGACCCGTGAGGAAGGTTCAATTCATGACCCGAAATGCATTGGGTTTAATAATAAGTAAAGGATCTTTTGAAGGTTCACTATGATGAATGTGCATGATGGGCACTGACAGACTGGCTCATTGACAGACTCGCTCACTGACCGACTCGCTCACTGACCGACTCGCTCACTGACCGACTCGCTCACTGACCGACTCGCTCACTGACCGACTCGCTCACTGACCGACTCGCTCACTGACCGACTCGCTCACTGACCGACTCGCTCACTAACCGACTCGCTCACTGACCGACTCGCTCACTGACCGGCTCGCTCACTGACCGGCTCGCTCACTGACCGACTCGCTCACTGACCGACTCGCTCACTGACCGGCTCGCTCACTGACCGGCTCGCTCACTGACCGGCTCGCTCACTGACCGGCTCGCTCACTGACCGGCTCGCTCACTGACCGGCTCGCTCACTGACCGGCTCGCTCACTGACCGGCTCGCTCGCTCACTCACTGACAGGCTCGCTCGCTCACTCACTGACAGGCTCGCTCGCTCGCTCACTCACTGACAGGCTCGCTCACTCACTGACAGGCTCGCTCACTCACTGACAGGCTCGCTCACTCACTGACAGGCTCGCTCACTCACTGACAGGCTCGCTCACTCACTGACCGGCTCGCTCGCTCACTCACTGACAGGCTCGCTCGCTCACTCACTGACAGGCTCGCTCGCTCACTCACTGACAGGCTCGCTCGCTCACTCACTGACAGGCTCGCTCGCTCACTCACTGACAGGCTCGCTCGCTCACTCACTGACAGGCTCGCTCGCTCACTCACTGACAGGCTCGCTCGCTCGCTCACTCACTGACAGGCTCGCTCGCTCGCTCACTCACTGACAGGCTCGCTCGCTCGCTCACTCACTGACAGGCTCGCTCGCTCACTCACTGACAGGCTCGCTCGCTCACTCACTGACAGGCTCGCTCGCTCACTCACTGACAGGCTCGCTCACTCACTCACTGACAGGCTCGCTCGCTCACCGACAGGCTCGCTCGCTCACCGACCGGCTCACTCACTCACTGACAGGCTCGCTCGCTCACTCACTGACAGGCTCGCTCGCTCACTCACTGACAGGCTCGCTCGCTCACTCACTGACAGGCTCGCTCGCTCACTCACTGACAGGCTCGCTCGCTCGCTCACTGACAGGCTCGCTCACTCACTGACAGGCTCGCTCGCTCACTCACTGACAGGCTCGCTCACTCACTGACAGGCTCGCTCGCTCACTCACTGACAGGCTCGCTCACTCACTGACAGGCTCGCTCGCTCACTCACTGACAGGCTCGCTTGCTCACTGACAGGCTCGCTCACTCACTCACTGACAGGCTCGCTCGCTCACTCACTCACTGACAGGCTCGCTCGCTCACTCACTGGCTCGCTCGCTCACTCACTGACAGGCTCGCTCGCTCACTCACTCACTGACAGGCTCGCTCGCTCACTCACCGACAGGCTCGCTCACTCACCGACAGGCTCGCTCGCTCACTCACTGACAGGCTCGCTCGCTCACTCACTGACAGGCTCGCTCGCTCACTCACTGACAGGCTCGCTCGCTCGCTCACTCACTCACTGACAGGCTCACTCACTCACTGACAGGCTCGCTCGCTCACTCGCTGACAGGCTCGCTCACTCACTGACAGGCTCGCTCGCTCACTCACTGACAGGCTCGCTCACTCACTGACAGGCTCGCTCGCTCACTCACTGACAGGCTCGCTCGCTCACTCACTGACAGGCTCGCTCGCTCACTCACTGACAGGCTCGCTCGCTCACTCACTGACAGGCTCGCTCACTCACTGACAGGCTCGCTCACTCACTGACAGGCTCGCTCACTCACTGACAGGCTCGCTCACTCACTGACAGGCTCGCTCACTCACTGACAGGCTCGCTCACTCACTGACAGGCTCGCTCACTCACTGACAGGCTCGCTCACTCACTGACAGGCTCGCTCACTCACTGACTCGCTCGCTCACTCACTGACAGGCTCACTCACTGACAGGCTCGCTCGCTCACTCACTGACCGGCTCGCTCACTCACTGACAGGCTCGCTCGCTCACTCACTGACAGGCTCGCTCGCTCACTCACTGACAGGCTCGCTCGCTCGCTCACTGACAGGCTCGCTCACTCACTGACAGGCTCGCTCGCTCACTCACTGACAGGCTCGCTCACTCACTGACAGGCTCGCTCGCTCACTCACTGACAGGCTCGCTCACTCACTGACAGGCTCGCTCGCTCACTCACTGACAGGCTCGCTTGCTCACTGACAGGCTCGCTCACTCACTCACTGACAGGCTCGCTCGCTCACTCACTCACTGACAGGCTCGCTCGCTCACTCACTGGCTCGCTCGCTCACTCACTGACAGGCTCGCTCGCTCACTCACTCACTGACAGGCTCGCTCGCTCACTCACCGACAGGCTCGCTCACTCACCGACAGGCTCGCTCGCTCACTCACTGACAGGCTCGCTCGCTCACTCACTGACAGGCTCGCTCGCTCACTCACTGACAGGCTCGCTCGCTCGCTCACTCACTCACTGACAGGCTCACTCACTCACTGACAGGCTCGCTCGCTCACTCGCTGACAGGCTCGCTCACTCACTGACAGGCTCGCTCGCTCACTCACTGACAGGCTCGCTCACTCACTGACAGGCTCGCTCGCTCACTCACTGACAGGCTCGCTCACTCACTGACAGGCTCGCTCGCTCACTCACTGACAGGCTCGCTCGCTCACTCACTGACAGGCTCGCTCGCTCACTCACTGACAGGCTCGCTCGCTCACTCACTGACAGGCTCGCTCGCTCACTCACTGACAGGCTCGCTCACTCACTGACAGGCTCGCTCACTCACTGACAGGCTCGCTCACTCACTGACAGGCTCGCTCACTCACTGACAGGCTCGCTCACTCACTGACAGGCTCGCTCACTCACTGACAGGCTCGCTCACTCACTGACAGGCTCGCTCACTCACTGACAGGCTCGCTCACTCACTGACTCGCTCACTCACTCACTGACAGGCTCACTCACTGACAGGCTCGCTCGCTCACTCACTGACCGGCTCGCTCACTCACTGACAGGCTCGCTCACTCACTGACAGGCTCGCTCACTCACTGACAGGCTCGCTCACTCACTGACAGGCTCGCTCACTCACTGACAGGCTCGCTCACTCACTGACAGGCTCGCTCACTCACTGACAGGCTCGCTCACTCACTGACAGGCTCGCTCACTCACTGACAGGCTCACTCACTCACTCACTGACAGGCTCGCTCGCTCACTCACTGACAGGCTCGCTCACTCACTGACAGGCTCGCTCGCTCACTCACTGACAGGCTCGCTCACTCACTGACAGGCTCGCTCACTCACTGACAGGCTCGCTCACTCACTGACAGGCTCGCTCACTCACTGACAGGCTCGCTCACTCACTGACAGGCTCGCTCACTCACTGACAGGCTCGCTCGCTCACTCACTGACAGGCTCGCTCACTCACTGACAGGCTCGCTCACTCACTGACAGGCTCGCTCACTCACTGACAGGCTCGCTCACTCACTGACCGGCTCGCTCGCTCACTCACTGACCGGCTCGCTCGCTCACTCACTGACCGGCTCGCTCGCTCACTCACCGACAGGCTCGCTCACTCACCGACAGGCTCGCTCGCTCACTCACCGACAGGCTCGCTCGCTCACTCACTGACAGGCTCGCTCGCTCACTCACTGACAGGCTCGCTCGCTCACTCACTCACTGACAGGCTCACTCACTCACTGACAGGCTCGCTCGCTCACTCGCTGACAGGCTCGCTCACTCACTGACAGGCTCGCTCTCTCACTCACTGACAGGCTCGCTCACTCACTGACAGGCTCGCTCGCTCACTCACTGACAGGCTCGCTCGCTCACTCACTGACAGGCTCGCTCGCTCACTCACTGACAGGCTCGCTCACTCACTGACAGGCTCGCTCACTCACTGACAGGCTCGCTCACTCACTGACAGGCTCGCTCACTCACTGACAGGCTCGCTCACTCACTGACAGGCTCGCTCACTCACTGACAGGCTCGCTCACTCACTGACTCGCTCGCTCACTCACTGACAGGCTCACTCACTGACAGGCTCGCTCGCTCACTCACTGACCGGCTCGCTCACTCACTGACAGGCTCGCTCACTCACTGACAGGCTCGCTCACTCACTGACAGGCTCGCTCACTCACTGACAGGCTCGCTCACTCACTGACAGGCTCGCTCACTCACTGACAGGCTCGCTCACTCACTGACAGGCTCGCTCACTCACTGACTCGCTCGCTCACTCACTGACAGGCTCACTCACTGACAGGCTCGCTCGCTCACTCGCTGACAGGCTCGCTCACTCACTGACAGGCTCGCTCGCTCACTCACTGACAGGCTCGCTCACTCACTGACAGGCTCGCTCGCTCACTCACTGACAGGCTCGCTCGCTCACTCACTGACAGGCTCGCTCGCTCACTCACTGACAGGCTCGCTCACTCACTGACAGGCTCGCTCACTCACTGACAGGCTCGCTCACTCACTGACAGGCTCGCTCACTCACTGACAGGCTCGCTCACTCACTGACAGGCTCGCTCACTCACTGACAGGCTCGCTCACTCACTGACAGGCTCACTCACTCACTGACAGGCTCGCTCGCTCACTCACTGACAGGCTCGCTCACTCACTGACAGGCTCGCTCGCTCACTCACTGACAGGCTCGCTCACTCACTGACAGGCTCGCTCACTCACTGACAGGCTCGCTCACTCACTGACAGGCTCGCTCACTCACTGACAGGCTCGCTCACTCACTGACAGGCTCGCTCACTCACTGACAGGCTCGCTCGCTCACTCACTGACAGGCTCGCTCACTCACTGACAGGCTCGCTCACTCACTGACAGGCTCGCTCACTCACTGACAGGCTCGCTCACTCACTGACAGGCTCGCTCACTCACTGACCGGCTCGCTCGCTCACTCACTGACCGGCTCGCTCGCTCACTCACTGACCGGCTCGCTCGCTCACTCACTGACCGGCTCGCTCGCTCACTCACTGACCGGCTCGCTCGCTCACTCACTGACCGGCTCGCTCGCTCACTCACTGACCGGCTCGCTCGCTCACTCACTGACCGGCTCGCTCGCTCACTCACTGACCGGCTCGCTCGCTCACTCACTGACCGGCTCGCTCGCTCACTCACTGACCGGCTCGCTCGCTCACTCACTGACCGGCTCGCTCGCTCACTCACTGACCGGCTCGCTCGCTCACTCACTGACCGGCTCGCTCGCTCACTCACTGACCGGCTCGCTCGCTCACTCACTGACCGGCTCGCTCGCTCACTCACTGACCGGCTCGCTCGCTCGCTGACAGGCTGGCTCGCTCACTGACTGACCGGGTCAGTCAGTCAGTCGGTCGGTCGGTCCAGCTCACTCACTCACTGACCGACAGACTCACTCACAGACCGGCTTACTGACTGACTGACTGACCGACCGGCTCGCTTACTGACTGACCGGCTCGCTCACTCAATGACTGACTGACTGTCAGTCAGTGAGCGAGCCGGTCGGTCAGTCAGTCAGTGAGTGAGCCGGTCTGTGAGTGAGTCGGTCAATCAGTGAGTGAGTCGGTCACTGACTGACTGACCGACTCACTCACTCACTGACTGACTTACTCTCTCACTCTCTCATTGACTGACTCTCTCTCACTGACTAGCTGACTGACTAACTGACCTTCACCCCCCCCCTGTTATTTATGCTCCCATAACAAAAAAAACACAACAAGCAACAATTGGGACAGGCAGATACAAGTTGCCAGCATTGAAAGGACAAAAAAAACTCAAAACATTATTTTCAGCATGCTGCAGACTTCTGTATCTGCAAACACAACAATGATGGACAGAATGTGGATCAATGTCACACATTCACCCCAGTCCAAAGATCTGGGCCCAAATCCATCGTTTTTCCACTCCACACCACCCTGGGTTAGACAATGGCGATATGCAAATCAGCGCTGACCCTGTGCCCCATGGGAACAGTCCAGTCTGAACTACAAAAGCCATGTCCTTTCCAGAACGGAAACAAGCATCCGAGGACCGGCCCGGTTTCGAGGTAACACCTCTCATCAGCCCGGCTAGCTTGATTCCAGTGGTGTGGAGTGCCTGGGACTCACGTCTGAGCATCCCCAGTACACTTAGAGCGGTAACTGCAAACACAACAATGATGGACAGAATGTGGATCAATGTCACACATTCACCCCAGTCCAAAGATCTGGGCCCAAATCCATCGTTTTTCCACTCCACACCACCCTGGGTTAGACAATGGCGATATGCAAATCAGCGCTGACCCTGTGCCCCATGGGAACAGTCCAGTCTGAACTACAAAAGCCATGTCCTTTCCAGAACGGAAACAAGCATCCGAGGACCGGCCCGGTTTCGAGGTAACACCTCTCATCAGCCCGGCTAGCTTGATTCCAGTGGTGTGGAGTGCCTGGGACTCACGTCTGAGCATCCCCAGTACACTTAGAGCGGTAACTGCAAACACAACAATGATGGACAGAATGTGGATCAATGTCACACATTCACCCCAGTCCAAAGATCTGGGCCCAAATCCATCGTTTTTCCACTCCACACCACCCTGGGTTAGACAATGGCGATATGCAAATCAGCGCTGACCCTGTGCCCCATGGGAACAGTCCAGTCTGAACTACAAAAGCCATGTCCTTTCCAGAACGGAAACAAGCATCCGAGGACCGGCCCGGTTTCGAGGTAACACCTCTCATCAGCCCGGCTAGCTTGATTCCAGTGGTGTGGAGTGCCTGGGACTCACGTCTGAGCATCCCCAGTACACTTAGAGCGGTAACTGCAAACACAACAATGATGGACAGAATGTGGATCAATGTCACACATTCACCCCAGTCCAAAGATCTGGGCCCAAATCCATCGTTTTTCCACTCCACACCACCCTGGGTTAGACAATGGCGATATGCAAATCAGCGCTGACCCTGTGCCCCATGGGAACAGTCCAGTCTGAACTACAAAAGCCATGTCCTTTCCAGAACGGAAACAAGCATCCGAGGACCGGCCCGGTTTCGAGGTAACACCTCTCATCAGCCCGGCTAGCTTGATTCCAGTGGTGTGGAGTGCCTGGGACTCACGTCTGGGCATCCCCAGTACACTTAGAGCGGTAACTGCAAACACAACAATGATGGACAGAATGTGGATCAATGTCACACATTCACCCCAGTCCAAAGATCTGGGCCCAAATCCATCGTTTTTCCACTCCACACCACCCTGGGTTAGACAATGGCGATATGCAAATCAGCGCTGACCCTGTGCCCCATGGGAACAGTCCAGTCTGAACTACAAAAGCCATGTCCTTTCCAGAACGGAAACAAGCATCCGAGGACCGGCCCGGTTTCGAGGTAACACCTCTCATCAGCCCGGCTAGCTTGATTCCAGTGGTGTGGAGTGCCTGGGACTCACGTCTGAGCATCCCCAGTACACTTAGAGCGGTAACTGCAAACACAACAATGATGGACAGAATGTGGATCAATGTCACACATTCACCCCAGTCCAAAGATCTGGGCCCAAATCCATCGTTTTTCCACTCCACACCACCCTGGGTTAGACAATGGCGATATGCAAATCAGCGCTGACCCTGTGCCCCATGGGAACAGTCCAGTCTGAACTACAAAAGCCATGTCCTTTCCAGAACGGAAACAAGCATCCGAGGACCGGCCCGGTTTCGAGGTAACACCTCTCATCAGCCCGGCTAGCTTGATTCCAGTGGTGTGGAGTGCCTGGGACTCACGTCTGAGCATCCCCAGTACACTTAGAGCGGTAACTGCAAACACAACAATGATGGACAGAATGTGGATCAATGTCACACATTCACCCCAGTCCAAAGATCTGGGCCCAAATCCATCGTTTTTCCACTCCACACCACCCTGGGTTAGACAATGGCGATATGCAAATCAGCGCTGACCCTGTGCCCCATGGGAACAGTCCAGTCTGAACTACAAAAGCCATGTCCTTTCCCATGTCCCATGGGGCAACAGGGTCAGAGCTGATTTGCATATCGCCATTGTCTAACCCAGGGTGGTGTGGAGTGCAAAAAAAACGATGGATTTGGGCCCAGATCTTTTGACTGGGGGAGTGTGTGACATTGATCCACATTCAGTCCATCACTTGTTGTTTTTGCAATTGCCGCCCTAAGTGCGCTGGGGATGCCCAGACGTGGGTCCCAGGCACTCCACACCACTTGGAGTCAAGCTAGCCGGGCTGAAGAGAGGTGTTACCTCGAAACCGGTCCGGTCCTCGGATGCTTGATTCCGTTCTGGGAAGGACATGGCTTTTGTAGTTCGGACTGGACTGTTTCCATGGGGCAACAGGGTCAGAGCTGATTTGCATATCGCCATTGTCTAACCCAGGGTGGTGTGGAGTGCAAAAAAACGATGGATTTGGGCCCAGATCTTTTGACTGGGGGAGTGTGTGACATTGATCCACATTCAGTCCATCACTTGTTGTTTTTGCAATTGCCGCCCTAAGTGCGCTGGGGATGCCCAGACGTGGGTCCCAGGCACTCCACACCACTTGGAGTCAAGCTAGCCGGGCTGAAGAGAGGTGTTACCTCGAAACCGGTCCGGTCCTCGGATGCTTGATTCCGTTCTGGGAAGGACATGGCTTTTGTAGTTCGGACTGGACTGTTCCCATGGGGCAACAGGGTCAGAGCTGATTTGCATATCGCCATTGTCTAACCCAGGGTGGTGTGGAGTGCAAAAAAACGATGGATTTGGGCCCAGATCTTTTGACTGGGGGAGTGTGTGACATTGATCCACATTCAGTCCATCACTTGTTGTTTTTGCAATTGCCGCCCTAAGTGCGCTGGGGATGCCCAGACGTGGGTCCCAGGCACTCCACACCACTTGGAGTCAAGCTAGCCGGGCTGAAGAGAGGTGTTACCTCGAAACCGGTCCGGTCCTCGGATGCTTGATTCCGTTCTGGGAAGGACATGGCTTTTGTAGTTCGGACTGGACTGTTCCCATGGGGCAACAGGGTCAGAGCTGATTTGCATATCGCCATTGTCTAACCCAGGGTGGTGTGGAGTGCAAAAAAACGATGGATTTGGGCCCAGATCTTTTGACTGGGGGAGTGTGTGACATTGATCCACATTCAGTCCATCACTTGTTGTTTTTGCAATTGCCGCCCTAAGTGCGCTGGGGATGCCCAGACGTGGGTCCCAGGCACTCCACACCACTTGGAGTCAAGCTAGCCGGGCTGAAGAGAGGTGTTACCTCGAAACCGGTCCGGTCCTCGGATGCTTGTTTCCGTTCTGGGAAGGACATGGCTTTTGTAGTTCGGACTGGACTGTTCCCATGGGGCAACAGGGTCAGAGCTGATTTGCATATCGCCATTGTCTAACCCAGGGTGGTGTGGAGTGCAAAAAAACGATGGATTTGGGCCCAGATCTTTTGACTGGGGGAGTGTGTGACATTGATCCACATTCAGTCCATCACTTGTTGTTTTTGCAATTGCCGCCCTAAGTGCGCTGGGGATGCCCAGACGTGGGTCCCAGGCACTCCACACCACTTGGAGTCAAGCTAGCCGGGCTGAAGAGAGGTGTTACCTCGAAACCGGTCCGGTCCTCGGATGCTTGATTCCGTTCTGGGAAGGACATGGCTTTTGTAGTTCGGACTGGACTGTTCCCATGGGGCAACAGGGTCAGAGCTGATTTGCATATCGCCATTGTCTAACCCAGGGTGGTGTGGAGTGCAAAAAAACGATGGATTTGGGCCCAGATCTTTTGACTGGGGGAGTGTGTGACATTGATCCACATTCAGTCCATCACTTGTTGTTTTTGCAGACTTCTGTATAGCATAACACACAAGATGATGGATGGAATGTTGCACAATGGCAAAACATTCACCCCCCAGTCACAGATCTGGGTTTAATCAATCGTTATTTTGCTCACCAAGCCACCCCAGTTTGACATATGCAAATCAGTCTTGACCCTGTGCCTCATGGGAACAGTCCAGCCCGAACTGACAAGCCATGTCTTCCCTGGACCGGAATCAAGCATCCTAGGACCGGTTTCTGGCTATCAGCCGTCTTCAGCCAAGATAGCTTAACTCCAGTGGCCTATTGAGCAAGGGACCCACAAGGGAGTCAAGATAGCTTGACTCCAGTGGCCTAGTGAGCAAGGGACCCACGTCTGGGCATACCCTTCCCACATAGGGTGAACAGCAAAACACACAAGATGATGGACGGAGTGTTGCACAATGGCAAAACATTGACCCCCAGTCACAGATCTGGGTTTAATCCATCGTTATTTTGCTCACCAAGCCACTCCTGTTCAGACATGGCCATATGCAAATCAGTCTTGACCCTGTGCCTCATGAGAACAGTCCAGCCCGAACTGACAAGCCATGCCTTCCCTGGACCGGAATCAAGCATCCTTGGACCGGTTTCTGGCTATCAGCCATCTTCAGCCAAGATAGCTTGACTTTGCCACTGGATTAAAGCAAGCCTGGCTGAAGACAGCTGGATGTTTAATGTCTGGTACTTGTGTATTTCGGAATGCGTGACCTTTGTTGAAGAGTAAGTACATCAATATTTTTAGCTCAATGTGGGCTGAGTAGCGTCCGCGGCGATGCTTTGGGCAGATAGCGAGCCTTCCCATAGTATTCGACTGAGGCGCGCCGATTTACATGCCTGACCGCAACTGAAGCCAAGATCCTTCGAGAGGCATCTTCTCTGCCACCTGAACAGCGAGCAGCCCCGTCGTCTCTTGGCCACATACCGTAAGGAATTGCTGCAGGTTTCTTTAGAGGAGGCCAGAGAAGTGCTGGAGGGCCTCAACGGAACTGGATTTGTCACCCCGTTGATAAATTCTACTGCGGGATGCCAGCCAAGCCTGTCTGGCCTCGTTGCGCAGTGTGTCAGCATATGTTTGTTGAAGCAGAAGCTGCTGGCGGCGGTTGCACCCACCGTGCTCGCCTCTACATTTCTGATCTAATTGCACAATCTGGGCATCAGTCTGAAGCAGGGCCTCCCTGCGTTTCTTCAGTTGAGTGGCACAATATGCAATATCCACCCCCCTGATGGTGGGCTTCTTAGCCTCCCAGAGCATAGCCGAAGAGTCCACCGTGCCCGAATACCTGCGAAATATGCTGTGAGAGCCTGATATAGGTGTAACGTATATTGTGGGTCTTGGAGATGCCACGGAGACAGGCGACATCGAAAAGGAGGGCGTGCACCCTCTAAGCTCAGTGTTAAGGCCACTTGAGAATGGTCCGGTAGACCTCTAAGTAGGATATCAGTCGCAGCAATTCGGGAATAATTAGAGTGTGGTATGAATATATCATCTATCCTGGAGAAAGAGTCCTGGACAGCTGAATAATACGTGTAGCCATATGTGCCTGGATGCAGGTGCCTCCATGTGTCCACCCACCCCATATTCCCCACTAGTGTATGCAGATGCGTACCTCAGGTGCTGTGTGTGACCTCCACCTGTCCTGTGCATATTTGCCACATCATCCCAGTCTCCACCAATGATAGTGAGGCCTATGGGCATTTCTAACAGTAATGTTGTCAGTCGCTCTAACAATGAGTCTGAGAGTGGGTGGGGGGCGGGGGGAGGGTGCATATACGCTGCCCAGGAGAATGGCCTCTCCGTGCAGTGTCCCTAACACAAAAAATGTATCTACCCTGGGGGTCAGTCCATGTTTCAGAGTGTGTATATAGGGAACTCAGCGGTGAATGAGGATGGTCACACCTCTGGAGCCGCTAGTGTATCCCCCGCGTGATAGACTTGTATATAGCCAAAGCGAGCAAGGCATAGCCTTACTGCCCATAACATGGGTCTCCTGTAGTAGGAGAAGATCGGCCAAGGCACGCTTGGCCTGCTGTAGGCCCCCACCCCGTTTGATCTTATGTAACGCCCAATTACATTCCAACTAACCACCTGGAGCCTACCTGCCGGGTCAATTACAGGGCAGGGCATCTAATGAAATGGGAGAATTTCGGGCTGTCACCGGGCATACAGACCACATTAAGAAGCGAGCAAGACACAGTGTAACCAACAATATTTAACAAACGCAAAAACAAACCCCACCCCATACCTCATAACAGCTGAAGCATCTGTTGCGGTAAGTGTCACACCGCTGCCCCAACGGGAGCAGGGCCCAACCCCATAAAAAGAAGTCCCAAAAGAACTGTCCCTAAACATAAATACAGTTCTCAGATACTGAGAGAAGAGTTATGGGGGGTAGGCCTCACGTAGGCCCTTGACAAGGCAGATATCCGCACTGCAACCATTTCGATTGAAGTTCTCCAGTTGCCATTCCTTTTGTTGACAGGGCTCGCCAATCCTCTCCTATTCCTAATTCAGAAGTGCTCCGCAATTTGGAGCGACGTCGTGATCTGCGAATGGGTTTTGCCTTGGGCTTAACCGTCTGCCACATGGTCTCTCGGGACGATGACTCGGAATCCAACTGCGGTGGAGTATGCGGCTTGCGGCTCTGTTTCTCAGCTGTCCAGGCGAAGACCTCCTCCGGGGTATCGAAAAAATGAGTATGTGACTTGAAAATGACTCGCCGGATAAAGCAAGGCATATTGGATCTTCTGGTGCCGCAATCTGGCTTTAGCAACATTAAAAGACTGGCGCTGTTGTTGCACCAGGCGCATGTAGTTTGGAAAGATCAGGATATGGTGAGATTCGAAGTGGAGTTGCCGGCCAACCTGGCCTGTGCAAGGACAGCATCGCGGTCAGGAAGTTCAAAAGTCTCGCAATGCACGATTTGCACTCTCGATAATAAAGCACTGTGACAATGCTGTCTGGGGGATCCATCTCGCGATCCATCCCGCGAGGAATTGCTCCCTGTTGTTACATTCGCATCCCTCTAGTAAGCCTACAAATCAAAGCTTGTTTCGTCATGCCTGCCCTTGGTATCTTCAGCCCTGATCGCCAGCCCCTTTGCGATGGATTCCAGCGAGGTCACTCGCGCCTGGAGGGATGCAGTTGTATCCTCCACGATGGAAATGCACGTTTCAACCTCGGTACTCCTATCCACCGCTTTAGGCAGATCCTGACTGTTCGGGGCAACATCTGATCCCACCTTTCCGATCTTGGCCTCAAGTGCCTCACGGGAATGGGTTATCGCAGCCATCAAAGCAGTGTCAGGGTCTGGCTCGACTTCTCTGGTGCGTGTGCCCCAGGGCCCGCATAGCGATACAGGGTGCTCTGTTTTGATACTTTGTCCCTTGTCATTGTGTTGCAGGTGAGTGGGTAATGGCCCAACGATGGAGAGTATGGCGCCACTGGGTATGTTTGGCCACAGATCCACAGCCCCAGCAAATACGCGACAGGACGTCTGAGCCCTCGGTCCGTATCTATTGGGCGGGAAGACAGACCCAGAGGCAATCTGCACCCAAGCCGCACCAGGCCTAGCCCAGCCGCTTCCGCGCACAGGTGACTCCGCGTCCCCCTAGTGGGTGTCACCCTTGCGCCCAGTCTTTACGCAGGCTTCCCGTGGAGTGCCCACCGCCGCATCCCAGGGAATGTTCTGCTGGCCCTCTCCTACAAGCTTGTCACTCGTCCGTGCCAACGGGGATCTTCAGCCCAGCAGGTGGACACTCATTGGCACAGTCCCGGATCTCGTACAAGGGAGGGGGGAGGTCCACCTAGGGGACCCTTCCACAGTCACAAGCCGCTTTTTACCTACAACCCCTCGCTGCACAATGTCAGTGGCCAACTGGCAATATGAGGGGCAGGGGTTGTATGGGGCATCAGAGAGCCCAATCGCAATCGCTTTATGAGGGGGGGGGGTGGCGAAGAGCTTGCATCGGATTTCCCCCTGGGATCTTGGTGCACTCACCACCTCGTTGTCGGAGGTCTGCACCAACAGCTGCCACCAATCTGCTGCCACAGGGTCTCCGTCCCTGCCGCAGGGGGTCCATACAGCAATCCGTGTCCCGTGAGGCTGCCGTCTGGACGCAAGAGCACTCGCACAAAAGGGGGACCCAGTGTTGGTCTTGGCTAGGTCCCCCTTAGTGCAGCCTCACCGCTGTGAGCCGTGGCGTGCTCACCGCGCCTCCAAAATGGCCACCAGGCCAAAGGGTCGTAAAAAGGCGCCGCAGGATCTCCCTATCGCGGGGCACCGTAAGCGCCAATCCAACCAGCCAACGAAGCGGATACACTCCCAAGGGGCACCTGGGGTGACAGGGATCACCCCGCCACTCGCCGGGATCCCCAGAGGTGGCGTGCGGGTCCCAGCGCAAGTGAATCCTGGAGCCCCAGCAGCGGGCGATGCGAGGATGCTGATCCCCGGGTTTCTGGTCGCGATCGCCGCAGCTCGGATCACCTGCTGCACCTCAGTGCGTCCGGTATGTTGAGGGAGGGCTGAAGATAGCAAAACCAAATGCGGATGAACACGATTAATGGAGGATATTGTATGAGCAAAAATGAACCGATGGAATAACCATCAGTATGCCAGGTGCACAGCTAAAATTATAGTATCTCCATTTTGCTTCAATTGAAAACAGAAATATTCACACGGATGTATCAATAAAGTTGTTTCGAAACAATTGTACATAATAAAGAAAGAACGACGCACATTATGTTAGTACATGACTTTTGCTTGGCCAAATAGAAAAAGGTACTCCAAAAGAATTTCACAGTATATATTAATTTTTATATACACAGAAAAGACAATATTTTACAAAAACATGGTCATTTCCGCTGCACAATTCAATTATGAATCTTGATCATGCCCAATGCATTTCGGGATGCAATCCCTTCTTCGGGGGCACTGTAAACATAAACAAACGAAAACACAAATGTATTTCATGGTACACACAATGGAGAAGTACTAAAGAAAACACATAATAAGAAAGCCTGAGGGAGAACTGCCAGAGATAGTAGAGCTAAAAAACTCGAATGACTATTTGGCGTCAATTGTCAGAACCTTATAAACCAATGTGCAACAGAAATACCCAAGCGTAGTACGCCTAAAAAGAACAGGGACTACCACATAGTGCCACGGTGAAAAATAAACAAAGAGGTAAAACTGGCTGTCAATAAAAATAGCTCACGTATGACCAGAGAACTGAAAACAAATCTCAAATGAATTTGGAGCAAGAAGCACTGACACAACACTGTTTAGCAAACAGACCATGAACAATGGGAGACTCCTAACGAGTAACAAATGCCAAAACACAAGTGGTAGAAAAAAACGTGATCGATATATCTTACTCCAAAGCTCTGTTAGCAAACTTCCGGTCAAAAGGGTGAAGAGCCCTGCGTGGCAACGAAAAACAAGCATTTGCAATGCAATAGGTCTCGTATTAGGAAAGTTAGAGCTATTGGTATTGTAAATGACACATTTTTTATTTAGGTTTTGTTTTTGAAAATAGCGAAATTAATAGCTTTGTCATTTACAATGCCAATAGTTATAACTCTCGCAAATGTGACACCTATAGCATTTGTAATGCAATATGTGTTGTATTTACGTGACTTACATGAATTGATTTGGGAGCTTCACAATATATGCATTATACAACATGTTCTGCCTTTTGACTGCTTGTGCATGCCTACACAGTGGTGTGTTGAGCTAGGGGTCCAGATCAGGTTTAGAAGAGGGACCATGTCCCTCCCTCCTAATGGAAGATGTGAGTACTTTTATTTCTCAGGGAGTACATAAATGTATCACATTCCTTCATTCCTACCGGAAGTAGATTTAAGGAGTTTACTTTCTCATTGTGAAACCATTATTGTAACCTTTCCTTTATTTGAAGCTGAAAATTCACTCAATTAAACTTTTTTGCTGCGTAGAAACCCTCTTCAGCCCTAGGGGTGTCACAGTTAGAGCGTCTTCCGGTGGCAGGCCGCCGTTGACGTGAGGACAGTTCTATGTCAGCTCACATGTTTTCCTATTGATGGTATGTGTTTGTTTATGGCTAACATTGGAGGCCAGGGCTGGGTATCATTTATATGGTGGGGTGATTGAGTGAACCACTGGGATAGTGGATGTTCATAACAAGAGATTGAAAAATGCCATCTGACAAAGACATGAATTCCACTGCCAGGTGTGGAAAGAGGAGCGTGTGCAGAGTCGTGACTGCCAGGCCAGAATGAGAAGAGAACTGAGGCGGTAGCTCGGTGGGTTCATGTGCTTTCTGATCTCCAAGTCCAATCCCACGGGTGCTGACTCAGCGTTGAGCCATCAATGGCTCTGGAGTGAAAGCCCTACTCATGACAATTGCTATTCCCACCCCCTTCTGGCAAAACACATATTTAATCATGTTCTCCAAGTGTTATGATAATGTAAAAAATCAGAAGCGGAAGCACAGAAAGTAGGTTTGTAAAGATGCATGCCTTGAGCCCTCTCAATGCACATCACCTCCCACACTTCCGTGTATTGGGGTTATTTTAGCTGCAGGGGCCGCGCTCGCAGCTCCTGGAAGCCCCGTCAGCGCCGGCTTCGGTTACGCGCCCGGCACCTGTTGTGGTCAGTTTGGCTGCGGACGGCCGGCATGCCCCGGAGTGGACCCCTGCTCACACCACACACAGCCTGGACCTCGGCAGCCTGCTGTCCGCCGCCTCCCCCCGAGCAGCGAGCCCGTGTCCGCAGCGCGAAGAGCAGAGAGCAGCGCCTAGGCGCCGGGCTGCAGCGTCCTGGCGCTTTGTGAGCGCCAGTGAGAATGGACGTGCTGAATTGGAGTGGGATCTATTTGTTTGCTCGTTCAAGGCACCGTTCCTGGCTGGCCAGGCGGACCCGGACGTCTTGCACAAAAGTTCTCGTTTTACCTACAGTGTGCACGGACTGCTTGTGGCAGCGGGAGGTCCGAAGCCAGCATCTTTACCAAACTTGTGTTTGGACTTACTGCCCGGGTACAACCTTATCTACTCCTGTGAGTTCCCTGCAGGGTGTCGGCGTGCTGCTAGTCCAATAAAACGTGTATGCATTGTTCGTGGCAATTTTTATTTGACCAACAAAGTAAACCCTAGATTTTGACATTGTTTATTTGCCTTTGAGAGCTCGTGGGCCCCTGTTAGAAACCATTGATGTATCCTAGTAAGCGCTATATACTTGCAATTACATTAACAAGCAGCGGCACGCGCCCCTCTCCCTTTACCCCGCTTACCCCATGTCGTGCTGGTTTATCTTTGATCCCTCCGCGAATTCACCGACGGAGGCCCCGCCACAGGTGGCGGCGGTGGATTTGTGTAACTGACCATTTCTGTCATGGTGGCCGAGGCGGGAAGGAGCCACGGGGCCCGGTCAATCGCGAATGGGATAAAAGCGGAAGGAGCCGCGGTGTTTATTTTATTTTATTTAATGCGATTTGATATTGCGCTAACATTACCCGAAGGTGTCAAGTCATTTTTTTTGGCATACGCAATACCAGCAGCGGAGCAGACTCTCACGAGCCCCTCTGCTGCCTCTTGTCTCCTAGAGGGCGGGACTTCCGGCTTCGGAAGCCCGCGCACGCGCCCACGGAGAGAAGGCGCGCCTACGGAGAGAAGCAGTGCTGGTGACGCGGGGCTCCCATGCCCTAGAGAGAGCCCCGCGGTGGCGGCTGAAGACCGGAGTGGCGGTAAGTGGGCGGGGGCGCTTGGTGCACTTGTGTGTGTGTGTGTGTGTGTGTGTGTGTGGCGTGTGTGTATGCGACAGCGGGGGTGGGTTCTCTATGTGTGGGTGCGTGCGTGCATGGGCGCTCGTGTGTGTGTGTGTGTCTCTGTGTATGCGCATGCGTGTGGGGTGTTGGAGCTTCCCAGGAGACAGCAGCTGAGCGCGTTCGAGTGCGCGTGGCCTGCGCCGATCACCTTTGCGCGCGGCCAGGTGCTGTCTCCTGGGAAGCAGACCCAGCGACAAAAGATCTCCTGGCGGACACAGCGCTTACGCGCTGTTACGCCACGAGACCTAACGAAGAGTCCTTTGTATAACCTTAACAGAGGTCCGTGACCCACAGAAATTTATCGTTAAGAATACCAAGACTTGGACTGCAGTCCCTCCATTGCTTTGAAGCTTCGGAGTAAGTTATATCGATCACGTTTTTTTCTACCACTTGTGTTTTGGCATTTGTTACTCGTTATGAGTCTCCCATTGTTCATGGTCTGTTTGCTAAACAGTGTCGTTTTTTTCAGTGCTTCTTGCTCCAAATTCATTTGAGAATTGTTTTCAGCGCTCTGGTCATACGTGAGCTATTTTTATATTTTTATTGACAGCGACTTATAACTATTTAATGATTGACAACCAAGTTTACCTAAATAAGAAGGAAAAAGTACAGTAAAGAGTCTAAAATTAGATTGTTACATCTTCAAATACCACCATGTGGAAGTATATCGAGTATCAAGTCTATTTTCAACAGTGGATTTTGGCAGAAACTCTGTTAGCACTTCTAGACGAGTTGTAAATGGGGCATTTATTTCAGTCATTGTAAATATTCTCAAAACCTAGACATTTCAGTATATTTGGTGTTGGCTGAAATGTGTGCAGTTCACCGTCAACCTACATACAAGGTTACATAGGGTCTTCTTGTCATCGTTCAATGAACCATAGTGTTAACGAGTGTTATGCAGATTTGTTTAGCGCATTATCACCCGGGAAGGCATTTTGGCACTGGGCAGGCATGAGTCTGGCCACACTTAGGGCATAGTGGGACTACTTAAAACCAGGTTTTTAACATCTTTCGTAATTCAAAAAGAGAGGAGGAGGCTCTTATGTGTTGGGGCAGGTTGTTCCACACTTTAGAAGAAATGTAGGAGAAGGCTCAACAACCCGATCTGGGTTTCTGTATCGGAGGCATATGTGCAAATAAGAGTCCAGACTAGTAGAGGGGTCTAGAAGGTTTGTGAAAGCAGATGATAATTTTGAGGTATGCTTGGCCAGTGTTATCTAGTGCCTTGAATGTGCGGGTGAGGAGTTTGAATTGTGCTCGTTTATGAATGGGGATCCAGTGGAGTACCTGCAGGTCTGGTGTGGGAGGTTGAGGATGAGTCTGGACGCAGAGTTCTGAATAGTCTGCAACCTTGTGGTGATTTTTCTTTGTTGTTGATTCCCAGCATAAAGGGTGTTCCCTTGGTCCAGCTTGCTTTCGACCAGGGCATGAGTGACTGTTTTCTGGGTGCTGATAGAGGGCCCTTTGAAAATCTTCCTCAGCATCTTCAGGTTATAGAAGCATAAAACTGTAAAGGCATTGACTTGGGCAATTATATGGAGTATACAGTAGATGATGATCCGCAGTTTCTTGCCATTGGTGGTGGGAGTGGTTGTCTGTCCTAGCTTTGTTGGCTACCAGGTGGAGTTCCACAGTGATGTTCTCTTCCCAAAGATCACCGTTTCAATGTTCAGCTTTAGGCTGTTGGTTTTCATCCAGTAGTCTATTTCAGTCATGCAGGTATTTTTTTTTTTATTTTTTTTTATTTTTTTATAAACCTTTATTTGTACAGAAAGGATATACAAATCTGGGCCTACAACCAGTCCGGCCGGCCACGACACGATATAGCAGTCAAGAAATCCAGAAGGAAAATATACAGAATCAATCATAATGGAGCGCAATCAATACAGCCCAAAAAGGGGGAGGAGGAGGGGGGGGGGGGAGGATCTGGACGGCCTGCAAACAGGAACAAAGAAGGTTAATTTTTATAATATTACAATAAGGAGTATAACAGGCTCGGTTACAGCATAAATGAATCCGGGTTCCCAAAGCAAATCAGTGGCTACAAAAAGGCTAAAGGGCAGCAACACGGAGGAGTGCAGTCATGCAGGTATTGAACTTGATCCAGGTACTGGTCGTTTTGTCTGTGAGGGAAAGAATGAGTTGTGGGTTGTCTGTGTAGGAGAGCATGTTTGTCTTGAGAGTGGATGATGCTGACTAGAGGGATCTGTCGTGTAGTATCCTACTTCCTGGTAAGAACTGCACGTTTGTTGGCCAACATAAATGTAGGTGTGGTGCCAGACTGATTCCATGCACCCTACCGGATATGTCGTCCTAGAGACCAGCTAGTTCACATTGCCGCAATATGCTCCCTAGACAGGTAGCAAATAGTTTTACCAAATACAGAACATGACGACCCTGAGCCTCCACCAATGATCGCAGCAACAGGCCTGGAACCCTTTTGTTCATTCTCACATGTGCTCGGTTTCTCTCAGTAATATAGAAGCAATACAAGCAGGGGCGTTTGTTCCAGTTTTTGATTCCTCATGATTCTTGTATGGAATTATTGTGCTACAATGATAAATAGACAGAAACATCAGAGTAATAAGTAATACAAGGACAGTGAGCAGAATGTTCAGTTCCTCCATCTTGCTAAAATAATATATATATGTGAGCATGTAAAACAAGATCTAAATAGCATATTCTTACCAAGCATTCCCTAACCCCTAAGTGTCTAGGGTGTGTGCGCTTTCTGCCAAGAATCTCCTATTGGATGATCCAACCCTGTTACCTGAAGTGAAAGTACTTGAGTCCCCCGTCTTGATCACAAGTCGGACATCCCGCCTCGCAGGGGGGGGTCAACAGGCAGCTGGGCTGATTACACCATACTACATTGCTTGTCTCCATCTCATTCTTGCAAGTTCTTTTTCATCCATGCCTTTTCTCTTTGTCACGGTTTTTTAGGTCGAGCGACCTATCTCAATGCGCATGCGCATTGAGCGGAGCGAGAGATAAAGGGGCTTAAACAAAGCTTACCGAAATCGGGCGATACCATGCAGTGCCCGTGAAAAGGAGCTCAATGCGCAAGCGCATTGACATAGAAAAGCGCGTGCACAGGAAAGACAGCCATCTGCCGCCAGCAGCTTCACTTCAAAGGGATCATTTCGCACTCTCAGGCATTTCTCCTCCCTACTTTATTCACTGCCGACGGCCAGCCGTACTTTCACTTTGACGGTGCCAGGCCGTCTCTTGTTTTTAACTTGCAAAGATTTACTGTCATTCTTAACACCAGTCTGCAGTAAAACCAAACATGAAATTCACTGAGGTTAATTCAGATGTATAGCAAGATGGCTTAGCACCAAGCGGCCTTGATTTGTTATGAAATATTCACTTCTCGTTATATAAACATTGAGAGGGAAGCTGCCTTTGTTTGGAGCACTGCATGAATGATTTGCTCGCTGCTTGTCAGGATGTCCTGAGTCCTAGCCTCCCACTCGCTCGCACATCAAAGGGTGCTGCTCCCCCCCCCCCCCCCCAACCCCCCCCACCCGCCCACCCCCCCACAGCAATGCCGAAAGCTTGTCATGGATAGTTTTTCATCGAGGCTACAGGGAGACACGCACGTATTGCCTGTGTTAGTTCAAAAGCGTCAGTGCATTCAAATTAGACCTGTTGGCTTTTCTAATGCTTGTTGATTATTACTACTCCGCCAGAGACCCATTATTATATTGTATTTGCTTTCATATAGTGCTTAATACTCCATGACGAGGCGTCAAAGCGCTTTTTATCACACTAACATACTGATGTTTGAACTGCTATTATTGTCTGCTATAATGCATAAGCAGAATATACGAGTTAATCATTTATTGCTTCAGGCAGAAAGGTTTTTCTCTGCAGCATTTCCAAAATCCTGTCAGTAATATAAGTCTTGCAATTCAAACATAGGTGTCGTCTGGCTGTCTTTCCACATGCATCTCTTTACAAAACGTGTCAACGAGGAGACCGTTTTCACCCCATCTCACCCCATCTCACCACCAGTACTACCACTACCAGTACCACCACCACCAGTACTACCACCACCAGTACTACCAGTACTACCACCACCAGTACTACCACTACTACAGCCACCAGTACTACCACTACTACAGCCACCAGTACTACCACCACCACCAGTACCACCACCACCACCAGTACCACCACCACCACCAGTACTACCAGTACCACCACCACCAGTACTACCACTACCAGTACTACCACTACCAGTACTACCAGTACCACCACCACCAGTACTACCACCACCAGTACTACCAGTACCACCACCAGTACTACCACTACCAGTACCACCACCACCACCAGTACTACCAGTACTACAGCCACCAGTACTACCACTACCACCAGTACTACCACTACCACGACCACCAGTACTACCACTACCAACACCACCAGTACTACCACTACCACCACCACCAGTACTACCACTACCACCACCACCAGTACTACCACCACCACCAGTACTACCACTACCACCAGTACTACCAGTACCACCACCACCAGTACTACCACTACCAGTACCACCACCACCACCAGTACTACCAGTACTACAGCCACCAGTACTACCACTACCACCACCACCAGTACTACCACTACCAGTACCACCACCACCAATACTACCACTACCAGTACCACCACCACCAATACTACCAGTACCACCACCACCAGTACCACCACCACCACCAACACTACCAATACCACCACCAATACTACCAATACCACCAAGCATTGGCATAGCCAATAGGTCTCGCTTTTGGGACCTTATAAGTATTTAGTTATGCAGCACAATATCCTTGATGCAACATCAACTGCTGCATGGCTAAACATTTATAAGGTCCCAAAGGCGAGACCTATTGGCTATGCCAATGCTTGTTATTATTTCTCTTCCTCCTTGCTCCCTTTTCTACCATCTGCTTTCTTTGTCTGGTGATGAAAAATAAATCTCTGTTCCCAAAAGTGAGTGCTGGTAGTGCTGGTGCATTCCACTTACAACTGCAGGCACAAATGAAGTATTGTATGCATGATATGACATTAATTGCATGTTGGAAAAATTCGGCAATTTGTTTTAGTGAAGAGAACAGGCAAGTTTAGCGATGAAACCTGATCCTAATCGACCCATGCACATTTTATGTTCTGCGACAATAGTGTAACATGGTAAGATGAATTCCATGGGGTTTTAACAGTGTTTTGAAATTGGTAGGTTTTGTACTAAAGAGGAGAGTGAAGCACTGTGTATGCCACTAGATGCAATGGGTCTGCCTGGTTCCTATAACCTAATGAGAGCATTTAACCCAGAGTTGAGTTGCAGGTGTTGCTCTTGGGTTAGGAATTGAATTGTTAGACTTTAAAACTTCTCAAGACTATAATCTACTTCCACTCTCCAAGTCCAGCTACCCCTCCGATCACTCATTGACTGTATTGTTGCATCTGACTGTGCATCGCTCTACTCAGTTTTGGGTAAGGCCACGCTGTATACTTACACTGCATACATAATCTACATACATACTTACAATTGATATGTTTGAGTGATCGCCTCCATTGGTACTTTCTTAAAAGGTCCACAGCTGCTTTTAGTTGTGTGTAGATGTCTACAAACTCCTGTAGTGCATGTGGTGGGATTACCATAAAATGAGAGATTGACCTTGTTTGAAAAGAGCATATCCTCACCATTTTGGATTTATCGAGTGCATACCACCAAGATGGTTTGCAACTGTACTTGTGACCCTTAATGACTTTTATTACACCTGACTGTATTAAACAAATTTAGTATGTGTTCTGTGGCATAGTGACCGGTTAGTGCTATAATTCAACATTTATATACTGTTACTAGAGGTACCTTGCATAATGTTTTCACAATGATATGATTTTGTATGAAACCACCAAGGATGAGCATGTTAAAACCTTGGCTGGCGGTGTTGCAGGTTCTGCAAATGTGTGGGTTAACGATTCGGCTCACAAAATGCTAAATTACCGATGACGCTTTCGTAATTTCTTACTCACGTTTTTGCATTTCTCGGTGTTGCTCTGGATCCAAATCTGATGAAGAAAACTAAGCACTTCACCGGCCAAGATAATTGGCCTTTATGTAGGCTTCATGGTAGTAAGGGTGCCTGATTGGCCGTTCTGGAGGCTGATGCACTATTTGCCGCCTTGCTGGCACAATGGCACGATTGGAACATTTACTTCGTGTTCATTCTGAATTTTTGGAGTTCTCTGTGTGCCAAACATTGCTTATGACTTGTAGGATTTCTGCCTTTTGACTGCTTGCACAATAGCGGGAGTGGCTTATTTTATAAAAGAAAATGTTACTGACATATTGGCTAGATGTAGCAAATGTAAGCGCAAAAGCTATTTAAATTGATATATATAAGTGATGGTTTTGTATATTATGTATTCTGATTCCTGCGGAATTATACTACTTATTTGTATACTCTAACAGTCGTGTTGGCCATTCCCAGTGTACTCCCTTGCACTACTCCTCATCACATGTACCCTCACACCCTCCTAAAGCAACACCCCTCCTCCTTCTCATTGACCCACCTTCTCCTGGCACTGTAGTGCGTCAATGCCTGAAGTTGTATATCATGCCAGGAGCATTGCCCAGATTGCTAGGGTGGCATCTGCCAACTTGGAGACGTGCAATAATTAAATTCCACCTAACCCTTGCCAAAAAGATTTGTTTTTATTCTAAAAGGGCAATTGTTCAATGTTCATCTAAAAGCTCTAAAATATGCGAGGTATTAAGGTTAATATTTGAATTAATTGGTGAAGTGGAAATGTCTTTATTGGTGCATACAATTTAATGAAACTCGGACGTAATCATTTTTAACTGACTTCCTTTAGGTGCTATTTAATCTCATCTTCCTGTTTCCATTGATCTTTTATTTATTTATTTTTATTGATATGTTGCATGTCATGTTTGCACTTTCTGTAGTTCTGGATTATGTTTTATATCGTTTTCAATGCCGTTTATATTTCTCTCCCTGTGCTGGCTGCAGAGATCATGTTCTGGAAGTTTGACCTTCA
This sequence comes from Lissotriton helveticus, assembly GCF_964261635.1. Classification (NCBI taxonomy): domain Eukaryota; kingdom Metazoa; phylum Chordata; class Amphibia; order Caudata; family Salamandridae; genus Lissotriton; species Lissotriton helveticus. The sequence continues at coordinate 1,554,432,087 of NC_136068.1, read as the reverse complement.
CACAAGTTCCCACGTGGACACCCTGCTGGAGCGGGAGGATGTTACCCTGTTTGAGCTACTTGATGAGGAGGATGTGCTGCAGGAGTGCAAAGTGGTAAACCGTAAGCTGGTGGACTTTCTCATCCGGCCGCAGAACATGGAGGCATTGGTCACCTGCATCACTCAAGAGCCGCCTGCTGACATGGATGAGAGAGTTCGCTTCAAGTAAGGACAGTAAACAAGTGTATCTTGTTGCGTTGTTGCAGACCATTCATAATTGTGAAGTACTCAGATCTGCATGTGCTTCTTGGCAGCACTCTGGGTGCAAGGTTGAAAAGGGTATTGGTTGTAAATTGTCCTATGTTTGAAGAATATGAGGTTTGGAGATGTACTCGAAGCCTGGTGTGATCACATCGCTGTGTATAGACATGAAAGTGTTGCAGAGTGTGAGAATAGATACTTGTGAGGATGCTAACCAGCTTTAGGAGTGTTATGCGTCCATAGATACAACCCTCCTGAGGCACAGCCGGGAGACAGATCGTCTGACAATAATTTTAGCACTTGTGTAATTTCTTGTGTTTTAAAAACTCGTCTTGCTCCTTGGGCATCCATAACAGTAGCTGCACCCTAACTAGCTTCCCGCGTAGCGGATTTATCGCTGCCGCGGCTTACCTACTTGCTTGTGACCACATTGACGGGGACTCCCAAGGCCACGCCCACTATGGTCGGCCACGCCCCCCCCACCTACGCCTATTTAATGCGCTGACTGCTAGCGCGGCGGTAATAGATACAACCCACCTGAGGCACAGCCGGGAGACAGATCGTCTGACAATTTTAGCAACTGTGTAATTTCTTGTGTTTTAAAAACTCGTCTTGCTCCTTGGGCATCCATAACAGTAGCTGCACCCTAACTAGCTTCCCGCGTAGCGGATTTATCGCTGCCGCGGCTTACCTACTTGCTTGTGACCACATTGATGGGGACTCCCAAGGCCACGCCCACTACGGTCGACCACGCCCCCCCCACGCCTCATTCCCCATAAGACATGTGCAATCACCGGACGCGCAGCGGACGAGCGCAGCGGGCGCGCCTAAGGCAAGCCCGTCTGCGCCCGTCCACGCCGGATCCGTGCCGAGTGCTAGAAGTCCTGCCCGTTTTCCTGGCCTACAATACTCGACCTATGTAGGTTTGACCCACGCTGCGGCGACCACCCGACTAAAACTGATCTCAGGAACCCCGACATTACCCCATTTGTCCCTCCTGCGGTTTTCTTATACCAATCATCCCACTAACTATTACACCTAACTTTTCTAACTCACCCTCTGACAAAATAGCGCAGCCTGTCGTTACTAACCAACTACAGGCTACCACTCTGCATAACTGTCCTCTCTCAGCGTCACATAGGAATAGATCTCTCACATGCATATTACTTAATGTAAGGTCTATGCCGAAGCATAAACATGAGATTGAAGCTTTACTCATCGATCACAATACTGATCTCATGTTCCTCACAGAAACCTGGGCATCTCAGGCCTCTGGTCCTGACTGGAATACCGCCACGCCCGCAGGCTACTCTGTCGAATGCGTGAATCGACTGGATCTATAGGTGGAGGAATCGCGATAATCTATAGATCACACCTCAAAATATTTGCCTGCCCTCAACTAGACTTAGAGGCCGAAGCCATGACCTTTAAGATCAAAGAAAATAACCACCTGATTTTCGAGGGACTGCTAGTGTACCGTCCCCCCGGCCCCAGAGATCCCTTCACCAAAGCTCTACACACTTTATTAGAAACCACGTTTGACGCAGTCACCTATACTATCCTAGGTGATTTCAACTATCACTTAGAGTTAAATAACGACTCTGACTCAGCCACTCTCCTTGACAACCTGCTCAGCTTCGATATGAAGCAACTGATTGACAAACCCACCCACTCAGCAGGGCATACCCTCGATGGGATCTTTTCCAACAGCTATGCCATCCAAATCTTATCGATCACCCCCATACCTTGGTCGGATCATAATGCCGTCTTCTTCAACTTACAGATAAAAAAACTCTATAACCCAGCGCAGAAGTTACCTACCTCCTGAAAAATCCCGTCCCTGGAAAAAACTTGAACCCAACCTACTTGCTGAGACACTGGATAGAAATCCCCCCGACCTTGAACGTGGCAACAGCGAAGATTGGGCTTCCAACTTCAACAAATGGATCACCGAGGCAATCAATGAGCTGGTCCCAATCGAATCAAAGAAACCCAGGAAACGGCTCGTTACCGCTCAATGGTATACGGCCGAGGTGAAAACAGTCAAAATTAAGTGCTGACTCGCAGACCGGACCTGGCGCTCTGACTATAGCCACGAAAAAAAACTGGAATATTTAAAAACTCTGCAGGAGTATAAAACTACAATAGTCCAAGCTAAATCCGCTTATTTCACAGGAAAAATTCAAAACTCTGCAAATTCCTCCAGGGAACTTTTCAAAACGGTTGCCCACTTAACAAAAACTCCTCGAGACACAGTATTTAGTCCTGATCAGTGTTTCGTCGATGGAATGGCCACCTTCTTTCAAAAGAAAGTACAAACAGTATATGACGACCTTAGCACCATGGTATCCGTCATACCCTCTAACGAAGTTGGACATACCGTCATAACCCCCCCCCCTGCTTCTCCAGCTTCTCTGCACTTGAAAAACAGCAAGTGTTTGATCTAATTATCCAGATGAAGTCTGGCTCTCCACTGGACCCTTGCCCCCCCCATGTGCTGCATCTAATCCCAGAGACCATCGCAAATACCCTGACTCCTCTGCTTAATAAAATCATCTCTCAAGGTGAGTTTCCAAAAAACTGAAAAATGGCCTGCATCAGACCTATTCTTAAAAAAGACTCCCTTGACCCTTCTGAGCCCAAACACTATCGTCCCATCTCCTGTCTGCCCCTACCCGCAAAAATCTTAGAAAAAGACATGAACCAGGAAATAATGCGGCATGCGGAGGAAAAGAAGCTACTTGATCCATCACAACATGGCTTCAGACCCCTACACTCCACGGAATCAGCCCTTATCATGGCCACCGAAAAAATTCGTAAAACCATGGACGAAGGCGGGCGGTCGGCCCTGATATTATTAGACCTCACAGCGGCCTTCGACACCGTAAATCATTCTGTCCTATTAAAAAGACTTACTTCCCTAGGCTTTACTGGCCCTGCCCTGGCACTCATCGCCTCCTTTCTAACTACCCGCACTAACCAAGTGATTTGGAATGGACTACAATCCGTTGAATTCTCTCTTCCGGGTGGAGTCCCACAAGGCTCGTCACTGTCACCAACACTATTCAATCTATACGTCACTCCCCTAGCTGCCCTGATTAGATCCCATGGCTTACAATTGGTGTCTTACGCCGACGACACACAAATCATTGTGTCCATCTCACAATCCATTGATGCTACGGCGGAGTGTTTTAGGAACTGTCTCACTCAGGTGAAAAACTGGATGAGCAATAACTTTCTAAGACTGAACACAGACAAAACTGAAGTCATCGAGTTCGGTCATAAACCTTCCATCTGGAACGACCTTTGGTGACCCCCGAAGCAGGCGCTTGCCCTCTCCCCGTAGACAAGGTCAGAAACCTCGGCTTCTTATTAGATAAAGAACTTTCATGCAAAGCCCAGGTGAATCAGGTGACTTCCGCCTGTTTTCATAGCATCAAACTGCTCAGGAAAGTCCTACCCTACATCCCGGACATGCTAAGAAAAACGGTGATGGGAGGCCTTGTAATGTCCCGGATAGACTACTGTAACTCCCTCTATCTGGGAGCAGGAGAAAAACAGCTGTCTAAACTCCAGGCTATTCAAAACACGGCGGCCAGAGCCTTACTGAACCTCCCCAGACGCCACCCCACGTCCAAAGCTATTCGGGAGCTGCATTGGCTCCCGGTTAGACGTCGCATTCAATTCAAAGCTCTCTGCCTGGTTCATAGATCTCTACACGGTAAGGGACCTGACGACTTCAATAACCTACTGCCCCGATATGTACCCTCGCATTCACTGAGGTCAGCTACCCAAGACCTAGTCTGCCAACCCAGAATAAAGAGAGCCCGATGGGGGGGAAAGTCTTTTTCCTACCAAGCAGCTAAAATCTGGAACTCGCTACCCCCAGCACTTCGCGCCCAAAAATCTAAAACAAGCTTCAGGAAAGATCTAAAGACCTGGCTTTTTATCTAAACCGATCTGCCCCACTGCCTTCCCCTCCCTCTCTGTATCTTCAGCGCCAAGACGCCGCGGCATTCGTGCGCTCTACAAATATTTCAGTCAGTCAGTCAGTCAGTGTACTATATTAAGTCACCCAAAATAGTTAAAAGCTCAACATATGGAATCCCTATTAAGCAACTGACCAATACTATATGAAATGGTGGAACTTTTGGTATCCATTGTAGACCAGGATCATTTGGTGGCAACCCTGGCACTGTTTGAAGCATATAGTCCTGCAGGGGGACTGTGTGGTGCAGACTGAAGCTCAGGTCTCTCTCTGTCTACCTCTGCATACACCTTATTCTCCATACACTAGAGACTGCCTCCTGCCAACCTAAAAAACCTGTGCCGTTGTGTGAAACACTGGGTGAAATCAGAAGAAACTTGGATTACTTAATAACAGTAACCAGCAGCGCCGACATAATGATTGAAATTGTAACAGTTGTGGGCGCGCTTCAGTCACACTTCGTCAAACTACTGCAAGCCGTAAATGTAGCATTGCCTTTTGAATTGTGTGCTCCTTGGGTAAAGGTTTTAATCAAACTCTTATATTTACATATGAACATTTTATTCAGTATGAATCATGTGTTGACCGCCTGCTGCCCTACTACTGTAACATTTTAGTTTGATGCACAAAGTAAGGTAACGTTTATCTGCTTGAATAATCACGTTGCGTCCTGGTTCCAGTGGAAGCATTTTATCTCCGGGAGCTTAATCTCACTCTATACTTGTAACTAGGTTGTAACCGTTGTCCCACACCAGTGCTGCTCAAAGATAACTTTGAAATACGCGAAATCCAGGAAAGCCATGAAAATGAAACCCTGAGTGCAGGTTAAGTCCGCAGCCTGCACGATGTGGCGGTTGTTTGTGAACACGTAGTCTGTCAGCGTTTTCCTGACATTAAACGTCTTCACTGTTGTCACAGATCTGCGTACGAGCTGTCCGCACGTAGTTTTAGGCTTGCCCTTTAAAAAGCTGCACTTCAAATAACTGCTTTTCCTTTTCTCCAAGACCCACTTGATCGCAAACATTCCTTTCTGTAGTAGGGGATCTCTCTGTATAGTCATAATCTAGTGAATAGTCCCGCCCATGTGCGTGGACCCAAAAACACATTTAACCCAATCTGTCAAGTTTCACCCAAAGAGAAACTTTCCTCCCCTCACCAAATCCTTGGAATGATAGAGAGGAAGGTAGGGACAGACAAGCCTCCATAGGCTGCCATTATGTGTCTGGAAAAGGGATACCGTGCCTTTAAGGAACTCTCTGGAGACCCTCGGTATCCCAGCATGCTCAGCCCCTTCCTTTTACTGTCAGTTCTTTTTTCCGGCTCCTGCTAGCAGGACCCTGGAGCATTGAGCTCTCCCTTTTTTGGTTTTTTTCTACAAATTTTGCACTTTTAAAGTGTTGTAGTGTGTTCACTCGACGTGTTTTTGCCTTTTCTCATCTTTGCTGGAGGTACTCTGGTGTTTTGACTACTCTTTTAGTTTTAGTTTCAAAAGTGTTTTTATTGAAATTCTTAACAGGCATATAGTAAGACATCTCTGTGAGAAAAGTAAACTCAGAGCGTACAGTGCGGGCGGGACAGACAAGCATGTCTTCCCTTGTGCAGCAGATGAAGCAAGGAAGGTATGCCCAATTAGCGATGCAATGTCATGCTTGGAAGAGCAAAAGATTGACATAAGGAAAACAACACGGACCAAAAACCCCCACCCCTCCCCCACAAAATCCCCCCTCCCTCCACCCCGACCAGTGTGCCCATGAAGGTCAGTGACACCTGCATTGAGTCGCGGGAGCATGACGAGGCCATGAGTAGTAGAGTCACCGGGAGTCATCGGTGGTGCTAGTGAGACGCAAAACCCTAAGATACTTGGGGCAGGTGATTTCATTGAACTCCTTGGATAAGAGGGTCAGCAAGGGGAGCCATGTCTTGCGAAAGGCGTCTGTGGAGCTGGTGAGAGTGGCATGGATACGCTCCATCCCAAGGGTGAACCACAGTTTGTGGAGCCATCCCGTGTGCGTAGGTTTAGTCGTAGTGCCCCATAGTGACAAGATGTGTTGTGTGGCTGCCTGCATAGCGATGCCCATCTGTCGGCCGCGTAGTGATTTGAGGGGAAACATTAAAGCATTGGGCAGGCCCAACACGGTGTACGCTGGGAATCTCGGGACTTCAGTCTCGAAAGTGGAGTCTATGTCATCCAGGACCTGTTTCCAAAAGTCTCCCAGCTCGGGGCACCCCCAGAGGATGTGAGTCAAGGTACCACGTTCCCCGCACCCTCTCCAGCAAAGGTCGCTGCGCTTCGTGTTTCCCTGGTGTAATCGGACTGGAGTAAGGTGCCAATATATGGCGAGTTTGACTGCAGTTTCTCTCGCTTTGGTGTTTCGTGTAGTGTGTGAGGCTCTATGGTAGATGTATCCCCATTCTTTGGATGACAAGGTCCTCCCAAGTTCAGCCTCCCAGCGCCGTTGACCAGGTGATTTAGCCTGGGAGGGTGAAGGGGCAAGCATTTTATAGAGTTCGGAGACGAGGCGCTTATCTGTGGTCTTAGTAAGCAGCCACTTCTCGAAGTCCGTCATGGGGCGGCCCACTAGGGTAATGACGTTCGGGTCTGTGAGCCAGTGTCGGAGCTGGAGGTATTGGAAGAAGTGGGGGTGTTCTATCCCGTATCCTTGTTTAATGTCGTCGAAGGAAAGGAATCCGTTCAGGTCAAAAAGATGTCCCGCAGCTCGGCACGCCGAGCCCCGCCATTGAGAAAATGCACCTGGGCCCTCACCTGGGGGGAAGTCAGGGTTGTCCAGAAGGGGAGTGAAAGGGGAAGGGAAAGTAGTCAGTCCGCGTTTGAGCGCTACCCGATTCCACACCTGTAGGGTCGTGCGAGTGATTGGGGACCGTGACATATATTTGGGCCTGTGGTGTTTGGCCAGGAATGGAACCCGCCACAGCGGCGTCTGAGCCATAGCTCTATCTTGGAAGAGCCATCTCTTCTCCGATTCGGGTCTGTACCACTCCACCAGGTACCGGAGTTGGGATGCCTGGAAGTACCGCGCCAAGTCCGGGATTCCGAGACCGCCCTCATCCATGCTCCTGTATGCAAGCAGTTTGTGAAGTCGGGCTCTCTTCCCCTCCCAAATAAAGCCAGACAGTAAGTCTTGTAAGGTTTTCAACGTGCCCGCAGGGGGCACAATGGGAATTGTTTGAAACAAATATAAAATCCGCGGCAGGACTGACATTTTTATAGCCGCCACCCTCCCCAGCAGAGAAAGAGGTTGTTTGGACCATCTCGCCAGGTCTGAGCGGATCCGGGTGACGAGAGTTGCGTAATTAGTGGAGACCGTGAGGTCGGTTGAGGGAGTCAGGGTGATACCTAGGTATGGTACCCGGTCGACCACCTGTAGGCCGCTGTGGTGACCCATTGTCGGCGCCTGCGGGCGCGCATTTTTGCCTAGAGGTAAGATGAGGGATTTTGCGATATTAATGCGGAAGCCTGAAACAGCCCCAAACGAGTCAAGTTCCTCCATGAAGGCAGGCACAGAAGTAGCAGGGCTGTGTAGAGTGGCTATGACATCGTCCGCGTATAAACTGATAGGATGGGGTTCGCGCCCGAAGTCGATGCCCTCTATCCTCGGGTTGTCGCGGACTCTCTGTGCTAGAGGCTCGATATACATCGCGAATAGGAGGGGGGAGAGGGGGCACCCCTGCCTGGTACCTCGTTGGATCTCAAACGGGGGCGAGCGCAGGCTCCCCAGGCGAACCGTGGCCTGTGGATGATGATAGCAGCCCGCTATGCGCGAGCAAAAACGGTCACTGAGACCGAACCGGCGGAGTACGAGTTGTAAATAATCCCAGTTCACGCGATCGAACGCTTTCTCCGCGTCGATGGCAAGAAGCGCAGAGTCCGAAGCTCGAGAATGCGTCTTGTCAATAAGGTGGAGCACCCGTTTAGTATTGTCTGCACACTGGCGGCCTGGAACAAAGCCAGATTGGTCTGGTTCCAAAAGACCAGGAAGGCACGGGCCAAGGCGGGCAGCAAGGATGCCTGAAAAAAGCTTCAGGTCTAGGTTCAGTAACGAGATTGGGCGGAACGCAGAGCAGTGCGTGGGTTTCTTCCCGGGTTTAGGAAGCACTACCACTTCAGCGGCTAGCATGTCCGGAGGTGTGGCAGCCGCCCCTTCGAAAGAGTTGAAGAGGCGAGCAAGCACCGGGGCCAAACGCCGATTGAAGAGCTTATAGAAGCCCGCTGAGAAGCCGTCCGGTCCTGGGGATTTAAGGGGGCGCAGTCGAGAGATGGCAGCTAAGACTTCTTCCTGGCTTATGGGGGCATCGAGAGCTTCCGCGGTAGATTCAGGGATCGCTGTGATAGCCACAGTATTTAGGTACGCTTCAATATCCCCGGACGGGACTTCCTCCCCCCCGTACAGGGAAGCGTAGTATGAACGAAACGCCTCGGCCACTTGGGCATCGTCTGTGAGCACTTCACCATTGGCGCCAACCAAAGAGGTGAGTTTGGCCCGTTGGGTCTTGGCCCTTAGAGCACTGGCCAGTAGACGCCCCGTTTTGTTCCCTCCGACATAATAAGTATGCCGTAGGCGGAGAGCCGCAAACTCCGCCCTGTCTGTATCCAGACTGGCGAGTTGGGCCCGAGCAGCTTTTAGCTGTTTCCACACTCGAGGGGCACACGTGCGACTATGTACCCGTTCCAGCTCCGCCACCCGCGCCGTAAGTTCCTCTCTCTTGCTTTTGCGGTCTTTAGCTTCCGCAGCCGAAATAGCTATGAGCTCGCCCCGCACGACCGATTTCAGAGCCCCCCAAAGAGCCGTCGCTGAGATTCCCGGTGTATCGTTGGTAGATAGGTAAGTGTCTATGCATTCCCCAATACGTTTAGTGACATCAGGGCGCTGTAGCAAGGGTTCGCGGAGGCGCCATGGGCCTCGAGGGCGACGGGGTGCGCGGAGAGCGAGGGAGAGTTCCACCGCGTCATGGTCAGTGAGGGCTGCGGGTGTGATGGTAATGTCCTCAAGGGTTGTAAGGAGGTCTGAAGAACCCAGGAAGTGATCAAGCCTGGCGTAGGTGTGGTGCACATGCGAGTAGAACGTGAATTGTGAGGCAGTCGGATGACGTGCCCTCCAGAGGTCTACCAAGCCCCTTTCGGATAGCCAATCATGCCCGGCAGTTGACAAGGCCCCAACGTCCCCGTAGCGGTGGCCAGACCGATCGGCATGTGTATCCATAACAATGTTAAAGTCCCCTACCCAGGAGTAGGGGTGTGTGTGGTGTCTGGAGGGCTTCGGAAATGGCGCCTTTTAAGAAGGCCTCTTGACCTGTGTTTGGAGCGTACAGGGTGCCGATCGTGAGCGTTGTGTCACCCACGGTGAGAGTGTATGCCAGGAGGCGGCCTTTGATTTCCCCCACCTTGTTACCCCCCCCCCCCCCCCCCCCCCTAAATGAGCTAGAGATTAGGATCGCAACCCCGGCATTCTTTGTTGGAAGGGAGGAAAAGAATTGTTGCGGGAAGGCTCGCGAGCGCATTCTGTGCCAGTCCTTCTGGAGGAGACGCGTCTCTTGTAGCAGGCAAATAGCGGCTTCAGAGTTTTCCAAGTAAGAGAGAACAGCTCTCCTCTTGATCGGGTTGTTGAGCCCCTTCACATTAAGCGTTATAATCTTAAGGGTGTTGTCTGTCATCGCGCAGGGGGGGTGTGATGCAGCGCTGGTTGGGCCATAGGCACGTCAAAGGAGCACGTGGCGGTTCTCGGTGAATAGTGTATGGTATGGTCCCTGTTTGTGTCTAGGTATGAGCCATTTGTGTGGGTGAATACTCCAAGTCGGCACATGCATCTTGGTGAGGGGTCTCTTCGTGCGAAAGCTGAAGTAGCGTGGCACACTGGTCCCCACCCTGGATCCCTCCCTAACCCAACATCCCTCCCAGAAACAGCCCGCAGCCACCAAAGTATGCAACGTAGCACATGCAAATAAGGACAGTAGTAGGCCGCGGCGTAATAACAAAACCCCAAACCCAGTTCCCCCCCACCCAAACCCAACAAAATGGAAACCTGTAGTCCCAATCCCGTCAAGGCACACAGGATTGTGGTTAAGAACAATGAAGGGGTCATTTCCGATGGCAGCTTCACCGGGCCCCCCGCCCGAACCGCCAGCCGTCAGGGCTGAGCGGGTGCGATACACAATCTCCAAAGCAAGAGTCCGTATCACTCTGGGGAAGAGGTCTCTCTGATCACCTCTGCCACCGCAGTCTCACGCTCCCGGGAAATGACAGAGGCATCGGGCCTGAAGCGCTGAGGAGGGGATCGTCTGCGGCTTACAGTCTGCCAACCCCCTCTGGAGGAGCCCTGCGAGCTCTTGAAAACCGGTTCAGCATCTACTTGGTCAAGACCCAGGAGATCACAAGTGTCTTTAAGAGATCGTAGCTGTTGTAGCCGTCCGTTCCATTTGAATATGATTCGAAAGGGATGCCCCCAAGAATATGAGATTTCTTTTCCCCGCAGGAAGTCCGTGACTGGCTTGAATTCCTTCCTTTTCTGGAGAGTCGTGGCGGAAAGATCTTGGTATAGGGCAATGGGATGGCCTCGAAACTGGATGGGCTGAGCTCTCCGGGCTTCCCGGAGGATCCGTTCTTTAAGCGGGAAGTCCGGAAGGAAGGCCAAGATGTCCGGCGGTGGGGCTGGGGCTCTGCGAGGCAGTCCTACGCGATGTGCCCTGTCAATGCGGATGTGGAAATCTTCTGCCTCTCCCAGAATGCTCCTGAAGAGGGCCTGCAGGTACGCGGTGACATCAGCCCCCTCGTCTTTCTGAGGGACCCCCCGGACCCGTATGTTCCGTCTGGAACGGTTTTCCAGGTCCTCCGTATGGGCCTGGAGGTCAAGGTGCTGGTCCGTGAGTCGCAGGACTTCTTGCTGGAGCAGTTCGATCTCGGAGCTCCTGGCTTGATCAGCCTCCTCGACTGCGACCACCCATTCGCCGAGGTCCTCCACATCCCGCCGGAGTTCCTTCACTTCCCCCGCCACCTCCTGTTGCAGGGATTTGAAATCGTCCCGTAGCGAGTTGAAGAGCGTCTCCAGAAAGGCTTTGGTGATGGGCATTTGGTCATCCGTGGTCGCCGATGATGCCTTCCCGGTCCCAGGGGACGGCGGGTCTTTGCCAAGCTTGGGCTGCGATTTAGCCAACAGTTCAGGGAGAGTTTGCGATCCCTTTTTGCCTCTTTGTCCTGCCATGGCGCGTGAGGGAATATGGCCCCGACAGGCAGTTGGATAGTGGAGCGCGTGTACTAAGAGGGACCAGTGAGGAGGCAGACGGGGAGTGGGGGGTATGGCAGTGTCCAGGCGGCTGTAGACGTCTGCGCACGGGCAGGGACCGATGTCTTCAGATGACCGCAAGCCCAGGGGGGGGGGGGGGGAGAGGCAAGGTGGTAGCCTCCGCCCGACCGGCGAGAGACCGCAATGAGTGGAGTGCGGCTCACCCCCCCAGAGAGGCGCTCCAAAGGTATCAGTTAGGATTCTGCAGTGGGGGCCCACAGGGATGTCCGTACGCCGGGGACTCGGTTGTGCCCCCCGAGCTCTTCCACTCCCTTCCCCACTCTCCTCACCTGTGGTGGGTCGGCGTGCTCAGGGACTCCTGTCGCCAGGCCAGGTCAGCTGTGTCGCCACGGGTTGCCGGAAAACCAGGGGGGCAGTGTCCAGGGCCCCTTCGGTTGCGGGGCCTGTCGGGGCTCAGGTCGGCTCTCGGCGAGAATTCCAGGCAGGTGGGGGAGTGAGCTAGGCCCGAAGCCGAGGCCTCGATTTGCACAGCCGCCGGGCCGCTCGCTGGGTTGTTTGGGCGGCAGCCTCCGCCTCAGGCGACGTGCGTGGCAGCCTGGAATGCAGTCGAGGAGCTCCGCTGCAGAAGGGGCGGGCCGGCGTCCTGCCGGAACTGCTGCCGGCCCGATGCACAGGCCCTCTCGCGGTACGCGAGTAGGCCAGAAGCCGGGGTCTTGCGTAGTCCGCCGCCGGATCAGGGCGGCCCGGGCAGAAGTGCTGGTGCAGCGGCAAGCCCCCAGGGCCCGAGCGGGCGGCAGCGGGGTTCAGCGAAGCCTCGCCGGATGTCCAGGAGTGTCCCCACCACACAGGGGGGCAGCGAGCCGCTGGTGGCCGCCAAAGGGACCCCCTCCGGTCCAGCTGCACAGCCGCTGCACAATGGCGCCAAATCCGGGTTCCGGCGGCTCTCTCGCAGCAGGCGCAATGGGCGTCCGTCTCTCGGTTGGCCGAGCACCGGCGGTTGATTCCTCCGACCTCCGGGTGCCAATGAACGGAGAATTGCGGCTATGTTAGGCGATATGGCGGGATCGGGCAGGGAGCTCCGGAGACCTGCGTCCGATCACGCCGCCATCTTAGACACGCCCCCTTGACTACTCTTTTATCAAATATGCCTGCCTTATTTGATAAATGCCCTGAGTGCTCTAGGAAAAAGGCAAAATCAGATCCTCACAGGGTGTGCATCCTGTGTCTGCCTTCTTCTCATGTTCCTGAGGAGTGTGATATCTGTCTACAGTTCCCTAAAATGACCTTGAAGGACAGGGAGAAGACCAGGCTCCAAGGTTTGGAGCAGAGAAGGCAGCAAGGACAAGGTGGGTCTGGGCATGAAGGGGCTCCTTCCTCTGCTCGTGCGCAGGCCTCTGGGGGCCTACCCAGTAAGGAAAAGGCCAGAAAATGCCACCGGTCTACGTCGATGGCCTCGACGTCGAAAGGAATGACCACAGTCTGTTCCCCGTCTCCCCAGGGCTCTGGGTCGAAGCGCCGTCGAGGGGACTGACGTCGAGACCTCCGACGAGGTCGACTTCGAGGACTGACTCGTCGTCGAGCCATTATTGACATAGAGAGGGGTCAAGACACCGGCGCTCGCCGTCGAGGCGACACCGCCGGTCACCGTCGATGTCGACACGTAAGTCAGCGGCGTCGAGACTAAGATCGGCGTCGAGATGGAGGTCGTCGACGCCGATGAGATCGCCGTCGTCGAGAAGACTATCGCTGTCGAGGCATCGACCGTCGACGTCGAAGCGACAGACATTGACGCCGAGCAGACGCTCGACGACGCCGAGCAGACGCTCGTCCACGCTCGTCCACGTCAAGGAGACGCTCGTCGACGTCGAAGGGACGCTCGGCGTCTAGGAGGAAGCCTAGACGTTCTAAGACCAGGACGGAGTCTTCGGCTTCAGCGAGCACACGGTCGCGGCGGCGCTGTCGCCCGTCTACGATGGGTAGGGCCTCAAGATCGCCCCCTCTGGACAGAAGAAGAAGAAAAGGAGAGTGGGACAGTGTCCGGGCGCCGAGTACTCTCAAGTTTACTCACCCTCCAAACCGAGGTCTCCTACACCTCCTCCTTTGCCCGTGGATCCTCCTCCGCGTACCCCGACTCCTCCTCCACAACCTCCTACTCCTCCTCCACAACCTCCTACTCCTCCACCGCCTCCGGTTCCTCCTCACCATCCTCCTCCGCCAAGGTCGGCCTCGCTACCTCGATTGCCGACTCCGCCTACGGGGCCTCCGCAACCTAGGCTCCCGGTTCGGCCTCCACAGCGCCCTCCTTTCCGGCCAGCGGAACGTCCTAGGCCGCTGAGGTCGAGGTCTCGCTCAAGACGGAGAGATAGGTCCAGGAGTCCCCGTCGCTCGTCTACGAGGTCCAGACGGCGCCGTAGGAGGACAGGTCTAGATCCCGCCACACGGATTCGTCCGGTGCCAGGGACTACTCGCCGACCCTGTCGGACTCCCCTCGGACGAGGGTGTCCCCGACCGACTACATTGTCTCCTTCCAGGAGGTGTTGCTGCGAGGTGCGGCGAAGCTGGGCATCACGCTCACGGTGCCCACGCCCTCGACGTCCGTCATCTTAGAGACCCTGCACAAGAAACCGTTGTCTCGCCCCTTGTTGCCGTTGGTGACTGGGCTGGTGGAACCTGCCATGGAGCTCTTCCTCACCCCAGCAGTTACGAAATCGGCGCTTTCCAGGCTGCATAAGAAGTATCGGGCCCCTGACTCGGATCCTGCGTTTCTTCGCTTGGACCCTGCGCCCGACTCCGTGATTGTGACGGCGGCGAGGAAGCAACACGCCACCACCCCGTCATCGACAGTGCCTCCTGACAAGGAGAGCCGCTGGATGGATTCGGCAGGCAGGAAGGTCTGCGGGACGGCATCCACGTCTATGAAGGCCGCAAGTGCCTCGGCCTTGTTGGGACGTTTATGATCGGTCCCTCTGGGAGTCCCTTACACGGTTCGTGGAACTCCCTCCCCGGGAGAACAGGGAGGATTTCCAAGAAATCCTTAATGAAGGGCTGATGGTCTCCAACCAGGTGATCAGTTCGGCTGCGGATTCCTCCCTCCTGGCAGCGCATGGATACTGCCACGGGGTCAACCTGAGGCGCCACGCCTGGCTGCGTCTGACGTCCTTGAAGCGCGAGGCGCAGCAGAGAGTTGCCAATCTACCCTTCTCGGGTGAGACCCTCTTTGGAAAATATGCGGATGAGGAGATGGCCCGCATGAAGGCGGAGGCGGAGACATTAACGGATGCCGGATTGGAGAAGCCGAAGGAACAGAAGAAGACCCTCCGCTCGTTCCAAAGACGGTACGGGGCGCAAGGTAGAGGGCAAGGTCGACAGGCTGGGCAACAGCAGCAGTTCCAGCGGCGCCCGTTCCAAAAGCGCCAGAGGGGCGGTGGTGGTCAGCAGGCCTCATCAGAGACCAAAGACACTGCTGGGTCTAGGCCCTGAGGTGCTTCTTCCCCCTCATCCCTTACCCGCTCCGGTGTGGGGGGGGAAGTATCCAACATTACCTGGCAGAGTGGAGAAACATTACTCAAGACAAGTGGGTGCTGAATATTGTTTGCAATGGATACAGTCTTCGGTTCACCAGTCCGCCTCCAGCGATCCCACCGGTCAGCTCGCAGTTCCGGCTGCGCGAGCTCCAGGCGGAGGCCGATACCCTGTTAAGAAAAAGGGCGATAGAAGACGTCCCTCTGTCTCAAAGGGGAAAGGGCCTTTACTCGCGCTTCTTCCTAGTCCAGAAGAAGGACAAGAACGAGTTCAGACCCATTCTGGATTTGCGACAAGCAAACAAGTGGATTCGCAGGGAAAAGTTTCGAATGCTGTCTTTGCACCAGATTTATCCTCCGCTGCAGAGAGGAGACTGGCTGTGTGCGATAGATCTGCAAGATGCGTACTTCCATGTGCCCATTGCACGGAAACATCGGAAGTTCCTGCGCTTCCTCGTCGGCGCCAATCACTATCAGTACACCGTACTACCGTTTAGACTGAAGTCTGCACCCTGGACTTTTTCGAAATGCATGGCTGTGGTAGCTGCGCACCTGAGAAAGAACAAGGCGTTTGTCTATTTGTACATGGACGACTGGTTGATCAAAGCCTCCACCTTCCTGGAAGCACAGTTGCACTTCAACAGGATGGCCAGCCTGTTGAACAGTCTGGGTTGCACATGAATCTGACTAAGTCAGTCCCGATTCCTGTACAGTGCCTGCAGTACTTGGGAGCCTCCGTCAATACGCTGTCGGCAAGCGTGTCTCTTTCGGAGGAGAGACGCTTATCCATCCTTAGGAAGGCTCAGGCTCTCATAGCTGCTCCATCTACAACAATGAGGACGGTGTCTTCTCTACTGGGATCGATGGCCTCTTGTATCTTCCTCACTCCGCACGCACGCGCACCTACACATGAGGCCGTTACAGGATGTTTGTCGGACCAGTGGGACCAGAGGAAAGGGTGTTGGGACGACCGGATTCAGTTGTCTATTCATGCCCAACAGTCCCTGAGATGGAGGTGCTCGGCAGAGATTCTCCTCAGAGAGGTTCCTTTCCACAAGGACATCCCGACTCAGACTATCGTGACGGATGCGTCTCTCCAGGGCTGGGGAGCGCATTCAGACCATCTACAGATCCAGGGAACGTGGTCTCCGGCGGAGTCCACGTATCACATCAATTTCCTGGAACTCAGAGCGGTTCACTTGGCACTGAAGGCCTTTCATCCGTCCTTCCAGACCAACTCCTTGCTTGTGCAGATGGACAATATGACCACGATGTATTACCTCAACAAGCAGGGAGGCTCAAGATCACGCGCACTGTCACAGGAGGCGTAGGCGATCTAGCACTGGCTTGTAGCCAGAGGACTGACGATAACGGCAACTCATCTGCCCGGTGTGCAGAATGTTCAGGCGGACGCCCTCAGCAGGGTGCTTCAAGAAAACCACGAGTGGGTCATAAACGACGAGGTGCTCGATGACATCTCCGCCATGTGGGGCACTCCAGACGTGGATCTGTTCGCCACCGCCGAAAACAGCAAATGCCGTGACTTCGCCTCGAGGTATTACCAACCGGGGACCCTGGGGAACGCGTTATGTATCAGCTGGTCGAACAGCTTTCTGTACGCTTTTCCACCCATTCCCCTGATTTCGGCGGTTCTCATCAAGCTGGCCCAGTCATGGCCACGGATGATCTTCATTGCTCCGGAATGACCCAGGCAGTGGTGGTTCACGGACCTGCTTCACCGGTCAATCCTGCCTCATCGGCGGCTGCCGGGTCGGCCGGACCTTCTCACGAAGTTCGGGGGGCAGATGGTGCACCCCAACCTCTCATCGTTGAGTTTGGCGGCAGGGCTCCTGAGATAGTGCAATAAGGCCACTTGAATCTTCCTGTGGATTGCAAAGACATATTGAAGGAGGCTAAGAGGCCATCAACTAGGACCTCTTATGCTTACAAATGGAAGAGATTCTGCATCTGGTGCATGTCTAAGAACTATGATCCAACGACCTGCAAGGAGGATGTTATCCTTCTGTACCTTCTGAATCTAGCTCAGTCTGGCCTTAATTTTCATTCCATTAAGGTTCATCTAGCTGCATTGACTGCTTACAGAAAATGCCCTTCACAGACATCCTTCTTCAAGATTCCTGTGATTAAGGATTTTTGGAAGGGTTGAAGAAGGTGTTCCCTCCTGTTCGGTTTCCTTCGCCTTCATGGGAGCTGAATGTGGTGCTGTCCAGGCTGATGAAGGAACCCTTCGAGCCTATTCATAAGGCTTCACTGCAGCACCTGTCTTGGAAGGCGGCTTTCCTGGTGGCCATTACATCGGCCCGCAGGGTGAGTGAAATTCAGGCATTGTGTTGCCAAGAACCTTATACTGTATTTCATGCTGCTAAGTTTGTTATGCGTACTCACCCTAAGTTCCTTCCCAAGCTGATTTCTGATTTTCATGTTAATCAGACTATAACTTTACCAACATTTTTCCAGAATCCTTCCACTCCAGCGGAACGGTCTTTACATTCCCTGGATGTCAGAAGGGTGTTGAAATTCTATCTGGATAAGACCAAGGATATTCGTAGGTCCGACCAGCTGTTTGTCAACTATGGGTCGGTTAGGACTGGTCTGGCTACTTCGAAACAGTCCATCTCTAGGTGGATTGTGTCATGTATCCAGCTCTGTTATCAGAAAGCGAATAAGACCTTAGGGGGTAAGCCTAAGGCTCATTCTACCAGGAGCAAAGCAGCTACAACAGCTTTGCTTCGAAATGTTCCCATTGCAGAGATCTGCAGGGCGGCCACTTGGAAGTCGGTCCACACCTTTGCTAAGCACTACTGTCTGGACTCAGATGCCAGAGCAGATGCTCAGGTTGGGCAGGCTTCGCTGCAGAATCTGTTCGCACAATAGTGGTGTTGTCTTTATTTCTCCACCGCCGGATTGTATTTGGATGGGCTTGCCATTCTATTCACTAGATTATGACTATACACAGAGATCTCCTACTACAGAAGGAGTAGTTTCTTACCTGTAACTCCAGTTCTGTAGTAGGGGTATCTCTGTTATAGTCATAAGCGCCCGCCCTCCTCCCCGGTGGAGAAAATGGTACTGTGATGTATGCTACAGGCCTTGCTTTATGCACCTTCAAAAAGAACTGAAAGTAAAAGGAAGGGGCTGAGCATGCTGGGATACCGAGGGTCTCCAGAGAGTTCCTTAAAGGCACGGTATCCCTTTTCCAGACACATAATGGCAGCCTATGGAGGCTTGTCTGTCCCTACCTTCCTCTCTATCATTCCAAGGATTTGGTGAGGGGAGGAAAGTTTATCTTTGGGTGAAACTTGACAGATTGGGTTAAATGTGTTTTTGAGTCCACGCACATGGGCGGGACTATTCACTAGATTATGACTATAACGGATATGCCCATACTACAGAACTGGAGTTACAGGTAAGAAACTACTCCTTACGGTCTCTATGGTAAGAAGTAGTGTCCATTTTTCCTTAATCCTAGTTTCACATAAACATTACTTCTATATCCATCCGTGTTTTGCATGCCATTTTATTCGTTGGTTAATTCCTGCTGCAGCAGCAAAGAGTTGATTGTGTTAATAAGGCAACATTAGTAACTGCGCCTTACCTTTTCGAGTCCTCAGTTTGCAACCCGGCTGACTTAAAGAACTTTCAAGATCTACAAGTTGTTGGTTAGTCATAGACTTGTTCTAGAGTTTTCCTGAGCACGTAGCGCATATGGGCCTGGCCTTTGGACCCTGCCAACCCTGAAGTCCTCATTGTAGTCTGAGAGCATAGTAAGCCGGTGGATGCTGGGAATGCAAGCCAAAGAATTTCCAGGGATACAATTTTACATTGAAAGTCAGGAATACCTGCCTGAGACAACTGCTCCATTTACGAAGCAACTTGGAAGTGGCTCAGCACCATGACTGACTCATGATGTAGAGACCTGGGCAAGGGTATTTGTTTCCTGCTGCAAGTCAATAAATCCTCATTCCCACTTCAGTCTTTCCTATGTTCTTGAAGTCTGATTGACCTGCGATGCACGTTCTGTGCTCATACTGCATCTTGCTGTTTGAGGAATCTAGAGAATTACTGTGCTTTATGCTTTCTTTAACCTCACATTTAGGGCGTTTTGTGAAAGCGTAAATTCTCTTGTCGATTAGCTGTTGTGGTGATCTGAGTAGCTGATGGCTTAGTCGTGAGAAGTATGAAAAAATGTGCTGTGGATTTTGAGCTGACTTGGCACTAAATTGTGTAAATCACATCATAAAGATTTTGTTTTACCTGCTGTTCTCTATCATGCTGGAACCCCTTGCTTGCATAATACGCTAGCGGCACTGAGAGACCGCTCTTAATTTCAGTTGGCATATCTCTCTGTGCCGACGATATGGTGCTTTTTATCAGAGAGCCTCAGCGTAATCCAGCGTCGGTTATGCGCGAATACATCAGAATTGGCCTTTTCTCTGGACTCTCCAGTAACTGGGATAAATCTGTGATCCTACCTCTGACCTCGATCACGTGCCCCCCTAGTCTGGAATATCCACTGGTGTGGTCTATTGACCCAGTAAAGTATTTGGGAACCTGGGTTCATCGTGACCCCGTGATAAAAGAAAATTCTGGGAGGGCGTGTGTTGCTCTGGAGCAACAAGTGGACAGATGGACGGCGCTGCCCCTATCGCTAGCAGATTGCATCCCCATTTTAAAAATGATGGTATTATCGCGATTTTTGTATCTCTTCTGCAACATTCCTATAACATTGACTAAACATTTTTCCAACTCTGTGCGATCCACACTAGTCCGCTTGATATGGGGAGGAGAACATGCCAGGTTGGGCTGGAACACAGTTATGCTGGATTACGCCAAAGTGGGTTTTGCGTGCCAGATCCATATATGTATTATCTGTGTGCCCAGATGCAATACGCGCACTACTGGTACAACCGCCATGCCTTCACTCCTCATGTGGCTGTGGAAGATGGGTATGCACACCCACACCCGATCCCGCTATATGGCATACTTAAACACTCGTGGAGAGGCACGCCAAAGCATGAGAAACTGGATCAATACCACTATTGCTGCATGGCAGTCCATTGTTAAACTTGCGGCAAAGCTCCCGATTTATGCCCCAGCGCTGCCTCTGGCGCACCATGCAGCTCTGCCAGTAACACAGGAAGAGGGCCCGATGCGATCTCTAAACGAGGCCTGTATTGGTAAAATAAAACCAAAGGAAATGATGGACGGAGCATTGACAATACAAGCACTCGCCCCCAGTCAACTGATCTGGGTTTAATCCATCACCATTCTTTAGCCCACTCTGCCACCCCAGTTCAGACATGGCCATATGCAAATCAGTCTGACCCTGTGCCTCCAGCCCGAACCGCCAAGCCACGTCTTCCCTGGACCGGAAACAAGCTTCCCAGGACCAGTTTCTGGCATTGCAGCCGTCCTCAGCCGGGCTTGCTTGAATCCAGTGGCAAAGTGAGCAAGGCACAGGGGTCAGGCTGATTTGCATATGGCCATGTCTGAACTGGGGTGGCGAAGTGAGCTAAAGAACGGTGATGGATTAAACCCAGATCAGTTGACTGGGGGTGAGTGTTTGTATTGTCAACGCTCCGTCCATCACCACCTTTGGTTTTTCTCTGTATTGGTAAAATGCAAGACATCTACCCCAATGGGAGCTTTTATACATCTGAGGAGCTTCAATATATTCGGATCCCAACACTGTTATTCCACTTGACTTTACACAGATTGAAGCTTGCTATAAAATCACATTATACCACATTCCCTGCCGAACCACCCTCATGGAACTCTCTACAATTGTTATTGGGTGCGCTTCACGTCGCAAGCTAGTCACCATGTTGTATAGAGTGGTGTGAGACGAGAAGGTCACTGCTGACGTTAAAAGTCTTGCACGCTGGAATGATAGGCTTACTCCTCCGCTGCTACAAACCGAATAGGAGCACGTTTGCAATCTCACTGGCACCCTCACGCCCAATGGTAATCTATGGATTATCCATTTTAAATATCTCCACCAAGTGTACCACATGACCCTTAAATTACACAGGTTTGGCCTCCTGGATAACAGCGGGTGCAAAAGATGCGGCCAGATGGACACAGATTTCTGGCATCCGGCGTGGGACTGCAGGCTAATGTTTCAGTATTAGGAAGAAGTAGTACGGAGTATTCAGTATATGTCTGGAGTTCTTTTGCAATGTACACCACAGATTTGTTTGTTATGCTACCTACCTCAAGTAAAAGGGCCTATGGGAAGATTTGTAAGAATTGCATTACTGATGGCAAAACATCAGGTGGCTTTGACATGGAAGCGCACTCTAGCCCCGCACCTGGACCAGTGGGTTAGGGATCTGGAGTATTGTAAGGAAAACTTTGGGAACCTTTGCGTCAATACCGGCAATCGCAAGCTCAAGACAGTCACTGAATGCTAATCTCTGTTGTCAATATGTATGTATATTCTATAGCATGAAAATGTCAACATGTTTTACCAGCAACCCACGACAGGATATAATGAGTGATCGGTCAATCATATGATGTTTGTTGTTTGTTTGATGTTTGTACTGCCTTCCGTGACAGTGTTTCTGTCCATGATGTCCTGAAATCTAATAAAAAGAATTGAACAACTGTCCTTTAACACCTTCTCAGGGATAATAAGCGCTATGTAAACAAAATGATAATAAAGACTTTGTTTTACAAGGGTGGTCATAACAATTTAACCCTAGCGCTTTGAACAAGGTTCTTTTTTTTTTTTTTTTTTTTTTTACAACAAATTTTATTGATTGATCAGGTAAAGGCATATACACAGCTCTCCACAGTCAGGATATCACTGCCAAATATCAACACATTTATTAACGTCTCGCAAACCCAATCAAAAAGAAAAGGAACGATCCCCCTATCCCCCCCCCACCTCCCACAGCCACCCAACAGCCCACCTACCCACCCCTTATCCCTCCCTAATCCAGTGCACGTGATCACAGTGAGCCTCCAGTAACTGTTTGTATTAAGCTAGGCACCATGCGCCTCCCTAGGCCTGAAGTCCAACATCCAAATCTGGACCATCCTCAGGTTCTGCTGGAGGCTCCAGAGTTAAACCCCTATATTCGGCCCACCTTTTCCAAATTTTGTAATGTTTTCGGGGGCATCCTCTGGCCTCAAACACTGGGCGCTCCAGCCCCATAAAATAGTCCCGCCCTGCCTTCCATACGTTCAGTGGGGGGGCTCGCTCATTCTTCCATGCTCGTGCCAAGTCCCGTTTGGCCACCACCAAACCCAGCAATAAGAGGTGGCGTTTGTAAACATTCCCTCCCACGCCCTCCAGCACATGGAGAAGGCCCAATCGATGAGTACGGGGAAGATCCCATCCCAGCACCTCCGACAGACAGCTCCATACACCATTCCAGAACCTGGTCAGGCCAGCACAAGACCACACAGTATGCAGCAGAGTACCCATCTCAGCTCCACATCGCAGACACTCCGGGGATGCAATCAGGCCTGCTTTCCACAGCCGCTCCCGTGTATAGTAAGCCCTATGCAAATATTTAAATTGGACTAACCTGAGTCGTACCGCAATAGCAGTCCCACGCGGGGACTCCAATGCCTCCCTCCAATCATCCTCATCCAGGGGTCCGACGTCCCTTTCCCAGGCCTCCTTTAATGGAAGCAGGGAGGAGGAACAGTGAGTGACTAGTGTTTGGTAAATACGGGACACCTTCTTATCCCCAAGGTCTCCCATGAAAACTTTCGCTTCCATGGGGCTGAACTCCGGCAGCGACTCCAAACCTACTAAGCTAGGCGCGAGTGCGTGACGAAACTGCAGGTATCTGAAGAATTGGGTTTTGGGCATATGGAATTCGTCCCTAAGCTCCTGGAATGACTTGAGGGCTACCCCGGTCATAACATTTCCCAGCGAGGAGATACCAATAGAATCCCATCCGCCAAACCCCGCTAGCGAGGCCAATGCGGGGAGTCGCCCGTTATTCCACAACGGGGTCTCTGCCGTCAATCTACCCCACCAGCCCATGCGACGCAGCGCCTGTCGCCAAATCGCAAAAACCACTTGTGTGGCACTTGGCAGCCGCCTCCGTAGTCTGGCCGAGTATAAGATCGTGTGCAGCGTGTTGTCACCCATCAGCGAGAGCTCTAGGGCGTAAGCCGGGTCTCCTCCATCTCCGTACCACCATTCATTCAGCACTAACAAATGGGAGGCCTGATAATACGACAGTACATCCGACGTAGCAAGACCACCACAATATGTGGACAGGGAGCAGGTACGCAGCGCCACTCTGGCGGCACCCCCAGCCCACAAGAAGCGGCCCAGGACAGAATTGACTTGCCGGAACCACTGAGGTGCGATCCGGTGCGGATGATTCTGCAGCTGATATAAGAGGCGCGGAAGTGCGACCATTTTAAAGATCGCAGACCTACCATATATGGTAAGAGGCATCCGGGACCACGTTTTAATGTCCGACTGGACCCTCTCCCATACTGGTATCACATTGCGCTGCCATGAGATCGCCGCGGACTCGGACAGGAACACGCCAAGATACATCATGCCCCCGGCCGCCACCTGCAAGGCCGACGCCCAAGAGCCCGCACCCTTCACCCAGCACCCATAGGGTGGATTTACGCGGGTTAAGATAGAGGCCCGATACCTCGCCAAATATGCGCATGATTTCGAACACTCGGGAGCCCGATCTGCTCAAGTCCGTGAGGAAGAAGAGGACGTGGTCCGCATAGAGTGCGATGCTGTCCGCAAGTCCCCCATCCCACACGAAGCCCCGAAGCAGCTCGTTGATGCGTACCCAAGAGGCCAGGGGCTCCATGGCTAGCGCAAACAAGTAGGAGGACAGCGGGCAACCCTGACGGGTCCCCCGATCGATTGGAAACCTCTCTGAAACCGCTCCGGAGACACGCACGGACGCCGTAATGTCAGTATATAGCAGTTTGAGATACTAAATAAACACCGGGCCTAGGTTAAGATGAGGCAGGAGCGCAAATAGGTAGGTCCAACTCACAGAATCAAATGCCCTATCGATATCTGCCAACAGTAGGGCTGCCCGCTCCCCGGTGGCCCCCATTGCGTCCACTGCCGCCTGCGCCCGTCTAATATTGTGCCGCGTTGCCCTGTGCGGCATAAAGCCAGCCTGGTCAGGGTGGACCAGATCGGCCACGTAGGGGAGAAGACGATTCGCCAACGCCTTTGCCAGCAATTTAGCTTCAATGTTAAGCAAGGATATAGGGCGATACGAGTCATGTCGGTCAGGCGGCCTACCCGGTTTCTGAAAAACCACCACTTCAGCGTGGCGCCAGTCAGCTGGCAGCCGACCCAGCTCCCGCGCTGCCTCCAGCACAGTCCTTTAGTGAGACCCCAATTGGAGTTGGAATTTCTTGTAGAATTCACACGGGAAGCCGCTCGGCCCGGGTGCCTTCCCTGTGTTGAGCTGCCCCAGCGCATCACCCAGCTCCTCTACCGTAAGAGGGAGGTCCAATGCTGCTCGCGACTCATCGGAAACTGCCTTCGGGGGCAGGTCGGCAATAAATTCATCGACCGCATCGGCCGGAAGGCAATCCTGCGGCGCATATTGCCCCGCATAATATCGGGCAAAACTAGTCGCCAATTCTACCGGGTCTGTTATCGTGACACCGTCCCCATCCGTGAGCCCCGGCAGCGTAAGTGGCTGCAGGGTACGCTGGCACAACCTATGGAGCATAGTACAGGATTTGTCTCCCCACTGATATATCCTACTTCGCGTGGCCAGCCACGCCTGTCGGGCCTCATCCATCAACGGGGACGCATAGGACTGTTGCGCCTGCAGGAGCAGCCGCACCGCCACATCGTCTCCCTCTCTCTGGCATCGCCGCTCAAGAACTTCCACACGCGCCGCGGCTGCAACTATGGCCTCCCGACGTCTGCGACGGGCCGCCACACACCACGCTATGTCGATTCCCCTCAATGTGGGCTTCATGGCTTCCCAGACCACCGTCGCATCCATGTCCGCCACAAGGTTTTCCTGCCAGTACTGGGCAATCGCACCCCGCATGTGATGTACATATTCAGCTTGCTGAAGATGCCATGAAGACATCCTCCACTGAAACGGTTGTCTCTTCCTATGCAGTTCAATATCCACGGCCACCGGGGAGTGGTCAGACAACCCTCTAGGCAAGATACCTGCCTCTCGCACCCTACTCAGAAACGCACAGGGCACAAAGACATAATCAAGTCGCGAGAAGGAACCGTGCACAGCAGAAACATAGGTATACTCTCGGGCCTTAGCATGCATGTGTCTCCAAACATCTGCCCAGCCCTTCCACCATCGCATTCAGCCGGGTAGGGGTAGCAGCAGTCAGTGTCCCCCGTGGTCTCCGACGGTCCATATACACATCCATCACATCATTCCAATCTCCTCCCAGTACTGCCAGGGACTCCGGGATTTCCGCCCACACCGCAAACAACCTCTCGGCCAGGGACCACTGCAACGGGGGAGGGGCATATATACACCCAAACACAACGGATTCCGTACCCACCATTCCCTTCACAATGACGTATCGACCCTGCGGGTCTATCCACTGTCGCTCATGAATGTAAGCCAACCTGCGATGGACCAAGATGGCGACCCCCCTGGAGCCCCTGGAAAACCCAGCGTGAAACACCTGTTGGTAACCAAATCGCTGCAGGCTAAGCACCTTCGTCCCCATCATGTGCGTCTCTTGTAGCAGTAGGACATCTGCCGCTTCCCTCTTCCCCCACCGCAAAATCGCCCCCCTCTTAATTTTATCCAGCATCCCCCTAACATTCCAGCTCAGTATGCGCATGGACTCCCTGGGGAGCCCCGCAGTTGAGGCATCAGCCATGATCCAATGGGACACAACACAAAAGCACCCAGCAACAGGCCCGGGTGCACAGCACAGTCAGTAGCAAGGCATTAGAAATCACGTGCACCCCCCACCAACCCCCCCAGAACATTCCCCTCAACTCCCTGTCCCCTTTCCCCTGCCACCCACCCCTATACCTCATAGAACTCTGAAGTATCTGTCGCGGCATGGGCAACCTCGGGCCCAAAACAGAGCGCCCAAGGCCAACCATACCAATGGATCCCAACTACCCACTCAACCAAAAAGAACCCCCCCCGCCAATTCCCACTTGTGTAGGAGGCAAGTAGCCCCTGTATAAAAGCTCCCCGAACCCCACCCCGCAGCCCCACACAATCACAAGTACGTAGAGCGAACAGTTTCTATATACTTAGTCTTCAATTGTCCGATCGGCAAGGCACAGCCATTCGACTCCTCCCAACGGGATCCTGTGACCTCAGCAGACAAACTCGCCCCTCTGATGTTCCTCAATGATCCTTTCCGGAATGGTCAGTCAGTAGGCGCCCCGTCCTGTTTTCCACTGCGAGAAGAGGAGCGCTTCCGCGATCTAGATCTCCTGTTCCTCTTGCCCCGGACACTCTGGTCACCCCGCTCCTGCGATGAGCCCCTCGACTGACCCGGGTCCAGGCCCGGTTGGGCATGCGGCCGGACCCTCACCGTCTCATCCGTCCATTTGAAGACCTCCGGGGTATCAAAGAAGTGGGTCCGTGACTGGAATACCACCCGTAGGCGGGCCGGATATAGTAAGGAATACTGGATCTCCAGACCTCGTAGTTTCGCCTTGGCAGCTATAAATGAGTGTCGTTGCTGTTGCACTATTCTGGTATAGTCCGGAAAGATCATGATCTTCTGGTTCTCAAATAGAAGGGAGTCCTTTGCCCTCGCCTCTCGTAAGATAGTGTCTGTTGTGGAAATTCAGAATCTTCGCTATCACCGGCCTGGGCCGCTCCCCGGCAGGTGGCTTCTGCGTCAGGGCTCTATGTGCACGCTCTATTACAAAACAGCGCGATAGAACATCTGCAGGGAGCCAGCTCTCCAGCCACTGGGACAAGAAGCGTTCCATATTCCCCTTCTCACATCCTTCGGGAAAACCCACAAAGCGAAGCTTATTCCTGCGCGCCCGCCCTTCGGCATCCTCCACTCGGAGCGCAAGGCCTTTTTGAATGTTTTCCATCGCCGCCACTTTCTACTTTAGGGTCCCCACGTCGTCCTCCACACTCGATATTCTAGATTCCGCCTCTGTGATACGGGTCACTGCATTGCGCAGGTACTGACGCAGCAGGGTCACATCGGCCCCTACCGCTCCTATCTTGGCGTCCAGCATGTCCCTGGATTGAGTGATCACCGCCATGAGCGCTGCGTTGTCCGGCCCTGCCCCCTGACCGCCTCCAGATGCCCCGGGACCCCCACTCGGCCCGGTGAATTTATCAATGGGCCCCTGCTTGGCGGGCCCGCTGCCCCCTACGCCCCTGGTCATGTTTGAGGTGCACCAGTAGGCTGTCCTCTTCAGTCCGTTAGCAAGTTGCCGCAGCTCAGACACCCCGCACCACCGATAGTGACCAAGGCTACTCCACGCTAAAGTCTCTCCTGCCCCCAGGTACACGACTCCTCCACACTGTCGTCCTCTTTTGTTTAGGGGCACCCCAGGCCCTTATGCAGTTCTGCCCTCCAGTCTAAGGTACACAGCGTGGTCTCGGCCGGGCCTTGTCCCTTCACTTCAATACCCCTGGTCCGGACGCTGCTCTACAGGGGGGCCTCGTGGCAACACTCCAGGCCTCTCAGCGACCGGCGGCAGGCCCTGGACTGCAGGGGCCCCTTCACTGCACAGTCCAATCGTCTGGGGTAGCCCTCGGGCACAGCAGCTGTGGGCCGCAGCCCCCCTTCCCCCCACGTCCACACACACAGTGGGGGCCCCAGGAATCACTCACTTTTCTCTCGTCGCCGCCACCGTCACCGTTGCAGGGCTCCCCAGGACTCGGGTGCTACACCCGCAAGAGCTTCAGGCTATCCACCGGCCCGGGGTCCAAGGAAGCGCGGCAGCGCTATGCCAGGCACATTGGGCAGGGTCGCCCCTGGGGGCCACAGCGCCGCTGGTCTCTCCACCTCGCCGCCCAGGCCGCCGCCGGGCACCACCACTGGCAGCCGGGGACCACCAAACTCGAGGTCCCGGTCTCTTGGTCTCCGTGTAGGCCGCAGCTCTCCTCGGATGTCTCCGCTGCACTGGCCGTCACACCTGCAGTAGGGGGTAACGCAGATTTAATGCTTGCGGCTCTGCCGCCGATCAGGGGCACAGGGCCAGGACCATAGGTCAGCGCAGCGGGCCCGCGCCAGGATCTCCCGTCCGGGAGTCGCCAAAATTGAGGCCCCGGCCGCACTCGCCGGGACCAGGCCGCAGGCCGCCTCCGCCGCCATCACCACTCCGGAGGGCCCGGGAGCTCCACACACTGCACCGGAAGGCACCCCCTGCTGTCCGCCACTATTACCACGCGTGTGGGCTGCAGTTCGGGTCCGGGAGCCAGGATAATTCGTCGGATGGATGTCGGGCTGGTGGGAGCTCTAGAAGGCTGCGTCCACCATCTTCGCCCACGAACAAGGTTCTTTTTAATACTATTTCAAAAAGTTACTTTAGTGCTTCAAAACTGCATCACCCATCTCCAAATATGCAAATCTAGGGTTGCCAATCACTTGTTTCCTGGATTATCCCTACCATAGTACAACTTCACTTCAAATTCTTTTGAGTTTTGTACCCAGCAAGCTCTGCCAAGTCCTCACCCCCTTCTTCCCAAGAAGCCAAATTTGGACCAAGACGTAATCGTGTGCTGAACTGTCCTTTTCTTTTGATACCTTCAGCTTACTGAGCAGTTCCAAATTGAACTTTCGTTTCTGCTATGGCATGAACATTACCATCTTACCTTTAGCTTGGAACATCGCATTGCCTGAGACTAGGCAGGTAGGCAGGTCGGCAGGCCGGCAGGCAGGCAGGCAGGCAGGCAGGCAGGCCGGCCGGCCGGCCCTGCCCTTACATATTCGTGGCTTCTGACATGATGATATCATTGTTAGTAATACTTATCTGTGAATGACTGGGTACCTCATTTCCTTTTCAAATCTACACACTAAGTACCAAATCATATTCTTTACATCCACAAACAAACGTGCATTACGAATTGCCATGTGTAAGTATTCCGCCATTAGTCTGTGTTTTCATGAAGCTTCTGCAATGACTACATGGCCTGGCTGGCTCAAATTTTATGCCGCTCAAGCACACAGTTTATGTAATTTGTTCCACAAGTTAACATTGCTGGAAATGTTGCCTTCTCCCATTTAAGGCTTTTTTCTGTTCATCTCAGGCTGGCACTTTCCTGGATCTTTAAAATCATAGCATCGTTTAAAACAACACACACTTAATTTTTTAACGGCTTTTGTATTTATTCGGTCATAACAATGACCATAAACACACATATTTAAAAACACATGTATATCATATAATTTTTCAAATTCGAAGATTATTGTGATAACTTCACACATCAATTTAAAACTAATTTAAAACCTCAATGAATAAAATTGTTGTATGCATTTAAGAAATAGTAAAACATTACTTTATGAGCACATGGGGTGACTGGCATTCTTTTAAAACTATTAACAATCTCATCAGGGATACAAAATAAATATTCTTATGAAGCATACCTCCTCCTCAATTTTATTGCAGGCAAGATAGAATTTAGGACAGTGAAACAAATTGTAGGAAAATGTAGACATTTTTAAAAAATCATCCTCTCGGTGCGATGTAAAGTGTTTGTGCTTTAAAAGTGGTTGTAAGAAGTGTCTTCTCAAGCTGCTATATAAAGTGCTTAAGAGTATAAGTGCACTGTCATTTGAGGTGAGGAATTATGACATGGCCAGCCCGGAAGAGATTCAAACCAGGAACCACATTTAGGCATAGCAACCAAATAATGGATTGACTGTAACCTGAGCCTCTTTGAATATCTGTGTTCTGGTTTTCCCAGCTACGTTGAATCCTGCTCTAACCTAGGCGTTATAGAAATTGGCTAGTATTTTGCTTTTTGTTTGCCTACTTTGGCCAAAAACGGAGTGACCTGAATGGGCAGAGAGTTACCCTCTGAATCTGAAGGAATATGGAAGGGGGCTAGGAGGGTAATTTCTAACAATTAGAGTGTCAAGTCCTGCTTTAATGTCACATCCTGCTTGCCTGGTCTGCTTAGGTTTTTCACATGACACTTGTGGTGCTTGTCAAATTTAGCTGACAGTTGGCCAGGGTTCTTCTGTCTCCCAACCAGGCAGACCTCAATCCCAGTGGGCCTCTTTTGATACTACAGCGTCACAGCCTGTTTGACTGGTCTCTTGGGTTTATATATAAGATTTGGGTACACTTAAAATGAGGGAAAAGTAATGCTACTGTCTGGTTGCTGAAAGCTCATCTTTATTATTGCAGAGTTCTGTGATCTTAAAAATGCTCAACATGGATAGGGTTAAGGCCTGGGTAACTTTACCCCTGTTGATGAGGGTGACCCCATGTGTCATTTCCTTCCACTGGCTCGTGCCAGGCATAAATAAGGCACCTCCAGGCACGCAATCCAGAACGCTCCTGGACCTGTTGAAGATCGAAGAGAACTGAACTTGCTGTTTGAGACCTGAGAAGAGCTATAAAGGATTGGACCTTCTCATCCTCTTGTACCCAGAAAAAATAAGTAATTTCCTAGGGGTAATAAGGCTAACCTGCTCAAGTAACAGGTGTACAACAAGCCCTTTACTACAACTGACCTGTAGCCTCTAACTGCCTCCCCTGGTGGACGTATGGGACTTTAGAAGTAGAGTCCTGTGGTCGATTGGTACTTAATGGGCTAAAGTCGGAAGGTAAAATCTTTTACCAGGATAACCAAATTGGTGTATCCAACCAGCACTCCATTGCAGTCAGTGTCAAATTGTGCCTAGGCCCTGGGCTACCGCAGCCATGGACTATCATTGACACTTCATGCTTCTTGCTGCTGTTTCTCTTTAAAACTCAAACTCATATATCTGGTTCCCCTTTTTGGATTTTTGTCATGTTTGTGTTATTTTGTTAAGTTTACTCGGTTTCTAATTAGGTTTGGTATTTTTATTGTTTTGCATTTCAACTTCACTATTGTTTTAGTGGTGCATACATACTTTACACATTGTGTCTAAGTTAAGCTGTGTGCTCTGTGCCATAGCTATTAGTGCTTTGAGTGACTTTAGTGGTTCACCCCTGAAAAGCAAGGTTTGTTAGGTTTTAAAATTCATTTATGTTAGGGCTCAGGAATGGGCGTGGGTAAAGCTTAGTAAGGGGTTTAGGGGTCGGGGTTGGGGTAATGGGTACTAAAGGTTTTTTAGGGTTTGAGGGATGGGTCAGTGTAATGAGTAGTGAGGTTTATTATGGGTCAGGACTGGTTAAGGGCTAGTTGGGGATTTAAAAAAAAAATCTTTTTATTAAACATGAAAATGATCGACATAGCAATGTAGTTACAAAAGACTTGTGTGACAACGTAGGATGAGACATTTGATCACAGAGCACATTCAACTGAAAACACCAAGGATTACAGAATTTACAGCATTGTTGGTTCGATAAAGGAAGGGACAACCGGTGGAACACATATTTCCCCGGTAGACATTCCACTTACTCCAGACTGCAGACCAGTTTTTGGGGCAATCACGAGCAATGTACACTGTTCTTTCTCTGATCATACACCAGTCCATATCCTCCTTCCAGGCCTTTAGTTTTGGTGAAGCTTCTGCGCCCCACAACTGTGCAGTGTTTCTTTTCGCCACCATGACGCCTAGAGTAACCCATAGTTTGTCCGTACTATTGAGGTCGGTGGGCTCCCATACATTTGGAAGGCATCTTTTGGCTTCGGGCCATATGTCAACTTCTAGCTCCTCGCTCATACAGTTGTGCATCTTCTTCCAGTATCTCTGAACACCCCAACATTCCCATATTATGTGCATGAATGTGTCTACTTGACCACATTGTCTCCTATAATTCCCTCCTTCTACTCTTCCCATTCAAACAAATCTGGGTCCAGAGACGTACACTCTATGCAAGATTTTGAGTTTGATTTTGAGTTTAACGAGGCGTAGTCTGGAAGAAATCGCCACCTCTCGTGGGGAGGCTACCGCCTCCTGCCACTCCTCGTCATCTAGGACCAGCCCATCCCCCTCCCAGCGCTCTCTTGTCTGCCCGAGGGGGTCTGAAGTGTTATTAATCAGCTTT
Source organism: Lissotriton helveticus (assembly GCF_964261635.1). Classification (NCBI taxonomy): domain Eukaryota; kingdom Metazoa; phylum Chordata; class Amphibia; order Caudata; family Salamandridae; genus Lissotriton; species Lissotriton helveticus. The sequence goes on along the minus strand of NC_136068.1, from coordinate 1,554,399,966 downwards.
TTGTAGGTCAGAGATATCGCTTTTTAGGTCTTGCCTATTACATCCTGAAGGGATGATAGGCGAGATTTATAGTAAGCAGACCTAAAAAGTCTACCCACTGCGGATCGCGTACAGTTCATGTGAGCCAGGCGTGTGCACAGCAATTCACTCCCCCTACCCCTCCCACAAAGCAAGACAAGAACATCAAAGCGCACACCATCTGTCCGCCTGCAGGCTGTGGGAGCATTGAGCCGCGCGGCCACTGAGAACATGAAAGCGGCCGCGAAATTGCTCACCATTTGGCACCCACTTCCTTCATTGGCACTTGCGGGATAGTCACGGTTAATTAACTTGTTTAACTTTTATTTTGTTTTGAGAAAATTGGATTCGACCTATATTTTTGTCCCCGAAACAATTTTGTTACTTGAAGAGTGGGACTACAAATTGATCTTGCCTTGTGTTAGTCACTAATGGTCGGCCTTTTCCTTTTGTTTCTTGCTGGCATCTTTTGCTTTTGCGTTCTTTGCATATCCCAGAGGACGCAAAACTGAATTGATGGGCTCACTGCACCAGCGTGCACTACCGGCCTGCAGACCCTCGGCCAGGGATGTTTTCGAAGCATCGCTCCACATGTAGATAGCCAATTAGGCAATGCATGTGTAGCTTTAAGTGATTGCTTGTCAGGGGTTGCTTATCTTCATTCCGTGGGTGGCTGCTCACGGAGAACTGAAGTGCTATTAGCTGACTGGACCCAAAACATACCGAGAAATACCTCTGACTCTAATCGGATTACACTGACAGATGCTACAGGCAGGACCTCATCGTTATCCACAATGTTTACACCGCCGAAGAACTGGTAGCGGGCAACGTATTTCACATATGGTTTCAATACTTTGTGATCAATAAAACTTATTGAAGAACATGACCGAAGGAGCAGCTGCAAAAGGGTACAACCCCTAAGCACTCAGAATAAATAAATTAGAGGCCTTGGTTATTAGAGATTGAATAAAAAATAAATGGTGCAGAAAATGCTATTTATTTTTGCGATTGTATATAGTGCAAACTTGATCCAAGGACTTCAGAGCCCATAACAAAACGAATAATATGGCTAGCAATTAAAATAACAAGCATTTGTAATGTAATAGGTCTTGTTTCCGCTCCTTTTTTCCTCTCCAAGTTCCCTTCCTTTCTTACATGTTCTTTGTTTGCACTCCCTTTCGTTTCTCCTCAATCCGCTCTCTTACCTGTTTTCCTTACCTTCCCATCTTTCTCGCATCACCTCCACTCCTCCCTTTCCTCTATTTCTCTCTCCCTTTTTCTTTCTTCGTGAATCCCATCTACTGATCTTTTTTTTTCTTACTTTTTTTTCTCTCTCGTTTCCTCTTCACAATTCCCCCTCCTTTTCACACCTTTTTTTCCCCCCATCTCGCACTACCTTGCTGATTACTTTTGAAACCTGGAAATCCCATAACTCGAAGCATATTTTCTAGGCGGTACTTTCGGTTCTTCTCCTATGCACAGAGCGGGGTAAACACGTTACGTATTGTTATGAGCTGGATTCGGCACCCAGGACACCACATTTTAACCTTGCACCCTCCCAGCCTCCATAATCCGCTTCTTTTCCATCAGCCAAAGTGGGACGAAGATGTATGGCTGACAAGGCCTGGAGAGGAGAGTAATTTAGTGCCTCTCGTCCCTGGATTTCATCTGAGGGTACCGCGCCCTTGGAGGATAGATTTCACGTGGCGCTGGCAGGAAATTTCATGCCACGGGACATGATCCAGGTATTTCAGCCCAGGAAATTTCTGCCCAAACAATAGAGCCCCAAATACATTTCCTGCAAAGATTTTCAGCTCTGCTATTTTTTCACTCTAAGACATGGTAAGCTTGGCGTTAGGCCACGGCCACTGATCCACGGAACAGCAAGCAACCAAGCAACCAAGCAAGAGATGTCACGTGATGCCTGAAATAGGAGTGTGCGAAACCACAGTTTTTCTCTACTGAACTTGGTGTTGTTCAGTTTCAAAGTTTCATTGAGCTTTCATGTTCAAAACAATATGTTAGTGAATATTTACAAAAATGCTTGTGAGTTGTCAGTTCAACATGGTTTCTGGGTGCTCTGGAGAAAAGGCTAATTAGTGCAGGGCTTTAGGTGGGCCGGGTCTCACTGGTGCTGAGCACCGGCAGTTTGTTAAAGGGGGCCTCAATACTGGTCTCGATTGTGCTGTTTTGTGCCCTGGCACAGCGGCCCGTTTTTTTTCCAAACTGCAGTGACACAGGCACATCAATCTGCGCCTGCTCACACTGCTCACTTCTCACTAGTGGATAAGTTACGCATGACGTCATGCCAGTTGAACTTTGTAGGGAAAGGGAAATCCTTTAAAGAGTCATTTTCTCTCTGGATTTCCCTTCTCTTTTTGAGACTCAGGAGCAGCAACATTGTTGTGGTGTCACCAGGGCTTTAAGTGGAAGCTTTTTCAATAATATATACAAGCCATAGTTGCTCCTTATTTATCTAATGCAACTAACAACCATTGACAAAGCCAATAGTCCTGACTTGTATGTATGATGTTACTCTACCACTCTTCTGCCCTCACTCTATCACTCTACCACTCTACCGCCCTCACTCTACCGTCATCACTCTTCCACTCTACCGCCCTCACGCCCTCACTCTACAGCACTCACTCTACCACTCTACCCCCTTACGCCCTCACTCTACCGCTCTCTCTACCACTCAACCGCTCTCTCTACCACTCAACCGCCCTTACTCTACCACTCAACCGCCCTTACTCTACCACTCAACCGCCCTCACTCTACCACTCAACCGCCCTCACTCTACCACTCAACCGCCCTCACTCTACCACTCAACCGCCCTCACTCTACCACTCAACCGCCCTCACTCTACCACTCAACCGCCCTCACTCTACCACTCAACCGCCCTCACTCTACCACTCAACCGCCCTCACTCTACCACTCAACCGCCCTCACTCTACCACTCTACCGCCCTCACTCTACCACTCTACCGCCCTCTATACCACTCTACCGCCCTCTATACCACTCTACCGCCCTCTATACCACTCTACCGCCCTCTATACCACTCTACCGCCTTCTATACCACTCTACCACCCTCACTCTACTGCCCTCACTCTAGTGCCCTCACTCTACCACTCTACTGCCCTCAGTCTACCACTCTACCGCCCTTACGCCCTCAGTCTACCACTCTATCGCCCTTACGCCCTCACTCGACCGCCCTCACTCTACCACTCTACCGCCCTCACTCTACCGCCCTCACTCTACCACTCTACCGCCCTTACGCCCTCCCTGTACCGCCCTTACGCCCTCACTCTACCACTCTACTGCCCTTATGCACTCACTCTACCACTCTACCGCCCTCACTCTACCGCCCTCACTCTACCGCCCTCACTCTACCGCCCTCACTCTACCGCCCTCACTCTACCGCCCTCACTCTACCGCCCTCACTCTACCGCCCTCACTCTACCGCCCTCACTCTACCGCCCTCACTCTACCGCCCTCACTCTACCGCTCTGACTCTACCGCCCTCACTCTTCCGCCCTCACTCTACCACTCTTCCGCCCTCACTCTACCACTCTTCCGCCCTCACTCTACCACTCTTCCGCCCTCACTCTACCACTCTACCGCCCTCTATACCACTCTACCGCCCTCTATACCACTCTACCGCCCTCTATACCACTCTACCGCCCTCTATACCACTCTACCGCCCTCTATACCACTCTACCGCCCTCTATACCACTCTACCGCCCTCTATACCACTCTACCGCCCTCTATACCACTCTACCGCCCTCTATACCACTCTACCGCCTTCTATACCACTCTACCACCCTCACTCTACTGCCCTCACTCTAGTGCCCTCACTCTACCACTCTACTGCCCTCACTTTACCACTCTACCGCCCTTACGCCCTCACTCGATCGCCCTCACTCTGCCACTCTACCGCCCTCACTCTACCGCCCTCACTCTACCACTCTACCGCCCTCACTCTACCACTCTACCGCCCTTACGCCCTCCCTGTACCGCCCTTACGCCCTCACTCTACCACTCTACTGCCCTTACGCACTCACTCTACCGCCCTTACGCCCTCACTCTACCGCCCTCACTCTACCGCCCTCACTCTACCGCCCTCACTCTACCGCCCTCACTCTACCGCCCTCACTCTACCGCCCTCACTCTACCGCCCTCACTCTACCGCCCTCACTCTACCGCCCTCACTCTACCGCCCTCACTCTACCGCCCTCACTCTACCGCCCTGACTCTACCGCCCTGACTCTACCGCCCTGACTCTACCGCCCTGACTCTACCGCCCTGACTCTACCGCCCTGACTCTACCGCCCTGACTCTACCGCCCTGACTCTACCGCCCTGACTCTACCGCCCTGACTCTACCGCCCTGACTCTACCGCCCTGACTCTACCGCCCTGACTCTACCGCTCTGACTCTACCGCTCTGACTCTACCGCTCTGACTCTACCGCTCTGACTCTACCGCTCTGACTCTACCGCTCTGACTCTACCGCTCTGACTCTACCGCTCTGACTCTACCGCTCTGACTCTACCGCTCTGACTCTACCGCTCTGACTCTACCGCTCTGACTCTACCGCTCTGACTCTACCGCTCTGACTCTACCGCTCTGACTCTACCGCTCTGACTCTACCGCTCTGACTCTACCGCTCTGACTCTACCGCTCTGACTCTACCGCTCTGACTCTACCGCTCTGACTCTACCGCTCTGACTCTACCGCTCTGACTCTACCGCTCTGACTCTACCGCTCTGACTCTACCGCTCTGACTCTACCGCTCTGACTCTACCGCTCTGACTCTACCGCTCTGACTCTACCGCTCTGACTCTACCGCTCTGACTCTACCGCTCTGACTCTACCGCTCTGACTCTACCGCTCTGACTCTACCGCTCTGACTCTACCGCTCTGACTCTTCTGCCCTCACTCTACCACTCTTCGGCCCTCACTCTACCGCCCTCACTCTACCGCCCTCACTCTACCGCCCTTCGGCCCTCACTCTACCACTCTTCGGCCCTCACTCTACCACTCTTCGGCCCTCACTCTACCACCCTCACTCTACCACTCTACCGCCCTCACTCTACCACTCTACCCTCCTCACTCTACCCTCCTCACTCTACCCTCCTCACTCTACCCTCCTCACTCTACCCTCCTCACTCTACCCTCCTCACCCTACCCTCACTCTACCACTCTACCCGCCTCACTCTACCCGCCTCACTCTACCCGCCTCACTCTACCCGCCTCACTCTACCCGCCTCACTCTACCCGCCTCACTCTACCCGCCTCACTCTACCCGCCTCACTCTACCCGCCTCACTCTACCCGCCTCACTCTACCCGCCTCACTCTACCCGCCTCACTCTACCCGCCTCACTCTACCCGCCTCACTCTACCCGCCTCACTCTACCCGCCTCACTCTACCCGCCTCACTCTACCCGCCTCACTCTACCCTCCTCACTCACTCTATCGCCCTCATTCACTCAATCTATCGCCCTCCCTCTATCTATTGCATCACCACAGCATCACTCGTCTCCACCACATCATCACTCGTCGCCACCACAGCATCACTCGTCGCCACCACAGCATCACTCGTCGCCACCACAGCATCACTCGTCGCCACCACAGCATCACTCGTCGCCACCACAGCATCAATCTGTGCAACCATTCAACAACAAATGGTTCAAATATGTTCTCTCAATGTTTCAAGGTTTATTACAAATGTCACAAACAGATGTTAATATTTCACTTCTGTTCTTGGATTTTCGTAACAATAAAATACACTGAACATAATCTTCACAAACGTTATTTACAAAAGTTAAAGCTGTTGCCATTATAAATTACAATAACTTTTAGTTAAGTAATAATTATTTAAAAAAATTAAAAGCCATTGTTATTTGTATTATCAATACATCTAAGTCACGTAACTACAACACATATTGCATTACAAATGCTATAGCTGTCACATTTGCGAAAGTTAAAACTATTGGAATTGTAAATGACAAAGCTATTAATTTAGCTATTTTCAAAACCAACACATAAATACAAAATTTGTCATTTACAATACCAATAGCTCAAACTTTCCTAATGCGAGACCTATTGCATTGCAAATGCTTGTTCTGGTAGGTACCCATCCAGTAGTCTGCGCCTGATGTTAGATTTTACTTTAAAGCGTGTCATCAGTGATGTCATCAGTGATGTCACTGACCATGTCATGAATGATGTAATATGTGACGTCATCAGCAGTGCATTGCGGGGCGCGAGTTATAGTTAGCTCAACTAACTATAACAGCGGAATTTCTATGGTTTTGTATGAGTGAAATATCCAACTAACTAAAACGTCCCTGAATCCTATGGTTTATTCAGTGAATTTCAAAGGTTTTTTAAATGCTAATTTGTAACTATAATGTCCCTGAAACCTATGTTTTTTTCAGTGAATATATATATATATATATATATATATATATATATATCTAAAGGTGTGGCAGCCGATACTATACTTAACCCGCAAGATGGGATTCATTAGACGCTAAAAGATGTTGGCTGCTTTTTCAACATTGTCTTGTCAGATTAGTTTGCTTTTATCCAGATTACCAATTATAGTTCTTAGGTTTCGAGCTCCTGTTTGACTATCCTTACAGATTTTCTTAGAGGTGGGGTCACTGACATTGGCATTATGTGCGTTGATGCAAAAATTGTTGTATCAGCAGAAATTCACGAACTTATCAAGCAATTCAATGTATTTCATTTGGCATACATAACAATACTGCGTCCTTAGCAAAAAGGAGAATGACTGTCTAATTATTGCACAGCCCCTGAACGTCCATGTTCCTCCTGAAAAGACATTCTTCATAGTCATCCAAAAAGAGGGGAACAGTATATGGGCAAGTATGCATCCCTGCTGTACACCTAAATGTGGATTTTGAAGTAAGAGGGGCATTCCCACCCATGCTTCCGTAGCGGACACAGACGCTCATTACTACGTGTAGGATTTCCACACCATGGAGTAGAGTATTTTTCGACTATTTTTTTTCTAATGATTGTCATAATTAGGATCTGTTCATCATATCATAGGTTGATATAAGATCTATGAATCAAACTATATGGGAGACTTGAATGCTTTTATGTGCTTGACACACACCATAGAAAACTTTACAGCTTGATCAATGGTGATGATGCCCTTGCAGAATCCTACCTGTTTGTCGATCAAAACCATATTTTGATCCGCCCAGGCCTGTAGCCTGTTAAAAATGTGACCACAAATTTCTCAGTTCTGTCCAATAATGATACAGGCCTGTGTTTGCTAGGTAGCAGCTCACTTCCTTTTTAGGTCGAGCCTAATCCATCCCGTAGGGATGGTTGGGCGAGATTATAGTAAGGCTTCTGAAAAGTCTCCCCAAACTGCGGATCGTGTACAATTCATGTGACCACAACCACGCGCTCGTGCGCGCGCGCCACGCCGCCACTTCAGCTCACCAGGCTGCACACCCCCTCATTCTCCATATGCTCGCTCTCGCGCCTTTCCTTTGATCTCCCCCGCATCAGACTTGAAAGGAATGCTCTCCCCCACCACAGCAATGCCAAGTGCTTGTTTTAACTTTGATGCAAGCTCTTTTCAGTTTTGCGCAAGGCAATTCTTCCCCTCCCTCCCCCCTCCCGCAGTCCGATGCCTTCTAATTTGCCCCCCGCACCACCTCCCAGTTCGTGCCTTCAAATGTTTGTTTTCTTCAGAGCCATGACGTCGCGGCTCGCCACCCTCGCCCCCCACCCCCACAGAGGCCATTTACAAACTTCTCCTTGTTTCGTTTATTTAAAGTGCGAGCTCTAGTTTTCCCTTTTACTGCTGGCGAGCTTGTTTACAATGAGCTAAGCCACTCTTTTTAGAGCTCCGGTTTATTCTTAGGAATGGTCATAAACATCGGAGAAGCGGGGTGTTTTATGAAAAGCTCAACAAAGTGTGTCTATTATGTTGCACATATATCACATTTTAGCAGCAAATCGGGCCACTGTCACTTACATGAGAGAGGTTATTATGTATGCTCACCACCCGTCTTTATTTGTGCTCCTTTTCACTCACTGCTGTGTTTTAAACCATTGTTCATACTGTGGACTCCATAGGCATTAATAAGTCTCCTGATCCCATATATTTCATTTTAGATTTCAGGGAAAACTGGATCATTTCAAAGGCGGGGCACTAATCAGCAGAGCCAGCAGATGGTGCCAAAAACAGAGCAGTCTTTTCCACCCCGGTGGTGGCCTTTTCATAGCAAATCACTACCCCTCACCATGCTAAGGTGCACTGCAAGGACCTCCCTATCAACACTGATTGACAGAAGGGTCAGAAATGCCATAACTCATTGTGTCACTTTCGTGCCTCGAATGCCCTCTTCACAAAGCTCTAGTGCAATGTGTCACTGATGCTTATGTACTATTTAGAGTTTGGCAGGTGTAGTACGTCCGTTATATTTCGAGTCCCGCACACCCTATTAAGAGGACAATCTATTTGCCATCCCTGCTAGAATTACCCGGCCATTCAAAACGAGGGACAACTTTTGTAGATCTGGAAACACTACATTGGTAGGAGGAGTAGGCAATTGCTGCACAGAGATGTCACCGTCCCATTCCATTTGCTTTTGATGTTCCTTATAAACCAACAGCGTGTCTTGTCACATTTCCTGTGTTCTACAGCTGATAAGCAACCTACATTTTGTTAGGATGATAAGTGCCAAGTCCCCCTCCTGTTTGGGATCTGAGGAACCATGCCACCCACCCAAAATGCCTTGCTTCTTGGTGCATACGGATGCTTTACGGCATGATTTATGGCAGTTGACCTTTGATGTCACTTGCATGTCATGAGACCCAGAGGCCACCGATGGTTCTGGTGCGTGGGCGTAGCCCTCGTGTCTTACTGAACACCACTGGCCTTCCCCCGCACCCAACACAGGAAGGCAGTCATGCCATATGCCATAGAGTGAAATGTCTAAACCTTAATCCAGAACGCTTGGCAAATCTCGCTTAGTGATAAAAGGGTACGTGCTGCTGTGCGTATGTGCATTTCTATCACATTGTGAAAGTAAGTACTCGCCCGTGACCTCATACTCTCTTGAAAGTCGCAATGCTTCCCACAGTGCCCTAGGCTCATTCTGACATCCCAGTGTGAACGTGGGAAAACAAACCGGCCGCCCCAGACATGCCTCACAGTGTGGCGCAATGTCTGAGGGGAGTCTTGGTCCGGCCAGGTCCTGACAGCGCCCTTCTGCCGTGAAGGGTGAGGAGACTGGCAAACAGCCAGACAACCATCCCGGTGCTAGCGGCAGGTTAGGTGCAGCAGTCGCAAGCGATCCGCTTGTTGGACCCAATTGGAGTCCTTTATACCGCCGGCAACTGTTGCGAATATTGTAGCATACAGTTTAGGTCTACTATGAAAGCAAGGGGGTATGTAGTTTTACACTTACCTACCAGTGTAGATAGTATGACTTCCTGATCCTGAAGAAGTGTCCAGATCTCTTTGACTACTCAGACACGAAACATGTTGATCTTTTGAGAGTAGGGCCCTCACAACTAGACACATTGCGACTAGGTAAGGCCCCTCTCCACTCCTTTTAACTAGGCAGTCTACCTACGGAATAAAGTTTGGATAGGACAAACTGACCTATTTTAACTCACTTCACCTTACATCTACACATACTAGGCCCCTCACCCCCACTGCACCAACCGGCAGGAACAGAAGATCCCCGACAAAGAGCCCCGGTTTCGGGTGCCCGTCAGGTATTGCAGCGCCGACCTGACGAGGGGCATACTCAAATGATGAAGCATGACACCTAGCTTGCTAGGTGTGTGAGAGTACTAGTTCCACAAGGAGGATTCCCCCTCCACCTGCTCCTTCCTACACACACCCTTGGTCTCATTTGGGACCACTCCATCGGTTCCTAAAACCATATCCTTTACTGCTTCAGAGGAACTCCGTACCATTTGTGAGAAAACAGCCAGACAACGCCATCAAAAAAAGCAAAATGCTTCCTTGCCCCAAAAAGTGACTAAAGGATGGAATTCACACTAATACACACACAACCCCCCCCACTCACAACCCCCCACACACACACACAACCCCCCCACACACAACCCCCCCCACACACACACACCCCACCCACTACTCACCCCCCCACCCCCACCCCCTTCCACACACACACCCCACACACGCACACATCCCACACGCACACATCCCACACACACACAACCACACACACACACAACCCCCCACCCACACCCCCACACACACCCACACACACAACCACACACACAGACCCCAACACCCCCCTCCCCCCACCCCCCCTACCCACACACCCCCACCCACACACACACCCACCTACACACACCCCCACACAACCCCACACAACCCCACACACAACCCCACACACAACCCCACACACAACCCCACACACAACCCCACACACAACCCCACACACAACCCCACACACAACCCCACACACAACCCCACACACAACCCCACACACAACCCCACACACAACCCCACACACAACCCCACACACAACCCCACACACAACCCCACACACACCCACAACCCCACACCCGCAACCCCACACCCGCAACCCCACACACGCAACCCCACACACGCAACCCCACACACGCAACCCCACACACGCAACCCCACACACGCAACCCCACACACGCAACCCCACACACGCAACCCCACACACGCAACCCCACACACGCAACCCCACACACGCAACCCCACACACACAACCCCACACACCCCCCCACAACCCCACACACACACACACACACAACCCCACACACACACACACAACCCCACACACACACACACAACCCCACACACACACACAACCCCACACACACACACAACCCCAGACACACACACAACCCCACACACACACACAACCCCACACACACAACCCCACACACACAACCCCACACACACAACCCACACACACACAACCCCCCACACACAACCCCCCACACACACAACCCCACACACAACCCCACACACACACAACCCCCCACACACACACAACCCCCCCTCACTCACACACAACCACACACACACAGACCCCCCTCCCCCTCCCCCCACACACACACCCACAAACCCCCACTCATACACCCACACATCCCACCCACAACCCCACTCACAACCCCACTCACAACCCCACTCACAACCCCACTCACAACCCCACTCACAACCCCACTCGCAACCCCACTCGCAACCCCACTCACAAACAGCCCCACACACACCCACAACCCACCCGCACACAACCCCACACACACCCACAACCCCACCCGTACACAACCCCACCCGTACACAACCCCACCCGTACACAACCCCACCCGCACACAACCCCCCACACACACAACCCCACACACACAACCCCACACACACAACCCCACACACACAACCCCACACACACAACCCCACACACATACCCCCACACACGCACAACCCCACACACACACACAACCACACACACACAACCCCACACACACACACCCCCCACACACCCCCCACACACACACAACCCCCCACACACACACAACCCCCCCCACACACACACAACACCCCACACACACAACCTCCTCCCTGTCTTATCACCCTCCCTCCCTCTGTTTATCGCCCTCCCTCTGTTTATCGCCCTCCCTCCCTCTGTTTATCGCCCTCCCTCCCTCTGTCTATCGCCCTCCCTCCCTCTGTCTATCGCCCTCCCTCCCTCTGTCTATCGCCCTCCCTCCCTCTGTCTATCGCCCTCCCTCCCTCTGTCTATCGCCCTCCCTCCCTCTGTCTATCGCCCTTCCTCCCTCTGTCCATCGCCCTCCCTCTGTTTATCGCCCTTCCTCCCTCTGTCCATCGCCCTTCCTCCCTCTGTCCATCGCCCTTCCTCCCTCTGTCCATCGCCCTTCCTCCCTCTGTCCATCGCCCTTCCTCCCTCTGTCCATCGCCCTTCCTCCCTCTGTCCATCGCCCTTCCTCCCTCTGTCCATCGCCCTTCCTCCCTCTGTCCATCGCCCTTCCTCCCTCTGTCCATCGCCCTCCCTCTGTCCATCGCCCTCCCTCTGTCCATCGCCCTCCCTCTGTCCATCGCCCTCTATCTATCTATCTATCTGTCTATCGCCCTCTATCTATCTATCTGTCTATCGCCCTCTATCTGTCTATCGCCCTCTATCTATCTGTCTATCGCCCTCTATCTATCTGTCTATCGCCCTCTATCTATCTATCTATCGCCCTCTACCTATCTATCTATCGCCCTCTACCTATCTATCTATCGCCCTCTATCTATCTATCGCCCTCTATCTATCTATCGCCCTCTATCTATCTATCGCCCTCTATCTATCTATCGCCCTCTATCTATCGCCCTCTATCTGTCTATCGCCCTCTATCTATCTATCGCCCTCTATCTATCTGTCTATCGCCCTCTATCTATCTATCGCCCTCTATCTATCTATCGCCCTCTATCTCTATCTATCTGTCTATCGCCCTCTATCTATCTGTCTATCGCCCTCTATCTATCGCCCTCTATCTGTCTATCGCCCTCTATCTATCTATCGCCCTCTATCTATCTGTCTATCGCCCTCTATCTATCTATCGCCCTCTATCTATCTATCGCCCTCTATCTCTATCTATCTGTCTATCGCCCTCTATCTATCTGTCTATCGCCCTCTATCTATCTGTCTATCGCCCTCTATCTATCGCCCTCTATCTATCTATCGCCCTCTATCTATCTATCGCCCTCTATCTATCTATCGCCCTCTATCTATCTATCGCCCTCTATCTGTCTATCGCCCTCTATCTGTCTATCGCCCTCTATCTGTCTATCGCCCTCTATCTGTCTATCGCCCTCTATCTGTCTATCGCCCTCTATCTGTCTATCGCCCTCTATCTGTCTATCGCCCTCTATCTGTCTATCGCCCTCTATCTGTCTATCGCCCTCTATCTGTCTATCGCCCTCTATCTGTCTATCGCCCTCTATCTGTCTATCGCCCTCTATCTGTCTATCGCCCTCTATCTGTCTATCGCCCTCTATCTGTCTATCGCCCTCCATCTATCTATCGCCCTCTATCTATCTATCGCCCTCTATCTCTATCTATCTGTCTATCGCCCTCTATCTATCTGTCTATCGCCCTCTATCTATCTGTCTATCGCCCTCTATCTATCGCCCTCTATCTGTCTATCGCCCTCTATCTATCTATCGCCCTCTATCTGTCTATCGCCCTCTATCTGTCTATCGCCCTCTATCTGTCTATCGCCCTCTATCTGTCTATCGCCCTCATCTCTATCTATCGCCCTCATCTCTATCTATCGCCCTCATCTCTATCTATCGCCCTCTATCTATCTGTCTATCGCCCTCTATCTATCTGTCTATCGCCCTCTATCTATCGCCCTCTACCTATCTGTCTATCGCCCTCTACCTATCGCCCTCTACCTATCGGTCTATCGCCCTCTACCTATCGGTCTATCGCCCTCTACCTATCGGTCTATCGCCCTCTACCTATCGGTCTATCGCCCTCTACCTATCGGTCTATCGCCCTCTACCTATCGGTCTATCGCCCTCTACCTATCGGTCTATCGCCCTCTACCTATCGGTCTATCGCCCTCTATTTATCTATCGCCCTCTATCTATCTGTCTATCGCCCTCTATCTATCTGTCTATCGCCCTCTATCTATCTGTCTATCGCCCTCTATCTATCTATCGCCCTCTATCTGTCTATCGCCCTCTATCTGTCTATCGCCCTCTATCTGTCTATCGCCCTCTATCTGTCTATCGCCCTCTATCTGTCTATCGCCCTCTATCTGTCTATCGCCCTCTATCTGTCTATCGCCCTCTATCTGTCTATCGCCCTCTATCTGTCTATCGCCCTCTATCTGTCTATCGCCCTCTATCTGTCTATCGCCCTCTATCTGTCTATCGCCCTCCATCTATCTATCGCCCTCTATCTATCTATCGCCCTCTATCTCTATCTATCTGTCTATCGCCCTCTATCTATCTGTCTATCGCCCTCTATCTATCTGTCTATCGCCCTCTATTTATCTATCGCCCTCTATTTATCTATCGCCCTCTATTTATCTATCGCCCTCTATTTATCTATCGCCCTCTATTTATCTATCGCCCTCTATTTATCTATCGCCCTCTATTTATCTATCGCCCTCTATTTATCTATCGCCCTCTATTTATCTATCGCCCTCTATTTATCTATCGCCCTCTATTTATCTATCGCCCTCTATCTATCTATCGCCCTCTATCTATCTATCGCCCTCTATCTATCTATCGCCCTCTCTCTATCTATCGCCCTCTCTCTATCTATCGCCCTCTCTCTATCTATCGCCCTCTCTCTATCTATCGCCCTCTCTCTATCTATCGCCCTCTCTCTATCTATCGCCCTCTCTCTATCTATCGCCCTCTCTCTATCTATCGCCCTCTCTCTATCTATCGCCCTCTCTCTATCTATCGCCCTCTCTCTATCTATCGCCCTCTCTCTATCTATCGCCCTCTCTCTATCTATCGCCCTCTCTCTATCTATCGCCCTCTCTATCTATCGCCCTCTCTCTATCTATCGCCCTCTCTCTATCTATCGCCCTCTCTCTATCTATCGCCCTCTCTCTATCTATCGCCCTCTCTCTATCTATCGCCCTCTCTCTATCTATCGCCCTCTCTCTATCTATCGCCCTCATCTCTATCTATCGCGCTCATCTCTATCTATCGCCCTCTACCTATCGGTCTATCGCCCTCTACCTATCGGTCTATCGCCCTCTACCTATCTGTCTATCGCCCTCTACCTATCTGTCTATCGCCCTCTCTCTATCGCCCTCTATCTGTCTATCGCCCTCTATCTGTCTATCGCCCTCTATCTGTCTATCGCCCTCTATCTGTCTATCGCCCTCTATCTGTCTATCGCCCTCTATCTGTCTATCGCCCTCTATCTGTCTATCGCCCTCTATCTGTCTATCGCCCTCTATCTGTCTATCGCCCTCTATCTGTCTATCGCCCTCTATCTGTCTATCGCCCTCTATCTGTCTATCGCCCTCTATCTGTCTATCGCCCTCTATCTGTCTATCGCCCTCTATCTGTCTATCGCCCTCTATCTATCTATCGCCCTCTATCTATCTGTCTATCGCCCTCATCTCTATCTATCTGTCTATCGCCCTCATCTCTATCTATCTGTCTATCGCCCTCTATCTCTATCTATCTGTCTATCGCCCTCTATCTCTATCTATCTGTCTATCGCCCTCTATCTATCTGTCTATCGCCCTCTATCTATCTGTCTATCGCCCTCTATCTGTCTATCGCCCTCTATCTGTCTATCGCCCTCTATCTGTCTATCGCCCTCTATCTATCGCCCTCTATCTATCTATCGCCCTCATCTCTATCTATCGCCCTCTATCTATCTATCTATCGCCCTCTATCTCTATCTATCTGTCTATCGCCCTCTATCTCTATCTATCTGTCTATCGCCCTCTATCTCTATCTATCTGTCTATCGCCCTCTATCTATCTGTCTATCGCCCTCTATTTATCTATCGCCCTCTATTTATCTATCGCCCTCTATTTATCTATCGCCCTCTATCTGTCTATCGCCCTCTATCTGTCTATCGCCCTCTATCTATCTATCGCCCTCTATCTCTATCTATCTGTCTATCGCCCTCTATCTCTATCTATCTGTCTATCGCCCTCTATCTCTATCTATCTGTCTATCGCCCTCTATCTATCTGTCTATCGCCCTCTATCTATCTGTCTATCGCCCTCTATCTATCTGTCTATCGCCCTCTATTTATCTATCGCCCTCTATCTGTCTATCGCCCTCTATCTGTCTATCGCCCTCTATCTGTCTATCGCCCTCTATCT
The DNA here is from genome assembly GCF_964261635.1 of Lissotriton helveticus. Lineage (NCBI taxonomy): Eukaryota > Metazoa > Chordata > Amphibia > Caudata > Salamandridae > Lissotriton > Lissotriton helveticus. The sequence goes on along the minus strand of NC_136068.1, from coordinate 1,554,384,076 downwards.
GTCTATCGCCCTCTATCTGTCTATCGCCCTCTATCTGTCTATCGCCCTCTATCTGTCTATCGCCCTCTATCTGTCTATCGCCCTCTATCTGTCTATCGCCCTCTATCTGTCTATCGCCCTCTATCTGTCTATCGCCCTCTATTTATCTATCGCCCTCTATTTATCTATCGCCCTCTATTTATCTATCGCCCTCTATTTATCTATCGCCCTCTATTTATCTATCGCCCTCTATCTATCTATCGCCCTCTATCTATCTATCGCCCTCTATCTCTATCTATCTGTCTATCGCCCTCTATCTCTATCTATCTGTCTATCGCCCTCTATCTATCTGTCTATCGCCCTCTATCTGTCTATCGCCCTCTATCTGTCTATCGCCCTCTATCTGTCTATCGCCCTCTATCTGTCTATCGCCCTCTATTTATCTATCGCCCTCTATCTGTCTATCGCCCTCTATCTATCTATCGCCCTCTATCTGTCTATCGCCCTCTATCTCTATCTATCTGTCTATCGCCCTCTATCTCTATCTATCTGTCTATCGCCCTCTATCTCTATCTATCTGTCTATCGCCCTCGATCTATCTGTCTATCGCCCTCTATCTATCTGTCTATCGCCCTCTATCTATCTGTCTATCGCCCTCTCTCTGTCTATCGCCCTCTCTCTGTCTATCGCCCTCTCTCTATCTATCGCCCTCTCTCTATCTATCGCCCTCTCTCTATCTATCGCCCTCATCTCTATCTATCGCCCTCTATCTGTCTATCGCCCTCACTCTAATAATAATAATAAAGAAATGTATAAAGCGCATGGTTACGCCATCTCGGCGTGTCCCCGCGCTAGGGTGAGATAAAGTGGCAGGACCCGGCTCCAAGGCCTCCTCTGCCTAACTTACCCAGAGAACAAGTGGGTTTTAAGTGCCTTCCTAAACCTAACTTCAGAGGGCTCCATCTGGAGATTAATAGGAAGTTTATTCCAGTTCTGAGCTGCCAAAACCCGGAAGGATCTACAACCCATTCTGGCCTTCTTCACTTTAGGCACCATCAATAGGCCCGTCCCACTGGATCTCAGGGACCTTCCAGGCACATAGCTGGTGACAAGGTCCTTCAGATACGAGGGACCAATGTCCTGGGTAATGCGATGGCGTGTGCACAGTGCTTTAAACATCACTCGCTTCCTAACTGGCAACCAGTACAAAGTATCAAGGGCTCTTTTGGAAGCAGCCCTCCTAGGCTACGCCAGTACCAGTCTTGCAGCGGCGTCCTGCACTACCTGCAATCTCCCCAGGCATTAAGCAGTAGCGCCCAGATAAAGGATATTTCCATAGTCTAGGCGAGATATAATGAGGGAATGCACCAACGTCTTCCTCGCTTCTATAGGAAGGAGATCCATTGTTTTCCGTACATTTTTGAGGACTCCGAAGCATTTCCACACTACACGTCTGATGTGTGTTTCATAGGAGAGAGTGGGGTCCAGCCAGACTCCGAGATTTTTAGCCAGGGTACATGGAACTGGAGTAGGGCCCAGACTTGGAGGCCACCACGCCGACGTCCTTACTGATGCATTTCCCCCCACCACGAGCACCTCCGTGTTGCCGCCATTCAACTTCAGGCAGTTGTTCGCCATCCAGGAGGCCAGCTCCTGCATGCATGCCCTGAAGTTAAAAGCAGCAACTTCCGGCGCCCGAGATAGGGAGATCACCAGCTGTGTGTCGTCGGCGTATGAGACAACCTCTACTCCAAAACCCTGCGCTATCTCAGCCAAAGGAGTGACATACAAATTAAACAGGGTAAGGCTCAGGGCAGAGCCCTGAGGCACACCCTGTTCCAGCTTGACATCTTTGGAATAATGCGCCCCCTGTCTGACCTGAAAGCTCCGCTCTACCAGAAATAATTTCAGCCATTTCAGAGCCAGGCCAGAGACACCGCCTTTATTCAGACACTGCAGCAAGGTGTAATGTGCCACAGTGTCAAAGGCAGCGCTAAGGTCTAGCATAACCGGGGCCATAGTGTGCCCAGCGTCTGCCCCCTGTCTGATGGATTCCGTGGCCCGGAGTAATGCAGACTCCGTAGAGTGAAGAGCCCGGAAACCCGATTGGGACGGGTGCAAGAGGCTAGATTCCTCAGCATAGGTCATCAGCTGTTGATTGACCACCTTCTCTGCTATTTTGGCCATGTATGGCAGGAGCGAGATTGGTCGCAGGTTTTCCAATATGTCTGGGCTGATGTTCGGCTTCTTCTGGAGAGGGAGAACAATGGCCCTTTTCCACCTACCAGGCACCGTAGGAGACCTAAATGAGACCTCCAAAACATGCCTGATATAGGGCTCCAGAATATCCACACTTCCGCCCAACACCTTGGGTGAGGCGGGGTCCCTGGGTGAACCAGACTTGATGCTACTACAGAGTTTCCTGAGAAGCGCGGGGGAGGGAATAGTAAAATTATACAATCTCTGACCCACCTCATCTTCCCCAGTCTTTTCCTCGAAATCCACACCCCCCGTACCAATCCCTGGAAAGGAGGAGTACATTTTCTCCACGAAAAAGTTCGCAATCCGGTTGCATGACTCCGCCGAGCCAGCTACTGGTGCGGCGGTAGCTGCAAGGGAAGAGATCTCCTTATATATTTTAAAGAGTTCTTTGGTGGAATTTTCCGCTGACCCAATTTTCGCCTGATAGTAGGTAGCTTTTGCCCTCCTGATAAGGCCATAGTATTTCTTCGTTCCCCACTGTATTTCACTATGTCATGGCATAGAAAACCCTTTCTCCACTGCCTCTCCAGGCGTTTACATTCAGCTTTTGCAAGATGCAGAGCTGATGTAAACCACTGTGGTAAATAAATAATTTATTACCGGATCTATTTTTCAGAATAATCAATAAACAGGTAGCTCAATAAATAAGAGTCAAGATTCGAGGTAGCTGGAGTTTACAGGCTTTAATCAGGCATAAAGGACAGGAACAGGACAGCCTGTACGGGAATAGGATGGCAGCTGCCGGGGGCAGGATCTGGGAATAATGCGCTAACTTTTAATAACAGTGCACAATATATATAGTTAAACAAAATACATTACATTCAATACAGTAGGCGTAGCAGTAGGCGTGGTTCGTAACAGTCGCGAAAGATAAGGGCAAAATGATGTAACAAGAAGGCGTGTACAGGGCGTATACATAGACATGTGATGTAAACGTAACAGAATATGACGGGGCGGAAACATGGAGGGGGCTACCTGAGCAGCTGGGACCTCTAACCTAGTGGTGCGCGCAAACGGCAATGACGTGTTACCAGGGAGAACTGGGGGCTATGACTTCTGCGCTAGAAGAGGAGACTAAAGTCTGGAGTGTCAGAGCGACATGTACCCAGGCATATCTAGTATCTGGTGTTTAGAGTACATGCTGATAGAATCCAAAAGTTATCAGGGCAAAGGCTAACAGACACTAAGACTGGTGCATGCATAATTCTATATGTAGTGCGTGTGTGAGGAATATTCTATGAATATTAATACAGTATTTCTCTTACATGGAGACATAAAGGCTAGACCATGATGGAAACTATTGATGCGATTCAGTAGCTTAGGAATGCAGAGAAGGAGGGCTGGACTGATAACTAGAAACATAACATATTCTTGGCAGACTGGGAGGCAGAGCCAGGCCGGGCCGGGCACTGCGTGGCAAGAAGTAAGCTAAGGGTCAGGGATGCAGGTGGGGGCTGTATCGCTCCTCCGAGAGGGTTCAGGAGACTGGAGCTGAATCTGAGTCCGGGCCCTTTTGAGGCCTAGAAACGGGGACAATTCAATGAATTAACGTGCACACTGTAAAACGTGGCAACGTAGGTTTACATAGGCCTAATATTCGTTGCTTTCACGAAGACTGGAAACTGGCATACTGGAGATGGACACAACTGTAATTGCGTCTTTAATCGATCAGAAGGGACTACATGCATATCGATCATGCACATATAGCATAAGATGGGGAACACGTAGGCACATATAACATGGCAAAATTTACTTTTCCACATTCCCTCCTTGTGCCCTACGTTTCCATCAGGAAACATCAATATTCATGATACCATCTATCATTTCATATAGCATCATTTGCTCGTCTCGAATTGTCTTGGAACGGGATTTAGGACTAGGTATACAAGAGGTAGCACACATGCCGCAAATCGCAGGGCCACATTGTATACAGAGGCAGCAACTGAATATGATCATTACTGCAATACCTAGGAATGACAATACTTTCCATCCCCAGGCAGATATAATACTCCAGAGCCAACCGGACCATGTCCAGGTGCCTGGATTCTGGTGTAACTGATGGGCAATTTTGTGAAGTCTGGTTATAGCTGAATAAACAGACGGCGCGTTATTAGGAATGAAAATGCAGCAACTAGATCCGATGACTCTACAAGCTCCTCCTCTATCGGCCAGTATGACGTCAAGAACGAGACGATTTTGGAGCACGACAAATCTCATAGCAGATTGCTCTTCGGTTAAGTTACCTAGAGCAGAAGTAGTCTCATTCACTACTGCTTCAAGGGTTCTGGTTAACCTACGTATTAACTTACTATTCTGGACAGGGCCTATAAAGAAGAAGAAACCTTTATTGAAGTCTTGATACTGTTCTAGAGTAGTTTCAGTTTGATCGACAATTGGGGACTCGATCTCCCTTCTAGGTCTGACGTGTACTAGATGTGTGTTTCTGTGATAATCAGATGGGGCTAGAAAAACTGGTGGCAGTAGGAAGGCAATGTAACATGTTCCATCCCAGTCAAGGGGCAGACGAACATATGCGGTCTGACCACAAACAAAATAAGAATGACGTGAGGCTTTGAAAATAGATTTCCCACTGTCACTATACTCGACAGTAGTAGTACAATCACTATGTCCTACCTGTACGGAACCATTCTTTCTGACACATAATTCGCCTTTGACTGGTAGTACTGAAATAGCAGGCAAATCTGGAGTAGTATCAGACTGAACATTCAGGACCATGAAATTCGAAGAATAAATACCTAAATCATATACTTCATTTTCTAGATCTAACCCTGTTCTATGGGAGAGACCTTGCTTGTCTGGAAAACATGTTGTATTTAGAAGGGACATATCATTGGAGGATGACGTTAACGTGGACCATGCTCCACACGAACCATTATGTGAAAACGGATAAGGAAAGAGTGGCAGAACTCCCTTCGGTGTCTGGAAAGGGGGGAGTCGACCACACACCCAACAATTAGTGGCATTGCTGGTCTGGTGTGAATAATGTAACATTCTGACAAATGTATTGTTTCGCATAGCAAGACGATAAGATAGCTCGTGAGGAGGCAGATCACTAAATGTGTGCTCTACTGTAGCATTATAAAACTTATTTACATGTGAACTTGGAAAACATAAATGTAATGCATAACTTGTGCAGGTAACCATTAAACTTAGAAACAATAAGAAACTTAGAAAAACGATACATCTTATAGAGTTTTGACTAACTTTCTCACTATGGGGGTCTATCTCATACATGTCAGGGACCTGTCTAACCGTTTCACCCGAGAGGGACTTAGACAATTAAACTGGCTGACTTATTTTACTAGACCGGAGTTTCAATTTATACTCCTGCTGCGGAGTTTTCTCTAACAGAGGAACTTTAAGTTCCGAGTCAAGTTCAGAGTCTGTTTTTAGGCAGTCTTTAGGAATGGAACAGTCCTTAGCAAAAGATTTTTCACGAAGTCCATGGAATTTTTTGACGTGGGACAGGTGGACCCATCCCTTCCTGCCCTCCAACTTGACGGCAGTCCTCGTGGTTAACAAGACTAGGCGAGGCTCCTTCCAACGGGGCTCCAGCGGGCTTGAACGATCAAAGTTCCGCACCAACACGAGGTTTCCTGGAATGACTTCATGCGGTTTCACCTCGGTGTTGTCTGGAAATGCGGCGGCAACCTGTGAACGACAAGAGTGTAGGGCAGACATCAAGGAAGCTAGGTAATCTGTCAGCATATTACTGGAAACATCTGTAATACTGCGGGGTCTAGGTGTACCCCACATGTTTGGGGGGCGGCCGAATACGACCTCATACGGGGACAGACCTGATCTGGAATGTGCAACCATCCGCATATAAAATAGAGCAACTGGCAGGGCAACTAGCCAGTCTACACCTTTCTCTTTGCATATCTTGGCAATACGTATTTTCAGGGTCTGATTATGTCTCTCTACGAGACCGGCTGCTTCTGGATGGCGCACACAATGGAACTTCCACTGGTACCCTAACAAAAGGGAAACATGTTTCATAAGTTCAGATGAGAATGGCTGGCCGTTATCAGAATACACGACCCTAGGGAGTCCATAGCGGGGAAAGAATTCACGAACCAACTGCCTGGCAGTGGTCGCTGCTGTGTAATCCGGAACTGGATATGCTTCTGTCCACCTGGACAAAGCGCATACAACTACGAGGACATACTTGAAACCTCGACATCGCTCCATCTGAATATAATCCATCTGGAGGACTTCAAAAGGGTGGTCAGGAGGTTGGAATCCACCTTGTTCCACCGGGACACCTTTACCTGGATTGAACTGACAACATATCATACAGGTACGGACTTTCTGCTTGGCTGCAGCTCGTAAGTGCTTGTTGAACCAAAGGTTCTGAATACTGTCTAACATAGCTTTCTCTCCTAGATGTGCTGGACTATGTGCGGTATTAATAATGACTTGAACCATAGAGTCGGGGAGAAACCATGTGGCTTTTCCCTTCGTCAACCATCCCTGATCTGTCTGAACCCCTCCTTGTTCGGACCATTTCTTGATTTCTTCGGGAGTAGCATGTAACTGTATGTCCATGACATCTTGTGTAGGGTCCTTAACTGTCATACATGTAGTCGGATCTGGAGTGAGTGTCTGTGTCGGAATGTCCGGGGTCTGAGCTGTAAGCTTGGCTGTTCGATCTGCTAGATCGTTACCTTGGGAAATGACGTCGGTGACTTTCGTATGTGCCTTGCACTTCATAATAGCAATAGCTGTCGGTAAATGTATTGCATCTAACAGAGCTTGAATGAGGAGACCATGCTGAATTTTGGTTCCATGAGAAGTCATGAAACCTCTCTCCTGCCAGAGCACTCCAAAGTCGTGTACAACTCCGAATGCATAACGTGAATCTGTATATATGTTTACTTTCAGGTTCTTGGCACGTATGCAGGCTTGGGTCAGAGCGACTAGCTCTGCTGCTTGAGCAGACAGGGTGTCAATACGATGTGTTTCTATAACTTCAGTTTCAGTAGTCACTGCATACGCGGCTACTAGTTCTCCTGTACTTGTTCTCATACATGAACCATCCACATAAAGTGTCAGGTCCGGATCAGGTAATGCAATGTCTGTCAGGTCTTGTCTTGGCTTTGTCATAGTGTTAACAACTTCCACACAGTCATGTGTGGCCGGATTTGAAGTAACTGACGGTAACAGTGTGGCTGGATTTAGAATGTTGCAGCGTCTGATTTCTGTGTGTGGCTGGAACAGTGTCAGTTCATAACCTGTTAAACGTGCAATTGTCAAGTGCTGAGTCTGTGTTCGGTTTAAAAGAACTTCCACGGAGTGTGGAACTTGTACTGTCAGGGAGTGTCCTAACACTATGGAATCACTTTGTCTGATTGCTAGAGCTGTGGCTGCAACTGACTTGAGGCACGCAGGCAAAGCCTGGGCTACCGGATCTAATGTGCTCGAAAAATAAGCACAGGGCTTGTACTGTCCTGCTTGATCTTGTGTGAGAACAGATAATGCAGTACCATCACGTTCTGTGACAAAAAGTGTAAAAGGCTTACTGTAGTTCGGTGTTGCTAGAACAGGTGCTTGGCATAAGGCTTTCTTTAATTCATTAAAAACAAGTGTATGTTCAGATGTCCAAGGGAGGACAGTCGATACGGCTGCCTCCTGTGTCGTTAACTGTATCAGTGGCTTGGCTAGAAATGCATACTGAGGAATCCATTGTCTGCAATAAGAAGTGAGGCCAATAAAAGCTCGTACCTCCTTCTGTGTCTTGGGCTGCGGAAGACTCGCTATTAACTGGATACGGTCTGGTGTCAACTGCCTACCCCACTTGGACAGTAAGTGGCCTAAATAGATCACTTGCTGGACACAGAATTGTAATTTAGAAGGGGACACCTTGTGCCCCTGCTCGGCCAGGAAATACAGAACCGTAAGTGACGCACGCTCGCAGTCACGTTCAGAACGGGCTGTGATCAGTAGATCATCGACATACTGGAGCAGGGCAGTGTCAGTTGGCATGTGAATATTGTCTAGTTGTCTCTTAAGTGCTTGACTGTAAATACTAGGACTTTCTGTGAAACCTTGAGGAGCTCGTGTGAATTTATAGCTCCTTCCATTTAAACAAAAACCAAAAAGGTACTGGCTGTCTGGATGAATGGGGACACTGAAAAATGCGTTCTTGAGGTCGATAACAGTGAAAAATGTAGCTTCAGAATCAATGGCTATCAATAGGGAAGAAATATCTGGGACTACTGGATACTGAGGAATGATACATTTATTAAGTTCTCGAAGGTCAATCACTAATCGATATACTGGAGGTGCATTTGGATCAGTACGTTTCAGGACTGGAATGATAGGAGAATTACATACATTGAAGTCAGTTTCTACAACCACTCCTTGAGCAATAAGCTCGTCAATAATTTTGGATAAGGCTGCTACAGCCTCAGGTGGCAATCTGTACTGTCTGATTTGTGGCAAAACTATACCTTGCTTGAGAGTCACACGATGGGGTGTGATGTGTATACATCCTACATCAGTTTGGCCTTGCGCCCATAAATGCTGCGGTACATTCAATAATCTTGGATCAAAATCACGTAATACATAGTGACCTTTAAAGTCACGCAAAAACAATCGGACTCCTTCTGGGGAACAGCAAATCACTGCACCTAATTCTTTCAGTGTTTTAATGCCTAACAAATTTTCTGGACATGATTTCGTAAGTAACAAATCAGTAGTTCGGGACAATGGACCAACTTCTAGGGAAACTGGTTTTGAAATTTCATTAACAATAGGCTTTCCTGAAAATCCAAGGGAAACATTTTTAGAGCCTGAGAGCGGAGCCCCTGGAACCTCGTCATGACTGATAGTAGTCCTACTTGCCCCTGTATCAATCAAAAACTTTCTGTCTTTCCCTAATACTTGACTGTGTACATAGGGACCCTCTTGATCTACAGGTATCTCGATGAGAGGCAAGCCTACCTCCCTCTCTAGGCTGTTTCATGAATACTGTTGATATTCTGGATACTCTGACTGGGCATACTGGTACATCTGCTGTGTAACATGCTGTGTTGCAGCGATAGGCTGCGGTGCTGGAACTGTCTGTTGTGCATTCTGGGGTGACTGAGAAATCTGTGAAACTTGTTCTTGTCTAGGCGGACGTGGTCTTTCTTTAGTTTTACCAGTGGCTATGTTGTGTTTCAGAACTGCACACTCGTTTATAAAATGACCTGGCTGTTTACAGTAATTGCAAGTCCCTTTAACGGGAGCTGCAGGATGACTGGCTTGATTCGGACCCCTCTTCTGACTGTCTTGTGGAATAGATTGTGCAACTAATACTTTCATTTTCGTGTCTTTCATACGTCTCCTTTCGTGTTCTTGCTCTTCCCTGATTCTATTCTGGTGATACTGGAGCATCTGTAGCATTTGTGACGGGGTATTAGCTTGCCAACTACTTTCGACTTTCAAAACTCGATTTTTAACTTGTGGACTTGAATTCTCGACTAGTTTAGTAACAAAAAGATGAGGGTACGACTCACTACCTGTCTTCAGACCACTGTTAATAATAAAACATTTCTCAAATCTAGAATAAAAATCACTAGTGTCTTCATCCTGTTTCTGTTTACATGCTGAGATTGCATCCCAATCTTCCTTTTTTGTGGCTAGTAACCTTGGCAAAACCTGAATCAATAACTCGGGCAATTCTTTACATTTGTCCCCAAGACCGGTACCTGGTACTCGTATTTTATCTTCAGCTTCTAGAGCTGTCCAATCAATCTTTTTCTCTCCCACCTCCCATTCTTTTTCCTTGAGTTTTTCATATACCCCTGCGGGTAACAGGACCTTTAACATTTTAATGATATCTGGATACGTGTATTCTCCCATACGGAGCATGTCTTTTAATTCTCGATGGAACCCTGCTGGATCTTTGTCGTGACAGGGAATTAATTTCTTCATCTCTAAGAGTTCCATCTTTGTGATAGGGGTGTAAACAAATACTCGCTCTAGACCACCACCCGTTCCTCTAACTGGATGTACTTCTCGTAACGGATGCTGTCTATCTATGTAGAATGATTTACTTTCTGGAGGTGGGACAGGAACAAAATGCGGATTCAGAAACGTTCGATATTTGTGGCGCTGTTCTAGAATGATACTAATTAAATCGGTACCTAGACCTCTCCATCTATACTGGAGTAACTCGTTCAGAACATCATGTAACGGACCTGGATCAGAATGCTGACCCTCATACAGTGTGATGAGGTGCTGGATCATATACATACCCACCAGTCGCTGCTCGGCTGGGGGCAGTTTCAGAAACATTTGTGCCACTATTTCATCTGGAAAAGTGGTAGAATCAGTAGTCCATCGGACTGCTGATCGGGCTAGTTCTTGTTCATGCATAGTACTAAGTTCACTATAACCGATTCGTGATTTCAGAATGTGATCGGTAGCTTGAAATACTTGTTCAAGAGAACCTTGTTCTGGTGTTGGAGGAGGGAAAACTTTCTTGTGTTCTAGGCATGAATGTCGGTCAGGAAGTCTAGTTCTACCTACATACGCTATTCTGGAGGGATTCTCGTCGTCTACCTCTTCAGTAGAAGAGTCGTCTTCTTTCTCGGTTACTTGTGCTGCTTTGCGTTTCTCGTGTAACTTTATTATTTCCCTACGGATTTTCTTGTACATACTCTCTATACAGTTCTGAGTCTTGTGTCTTCCCTCGGCTATATGATCACTCCACTTTGTCAGGACTCTCATTTCGGTCGGATCTTTAGTTGGATAATCTTGTTCCCTTATTAAACAATTAATTAGAAACTTTAATAGCATGAGCTGAATCTCGACTTTTCTTTGAGACATGGCTTCGCCAATACTTTCTGGATCATCTCCTGTACGGATGAAACGATATATTCTGTCTAGATAACCTTTCATATTCGGTAGGGTGTCCAAATATTCGGTCACCCGTCTTACGCGCAATGAATATATGACCATATCATTATCGCCTGGGACTGGATCATAACGGCATTCGGTGAGAGCTCGTTTGATATCTGCAACGGACTGCTGTTTGGGCGAACGCTGTAACGCTCGTGCATGTAGCTCGAGTAATGTCACACGTCTGTGTTGAGGCGGGGTTCCAGGAGGACTTTCCCCCGCAGCTCCTAGACTAGAATCGTCGACGGGTATTGTACGTGCTGGGAGAGTGACGGATGTAGCGGGTACATGTACTGTAGGCTGAACCGGGGGTACCGTAACAGGTGCTGCAACGGGTGCCCCAGTGGCTGGAGGAACAGGAATTACATTATTTACAGGAGCTGGCGGAGCAGGATTTGCATATTCTGGGACTGTGTCGTCCAAATAGGACGAGAGAAAAAAATCAGCTGCGGTCGGTTTGTGACGTCGCTTAATCGGAACTAATGGCGGCGGAAAATTACATGGTGCTTCCGGGGTTGCTTTCGGCAAGCCCTCGGCAAGAAGAGGATACATACCCTTAATAAGGGCATTTCTCTGTCTGTCCGACTGTTCGGCTTTAACTCGTTCACCTACTTCGATTAATTCCCTTTCTTGGGCTCTTTCTGAGGATTCCCTACTTAATTCTGTCTTTCTGATTTCTTTTTCGGTTCTTCTATGAGATTCTTTGCGCCATAACTCGATGGCATCTTTCTGGGACTGTCTGGCTTTCTTTTTCCATAATGCTTCTTCTACTCGCATGATGCACTCGGCATCCCACGTACCTGATACGGGCCATCTATATTTCTCTTCTAATTCCTTGGTGTACTCCACCCATAAGTCTAGATATAATATGGCACTTATGCCATGCTTATGATACATAAAATGACCTGGACTGTCCCTAGGCGGGACAGGAACTGCTTCTTCGAGCAGACCTTTTCTAGTTTTTAACTGACGTAACTTTGAGAACAGAGGCATAACTTAGGCTGGAGTCTGGACACAATACAATACACGATAAACACAATAATAACTAAGAAAACAAATCACTCATACCACGACATTGAAAACACATGGAAATAACATTTATAATAACAGTTCGGACAGAAAACAGAACACATGAATTTCTTGAGAACCTTACTAGAATGACTAGATGTACTGCTAAAACAGCACGAAACTTACCGGTCCCATAAAGAGACACGTCAGGACCCGCGTCCACCTAAGTGAACACTTCGTGTTGGATTTGCGTACCCAAACCCACGGACCAAATTAATTGACCCTGTCTAGATACTACCCCAGCAACGGTACTCACCGGGCAGCAAGAACGGAAGGCCTCGTACTGGACTGGACTGCTACGACGACGGACGGACGAACTTCGGACTTCAGTTACAGGTGGGCCTCCGGATACCTCGGACCTTGGACTCTCGGCTTGGGCTCTGGTCGGGACTCGCCGCGTTCCTCACCGCCTCGTCTGGACGCTGGACCGCAACCTCCGTCTCCTCCGTGGGCCTGAGGGATACTTGAAGCAGAAATATCTGCCGGTGCGCAGTAGAGTTCCGTCACGGCTGCAGAGGGTCAGGGGGCCTGCGTGGCTTCTCCGGCGCGTGGGGAAAGGGCAAGTCCCTATTCGGGCGCCATTATGTGGTAAATAAATAATTTATTACCGGATCTATTTTTCAGAATAATCAATAAACAGGTAGCTCAATAAATAAGAGTCAAGATTCGAGGTAGCTGGAGTTTACAGGCTTTAATCAGGCATAAAGGACAGGAACAGGACAGCCTGTACGGCAATAGGATGGCAGCTGCCGGGGGCAGGATCTGGGAATAATGCGCTAACTTTTAATAACAGTGCACAATATATATAGTTAAACAAAATACATTACATTCAATACAGTAGGCGTAGCAGTAGGCGTGGTTCGTAACAGTCGCGAAAGATAAGGGCAAAATGATGTAACAAGAAGGCGTGTACAGGGCGTATACATAGACATGTAATGTAAACGTAACAGAATATGTCATAAACGGGGCGGAAACATGGAGGGGGCTACCTGAGCAGCTGGGACCTCTAACCTAGTGGTGCGCGCAAACGGCAATGACGTGTTACCAGGGAGAACTGGGGGCTATGACTTCTGCGCTAGAAGAGGAGACTAAAGTCTGGAGTGTCAGAGCGACATGTACCCAGGCATATCTAGTATCTGGTGTTTAGAGTACATGCTGATAGAATCCAAAAGTTATCAGGGCAAAGGCTAACAGACACTAAGACTGGTGCATGCATAATTCTATATGTAGTGCGTGTGTGAGGAATATTCTATGAATATTAATACAGTATTTCTCTTACATGGAGACATAAAGGCTAGACCATGATGGAAACTATTGATGCGATTCAGTAGCTTAGGAATGCAGAGAAGGAGGGCTGGACTGATAACTAGAAACATAACATATTCTTGGCAGACTGGGAGGCAGAGCCAGGCCGGGCCGGGCACTGCGTGGCAAGAAGTAAGCTAAGGGTCAGGGATGCAGGTGGGGGCTGTATCGCTCCTCCGAGAGGGTTCAGGAGACTGGAGCTGAATCTGAGTCCGGGCCCTTTTGAGGCCTAGAAACGGGGACAATTCAATGAATTAACGTGCACACTGTAAAACGTGGCAACGTAGGTTTACATAGGCCTAATATTCGTTGCTTTAACGAAGACTGGAAACTGGCATACTGGAGATGGACACAACTGTAATTGCGTCTTTAATCGATCAGAAGGGACTACATGCATATCGATCATGCACATATAGCATAAGATGGGGAACACGTAGGCACATATAACATGGCAAAATTTACTTTTCCACACCACGGTGCAGATTTCTGAGCCCTACCCACAGATTTATTAGGGAGTGACGGGGCCACCTTATTAAGAGCATTGTCTATGCGCCTCTCCAGGTTCAGACAGGCAGTTTCAATATGTGTGCCCCCAGGGGGCCCGCCTGTTGTCAGTGCTCTGTTAAAATCATCCCGCGCGCTTGTTCTGAAAAAAAAAATCATCCCGCGCGAAGTTTTTCCAATTCCTGCACGGGTGATTGCATAGTTCTTTTTCCAGACCACCTGTCTCTGGCACCCCCACCTTGAAGGGGATCAAACAGTGATCCGACCAAGGAACTGGGAGGAGGGAGTAACTCCTACATCCTCCCAACTAGAAAACACAGGGTCTAAAAGGTGTCTGTGCTGATGTGTGGGGACACAGGATTTCAGGCTCATATGGAGCGATAAAAGGTCCTGGCGTAGGCTAGAGGCCTCCTTATCCAAAGGGTCTTCCAGATGCAGGTTCAAATCACCCAATACCAGAAGCTTATCATGTCTTAATGACAAGTGGGCAGTCCCCTCAACCAGACTCGGGAGGAAACGTGTAGGAGAGTGGGGAGGTCTATACACCAGAAGCCCTTTCACCGTAAAATTGGCATTAATTTTAAGCGTAAAAAAGCCTGCCTCACTTTCACAGATCATAGATGGTTCGAGGAGGCATTCAAGGGGGGGTTTAAAGAGGACTGCTATCCCTCCTCCTCTGCCTGTCGCCCTATCCATTCTGGCTATAGTGTAGCCAGGGGAAAGTGCTTCCAGGATATCTGGCTCACTCATTATCCAGCTAAGTCCCCGTAAGAAACAGAATATCAAACTTGTTCTCAACGATCAGGTCATAGAGTTCACTTTTATGTTTACATAAAGATCTGCAGTTCAGTAGCCCGCAGCACAGGACAGGACTCCCTGACTGCCTTACACGCTCAGTATTCCACCTGAATGAGCATTTACAGCACGCCTCATCTAGGGTGGCCGCCATATTGTGCCTGCAGCCGCTAGCCATAGGAGGGCACAGTGCCTGTAGCTCAGTAGAGCTATATTGAATTCTTACTGCTGTTGGAGCAGGGTTTCTGGGCCCGGTCCCCGTACGGTCGCGGACGGGCTTGCCTTTGGCACGCCGGCGGTGCGCCCGCTGTGCGCCCGTTTTTGCATGTGACCTTTATCCCCGTTCTCCTGCAAATACTAGACCGCTACCCGGCCCACCGGAAGTGTCTTGGCTCTCCCTTCCTCGCCCTCCACGCAACGGCGCTAATCGCCGCGTCGGACCAGGGCATGAAGGCTGCAAGAACGAGCACAAGCACCGAGTAAGCCCAAGAGCCCCTCAAAACCGCCACTGATACCCCCAGGTAGGATTCCCAGTTGTTATTTAAAACCCCAGTTGCAATTCCTTAGGTTAAAAGGCAGCGTCAAAACGTGAAAGTGCAGTTTAAAAACAGCAGGTCAGCCAAGCGAGCAAAGCGCCAGCAGTTCACGGGCTCTGCCACCGCCCACTCACCACCCATCGCCCTCAGTCTATCGCCCTCACTCTATCGCCCTTAGTCTATCTATCTATTGCCCTCAGTCTATCTATTGCACTCACTCTATCGCCCTCAGTCTATCTATCTATCGCCCTCACTATCTATCTATCGCACTCACTCTATCTATCGCCATCACTCTATCTATCCGTCTGTCTGTCTCCCTCTGTCTATCTCCCTCTATCTATATGTCTGTCTATCTCCTCTATCTGTCTGTCTATCTCCTCTATCTATCTATCTGTCTATCTCCTCTATCTATCTGTCTGTCTATCTCCTCTATCTGTCTGTCTGTCTATCTCCGTCTGTCTATCTATCACCCTATATCTGTCTGTCTAACTATCTCCCTCTATCTGTCTATCTCCCTCTGTCTATCGCCCTCACTCTATCTATAGCCCTCTATCTATCGCATCACCACAGCATCACTCAGCACCACCACAGCATCACTCGTCGCCACCACAACATCACTGAACGCCACCACCGCATCAATCTGTGCAAACTTTCAACAACAACTGTTTCAAATATGTTCTCTCAATGTTTCAAGCTTTATTACAAATGTCACAAAAAGATGTTAATATTTCACTTCTTTTCTTGGATTTTCGTCACAATAAAATACACTGAACATAATCTTCACAAAAGTTATTTACAAAAGTGTAAGCTATTGCCATTATAAATTACAATAACTTTTATTTAAGTATTAATTATTAAAAAAAATTAAAAGCCGTTGTTATTTGTAATATCAATACATCTAAGTCACGTAAATACAACTCATATTGCATTACAAATGCTATAGGTGTCACATTTGCAAAAGTTATAACTATTGGCATTGTAAATGACAAAGCTATTAATTTCGCTATTTTTAAAACCAACACATAAATAAAAAATTTGTCATTTACAATACCAATAGCTCAAACTTTCCTAATGCGAGATCTATTGCATTGCAAATGCTTGTTTTGCTCCCTTATGGGCTACTTTGCTTTTCTTAATTTTCCTCTTCCTGTTTCAGTTTGTTTTCAGTTGCGAAGTGGGCTCAAAACTTGTCTCTGTCACATTGAGGGACTGGGTTTTTCTTTATAAAAATCATCCTCCTAACTTTTCACTGGCTCTTTTGAATGATTTATTAAACTAACGATCTTGGCATCTTCTGTTATACTGCAATTTTTAGGGCTTGGCTAGACCGCCCATGCTCCATCTACGGGCTTAAAGGCTGCCTACATCCTACTATTGGTAAACTTCAGTGCCGCTCTCATTTTCTTTGATGCAATTCGCAATGGTATGTGGGCAACATGCCCTCTTGTTTTGTTTGGTCCTTCCATAGTGCATGAACTAAGTACGTCTCCTTACATTGCTCTCGGTTTCTGGAGCTATTTTTTAAATTTGTTTTCAAGCACTCCATAGATGTACTTGTGTTTTCAGGCGATCTCCCTTGTACACATACCACTAAAATGCTTGCACTTGTAGATCAACTAATGCGTTTCTTTAACCCCTCCCATGCCACGGTTCTCATCCCGTGGAACGCTCGCACGCTGGGCTAATTCCCCTGCTGTGCTGAGCGTTCCATTAAACGGGCGTGGTCGTGATGAGCTCATCATGAGCACATGAGCGCCGTGGCTCATGACGAGCTGACCTCGTCATGATCACCGGGGCGCTGTGCGCGCCCCTCTCCCCCCAGCACAGCAGGGGAATAGCCCCAGCAGCCAAGGGGTTAAAAGTTGACCAAACAAACAAATATCATCGAAAAATTTTTTTGCACAATCCGATGGTATTGGAGCTCTCGCTTTGTCGTCCTTCTTGCCACAGCGTGACCACAAGCTGATGTCATTTGTGTGCTTTAACTCCTCACTAGGTACATTACACATTGACACATTCATTTATGTCGCTAATCCTGCTTTAATTAATGTTTATTATTCCCCCATTGTTGCTTGCCCATCTTTCCATCCCCTCCTGCTCCCCCCCACTACTTCAGTTGTTGCTGCTTTTTTTTTTTTCTTTCCTTGATCCGATGGGATTAGTGCGCTTATTCCGTCCTCAATCTTGCCATAGTGCTCACTATTTCCAGTACACAATGATACATTCATTGTTGTAGGCAGCGGGAAGCGTAAGTGATTTGCCCAGAATCACAAAATGTTCAGATGACCCAGAGATTCGAACCTGGTTCCCCCAGTTGGCAGCTCTGGTCGTTAGGCCACATCCTCGCTTCACTTCAAAGCCCCTCAACTGTTTCTCACTATCACTTCCACATTTGTTCAGCAAGACCCCGTCCACACAGAACAAGCATTGGCAAGGCCAATAGTTCTCAGCAATGCCCTAGCTATTATCCATGTCTATGTAAATGTCTTTTAGCCATGTTGTCTGCTGTTCAGCATGGCTGAAAGTCGCTGAAAAAGCGATATGAAGCGGCCAGTGCAGGCCACGTCATATTGCTTTTTTGTATTTGGAGGGGCAGGACAATAAACTCAACTTATGGGGCACAGAGACTATGTCAGCTCAACATGCTGTGGTTCTGATGTTTCAGTAACTCAGTTTTTTACTGCTGCTGTAGGTGTTAGGTGTCTGCCTAAACAATTCTGGCAAGTACATGGCCGGACAACAGTTGGAGTTATTACTGACAACCAACACCTCAGTTTTTTCCCTATTGAACTTTATACAGCTAGCTGATATCCATTCTGCTACTTCCTTAAGGCAGGAGTTGAGGTGCACAAAGTTTAAGTTGTGTCATGGGTGAGAGAGATGATGATCTGGGTGTCATGAGTATATGAGACTAACGATACGACATGTGATTGGGGACCTACATGTTAAATAACGAGGGCCTTAGAGGTCAGCTTTGGGGAACTCCTCACTTTAAAGGATGAGAATGTGAGTACAAGGCTCCTCACAAACCTGAAAGCTCCTGCCATCAAGCAATGATGTCAACCCTTGCAAGGTTAGACCAACCACTCCAGACTTTGCAGTCTGATTGAATGTGATACAGAGTGAAAGGCTGCACTTGGGTCTAATAGTATCACTGCAGTTGAGCCACCTTGATCTACAATTATCCCTAGTTCTTCTGTTGCTGCTAAAAGTGCAGTCTCTGTGTCACATCCATGGCAAAGTCCTGTTTGGGTAAAGGTGAGTCTGTTGCGGTTTCCTAGAAATTATGATAACGGTTGATTAGCGTGCTTTTTAGATCTCGGCTAGCGTAGGCTGCGCTTGCGCAGTCTCGCTGGCGAGATTTTATGTTTTTCAGTATAGAGCTTACACCCGCCCCTCTTCTCCATTGGCTGGTCTCCTAAACGGCGGCCAGCCATTGGAGAAAAGGTCTCTGTGACGTTGTGTTTTCACTGTAAGCCCCGTCCTTTTCGGATTGAGGGGCGTGTTTTTTTCGTTTCTCTCCTCTCATCCAGCCAATGGAGAAGAGGGGAGAAAGAAAAACACGCCCCCCCAGTCCAAAAAGGGCGGGGCTTACAGACTCCTGCGAGAAGCTCCTACTCCTTTGCCACGGACCTCTGCTGCTTGGTTTCCCGCCTGCCTCTCCCATCTAAAGTCTGGCAGCACCGGGCAGTACCGGCAGTAGGCAGTACCCAGTGCCACCCCCCTCTTCAGCAGCCACTGCTGCTGAGCGTGCTCCGGTCCACGTCTGAGCCCACCCGCCAAAGTTGGAGCAGGCGGGAAATCTGTGCTCGTACTTGGTGAGCACCCCTGAGAGCCGAGAGGAGATCCTGCTGGGGAGGCCGCAGAGCGAGCTAAGATGGCGGCTGCTGCCCTCTCGCCTGCATCCGTCCGTAAGCCGAGAGGAGACCTCGGCGCTGAGACCCCACCGCTTCCAGCGCTTGACGGAACCTGCCACCTGATTTTCCACCGCAGTGGTAGGGGTGAGCGGCCCGCCATGATGATCAGCGAGCTGTGTGGCACTGCGGCGACCCCCCAATCCCCTGGGAGGCTGTGGAGGCGGGACGGATCGGGCGAGTGGAGAGCCCTCCAGAAAGGTACATGCGGGGGAGGGAACAGCGGCCCTTGAAGGTGCCCCATTTGCAGAAAAGCATGCAGCATGTTGTCTCCCCCGAGACCCCAGGATTCGGGACCCCCTCGTGCCCCCCAGGGGAGAGTGCTGAGGAGCCGCCGGCGGGCAAGCCAGCTCCCGAAGCCGGAGTCACAGCCCGTGATGAAGACCGCGCGGACCCGGGGGTCAATGGGGTGCTCCGTCCCGCACCGGCCGCCCAGCGCCATCCAAGCCAGGGCGGGCACCGCCAGCACCAACGTGGTGCAAAGCGGGCCCAGGCACCAGCAGAGGAAGAGCAGCAGCAGCGGGAAGCCCAGCCAGCGCCAAATCTTGAACAGCAAGCAGAGGATGCTGAAGTTCACGGTACACGGCAGCAGGCAGTACCAACACCGCAGACGTGCCTCCAACTCAGCGCAGAAGTAGTAGCTCTCGGCACAAACTGGGAAAGCCTCGGTGCCAAGCCGCTCCCTGCTTCCCTCTACAAGATCAGCACAATATTTAATAAGGAAAGAAAACTGGCACTGCGCCTCACGAGAGAGTTCCACTCCGACTCCTGTAAGGCCAGTGGCCAGTGTAATTAAGAGCGTGGCTTAGCATAGTGTTCCACCCGACTTGTCTTGCCTTCTGCCCCCTGATTGTGCTCATTTTTCTTGCCTCTGTTCCTTGATTGTGCTCGTTTTTCTTGCCTCTGTTCCTTGGTTGTGCTCGTTTTTCTTGCCTCTGTTCTCTGATTGTGCTCGTTTTTTTTCTGGTTCTGCTCGTTTTTTTTTTCATGCCTCTGTTCCCTGGTTGTGCTCACTTGTCTTGCCTCTGTTCCCTGATTGTGCTCGCTTTTCTTGCCTCTGTTCTCTGGTTGTGCTCGTTTTTTCTTGCCTCTGTTCTCTGGTTGTGCTCGTTTTTCTTGCCTCTGTTCCCTCGTTGTGCTCGCTTTTCTTGCCTTTGTTCCCTGATCGTGCCCGTTTTCTTGCCTCTGTTTGCTGGTTGTGTTCGTTTTTTTCTTGCCTCTGTTCCTTGGTTGTGCTCGTTTTTCTTGCCTCTGTTCCCTGGTTGTGCACGTTTTTCTTGCCTCTGTTCCCTGATTGTGCACGTTTTTCTTGCCTCTGTCCCTGGTTGCGATCGCTTTTCTTGCCTCTGTTCTTTGATTGTGCCCATTTTTCTTGCCTTTTGCCCCCTGATTGTGCTCGTTTTCTTGCCTCTGTTCCCTGATTGTGCTCGCTTTTCTTGCCTTCTGCCCCCTCATTGTGCTCGCTTTTCTTGCCTCTGTTCCCTGATTGTGCTAGTTTTTCTTGCCTGTGTTCTCTGATTGTGCTTGTTTTTCTTGCCTCTGTTCCCTGGTTGTGCTCGCTTTTCTTGCCTCTGTTCCCTGGTTGTGCTCTTTTTTTCTCGCCTCTGTTCTTGGTTGTGCTGGCGTTTCTTGCCTCTGCCCCCCTAATTGTGCTAGTTTTTCTTGCCTCTGCCCCCCTGATTGTGCATGTGAAAGAATATAATCATGTAAAACAGTTGATTGGTCTTACCTGGAGACAGTCCTGCAGGACAAAGTGCATGTACGTCAATGCGAGATATAAAACAAATAACAAAAGTAGGTATAGAAGATCAGCACTTCACTTCAATTACTTTACAGCTAGCGTGTGTGTGTGTCTCTGTGTGTGTGTGTGTGTGTGTGTGTCTGTTGCTCTGTGTGTGTGTCTCTGTGTGTGTGGCTCAGAGTGTGTGTGTGTGTGTGCTCTGTGTGTGTGTGGCTCTGGCTCTTTGTGTGTGTGTGTGGCTCTGGCTCTTTGTCTGTGTGTGGCTCTGGCTCTGTGTGTGTGTGTGTGTGGCTCTGTGTGTGTGTGTGTGGCTGTGTGTGTGTGTGTGTGTGTGTGTGGCTCTGTGTGTGTGTGGGTGCAAATGCAATAGGTCTCGCATTTGCGAGAGATTAAGCTATTACTCTTTACTACTCTCTAATACTTACCTATTGCCATTCTAAATGACAATACCATATATTTATCAGCTACCTGGCTGTGTAGGGACTCATGAGGGTGTCCTTAATAATGGCTACACAATCGCATGAATTGTGTAGCCTGGCTGGATGCATGCAGACGTGCTTGCCCCTCGAGCGCCTATGGCGTGGTGGAATCAGTGGCACCCCAAAAATGTAACCTCGCTGTTCCTCTGCTCTTGTGACAATGAACAGCAGCAGGCTCTTGTAGGCTCCTGAAGTCTTAGCGCAATTAGCTTCAGGAACCACACAGCTTTCCAGGACCTTTGTTACCTCCAATATTTCCTTTTTAGCGCAGCAGTGTTTGCGCAGGCGAAATCTTATGTTTACCAGTACGGGGCTTTGTCCCGCCTCTCTCTTCCATTGGCTAGCTCCATAAATGGAGGCTAGCCATTGGAAGAGAGATCTGTCCGTAATTGTGGCAGCAGATTCGTGGGCGTTCCGTAGATTTGTACTCATCCCGCCCCTTTTAGAATGTCATGCGGCGGTGGGCGGTTGTTAAATTTTTTTTTTCTTCAGAGTTTTTTTTTGTCATTCCTCCAGG
This sequence comes from Lissotriton helveticus, assembly GCF_964261635.1. Classification (NCBI taxonomy): domain Eukaryota; kingdom Metazoa; phylum Chordata; class Amphibia; order Caudata; family Salamandridae; genus Lissotriton; species Lissotriton helveticus. The sequence continues at coordinate 1,554,362,066 of NC_136068.1, read as the reverse complement.
CCGACCGCCGCCGTAAGAAGTCCAGGTAAGTGCTCCCCTCCCCTCCCGCTGTCCGTGTGCCCGTTCCCGCCCCCCCTCCCGCTGTCCGTGTGCCCGTTCCCGCCCCCCCCCCGCTGTCCGTGTGCCCGTTCCTGCCCCCCCCCCTCCCGCTGTCCGTGTCTCCGGCCCCACTTGTAAATGCTTGTTATAATTGTTGCTCTCAGGCTACAAAACATCAAAGCTGACTGTAATCATGCGGCGTTTTTCAGCTCTTGAGCGCGGTTGAAAATGTGAAGTGGAAAATGATAGTGTTCGTCTGCGGGGACACGTGGCTTGCTTTGTGTACATTCGTGTACTGAAGAGTTATGGCACATGCAGTGAGGTCTAGAGCATAACACCGCTGTGTCGTTTTTATTAGTGTTGAGATTAAAAAAATGTTATCTTGGCAATTGCGGCGGGTTGCCGTCTCCCGCTGGGTGGGGGCTGTCCCGAGGGCGTGGAGAGTCCCGCTCACAGGCGCCGGCACTTCACACCCACTGGAGCTGAATGGCAGCAGGGCTGCAGCTGAGCGTCCCTCTGTCGGTTGTAAACCCCCTCCCCGCCCCCTCTTCTCTCTCGCATTGTCTGTCTCGCTCTATTTTACTCCGTCTTTGGCCCGCTCCTTCTCTCGGTCTTTATCCACATTTTCCTCTACTTATCCCTCTTACACCCTCTTGTTATTTCTTATTGTTTCCCAGTTTTGCTTTCTCCGCCCTCCCACCACCCAGTCCTATTTAGTGCCTTTCTCACTCAACTTGCGCCTGCTCTTAGAGCACAGCCTCAGAATTCTAAACGATGCGTCAAAAATAAGAGCAGTTTAAATAGCCAGTTTACACAAAGGCTGTAAGATGTGGTCTGGTGCCTTTCCATCTTTCCCGAATCGTTGCCGAGATGAAGCCATCCCAAGAACTTGCCTGGTTATTTGTTTCTGCGGCATGATGGCGGGCCGTGCCTCCCTCTACAGGCATGACCCCCTCGGGGAGACTGCCCCAGCAGCCCCCCTCCATCCCCCCACAGACGTCACCACAAGACATGAGGAGGGGGAGAGCAGCCGCGGGAAGGTAAACACCTGGCTGCCTCCCAACACGTGTAAACATGCCAACAGAAAGGCTCCGCAGCCGCAAACCACATACTCCCTCAGAGATCCGGGTGAGCAGGCCGCAGCCAGGGGCTCCTTGGCGACACTGAGTGCACCTGGCAAGAGGGCTTCTTAGACCTGCACTTTTAGGAAAGTTCTTGATCGGGCAGCCTGTGGATTCCTACTTCTACAAGAATAGTGCCCTCACAACGATAATAAGGAAGGAGATATTCCCATGCTTTAAAATAGAAATATGCAACTCAGGCAAGGCTCGATGCGGGCTCTTGCCACGCTCGACCACTGTCCCATGGAGAATGGTGAGCCAAAACAGAGCAGAGTTTCTGAACCTTGAACATGGTGTGGAATAGCTGCCAGCCTCGAATTCACCAAGAGACCTAAGCACGCAGTTTGAGGCACGCTTGTCACCCCAAAAACCTGCTAAAATGCCCTAGGTTAAGAAGGGGCACTTATGAAATATTTCAAAACTTTCATTCATGGTGCGTTAACACGACTCTGATACCCTCCCTTCAAGAGCCCGGGGTTATCATCTTCCTCAAGACAACACTGAAATACTCTGGTATAACAGGCTTTTTCAGCACAATTTCTGTTAACAATTAGCTTAAAAGCCACAGGTATTGGAGACAGTTAAAAAAAAAGGGTCATGCAAATTCACGTTTCATCATGTCGCAAAATGTACAAATCATGTTTAGGTTTCGCTTACCTGACAGCCATTGGCTTGCCCAAATTGTGGCTATCCCACCCCTTAAGTTTGCCCCTCTCACACACCCTCACACCCCTTCACCCACCCTCGCACCCCCTCACCTACCCTCACACCCCTTCACCCACCCTCACACCCCATCACTCACCCTCACTCCCCATCACTCCCCATCACTCCCCATCACTCCCCCTCTCTCACCCTCTCTCACCCTCTCTCACCCTCTCTCACCCTCTCTCGCCCTCTCTCGCCCTCTCTCACCCTTCACCCTCTCTCACCCTTCACCCTCACTCACCCTTCACCCTCACTCACCCTCACTCACCCTCCCTCACCCTCCCTCACCCTCCCTCACCCTCCCTCACCCTCCCTCACCCTCACTCACCCTCACTCACCCTCACTCACCCTCACTCACCCTCACTCACCCTCTCACCCTCACTCACCCTCACTCACTCACCCTCTCACCCTCACTCACTCACTCACACTCACTCACTCACCCTCACTCACTCACCCTCACTCACCCACACTCACACTCACACTCACTCACTCACCCTCACTCACTCACTCACTCACTCACTCACTCACTCACTCACTCACTCACTCACTCACTCACTCACTCACTCACCCTCACTCACTCACACTCACTCACTCACCCTCACTCACCCTCTCACTCACCCACCCCCCTCACCATCACCCCCCACCCTCACCCCCCCACCCTCACCCCCCCACCCTCACCCCCCCACCCTCACCCCCCCACCCTCACCCCCCACCCTCACCCCCCTCCACCCTGACCCCCCACCCTCACCCCCCTCACCCCCCTCACCCTCCCTCACCCTCACACCCCCCTCACCCTCACCCCCTCACCCTCACCCCCCCTCACCCTCACACCACCTCACCCCCCCTCAAACCCCCTCACCCCCCCTCAGCCTCACACCCCCCCTCAGCCTCACACCCCCCTCAGCCTCACACCCCCCCTCAGCCTCACACCCCCCCTCAGCCTCACACCCCCCCTCAGCCTCACACCCCCCTCAGCCTCACACCCCCCCTCAGCCTCACACCCCCCTAAGCTCACACACCCCCTCACACCCCCTCACACCCCCTCATCCCCTCACCCACCCTCACCCACCCTCACCCACCCTCACCCACCCTCACTCACCATCACCCACCCACCCACCCTCACCCACCCACCCTCACCCTCACCCACCCTCACTCACCCACCCTCACTCAACCACCCTCACTCAACCACCCTCCCTCACTCACCCTCACTCACCCTCACTCACCCTCACTCACCCTCACTCACCCTCACTCACCCTCACTCACTCACCCTCACTCACTCACCCTCACTCACTCACCCTCACTCACTCACCCTCACTCACTCACCCTCACTCACCCTCACTCACTCACCCTCACTCACTCACCCTCACTCACTCACCCTCACTCACTCACCCACTCACTCACCCACCCACCCTCACTCACCCACCCACCCTCACTCACTCACTCACTCACCCTCACTCACTCACTCACCCTCACTCACTCACTCACTCACTCACTCACCCTCACTCACTCACACTCACTCACCCTCACTCACTCACTCACCCACCCACCCACTCACTCACTCACTCACCCACCCTCACTCACTCATCCACCCTCACTCACTCACCCACCCTCACTCACTCACCCTCACCTCTCCACTCACCCTCACTCACCCTCACTCACTCACCCTCACTCACTCACACTCACCCTCACTCACTCACCCT